>NW_025401068.1:4952767-5023078 GCF_015345945.1 Tribolium madens
AAAACATAAGTTAACTTTGGATTTTTTTTTCCTGAATATAAGAAACGTATTTTCTTTTGAATTTCTGAGCATAGGTATAAATTTTGTGAATAAATATTTGTGATGTAAATATTTAGAATTTGATTAGAAATATTTCTTAATACCTAAAGCTTCTATAAGCAAATAGAGAATTGGTTGTATTTTTGTCAAAATGAAAGTTAATTCAAGACTAGGTCGCACAATCTGACTGTTTGAGTCCAAGCAAATTGAAAAATTGTTCGATTTTTGTGATAGTTCTTTGTGTTAGAATTTTGGAATGAGTTTCGCTATCGTCCAATCTAAAAAAAATCGTCCGACTTTCTAGCAAGCGAACGAAATTCTGGACCACGTTGGCGATTGAATTTGAACAGAGGCGTCACATCTACACGGACTAAACAATCACGTTCGATAATAATTAGCCGTCGAGTTACTTTGTCGAGTAGTAGGTCCGTAAATAAACCCACACCGATTTGCCTTCGGGTTGTAGGTCAGACGGGTTTAGCTCGTTCGTGCATTTTTATAGCTAATAAAGCTTTGTCTCTTAACAAATAATGTAATATCAACTAAATGGATTTATCGTCGTTCTAAATACAACTGATTAGAATTCCGGAATGTGCCGAATATTGATACAGAACCTTCCATCTGGGTCAAAGTGATTTCACGAAACCTCCAAAATGGGTTAGCGGGAGAATAATGAATAATTTGAATGTCATGAGAAAATTTTTTTTTGTCAATTCGACTGGTAGAAACCTTCAGGTAATTATTCACGGTTTTGTAACGAAATTGCATAAAACCTTCCGGTGTGAAGAAATGAGAAAATTTTTTCGGAAAAGTTGGAAAAACTGGTTTGGAAAGACTAACCTGTATCACATACCTACATAGTTTTCTTTTTGCTTTGTCTCAACTATTGTTGTCAAACAAATCAACTTTGAAGCGTTCATTGATGAGATAACAACTAACGGTTTGTTTCCCCGATTCCAAGAAATTTTCAGCTAAAAACGGGCTCAAACAAACAAACAAAAATTTTTAAGAAAAAAAACGAAAAAACACCAGAGGCATAACAAATTGTTCAATTTGAAATAAGAATTAAACCCACCTGCCTAGAATTAATCCATGCATGTGTGCACCCACTCTCACTTAAATCCAAAAAATCCCCAAAAAACTTGTCACCATTTATAAAACGGCACAATCCGCGATGTTCGTAAGTCGCGCCGCGTTACTAAACTAAAATTATAAACATAACTTTGGTTCATGCGAAAGGAAAAGAGAAAGCAGCAGTATACCGTAGAAGGTGATGAAAAGAGAAAGATTGGGATAGAAACCGCGCAACAGGTTGAAAAATCGGCGTTATCACGGAACTTATTTAAATTTTGTTGTGATAGAGGTTATTGGCATTGCCTTATCGGGCCTTCTTTAATGAAATAAGTGGAGCATTGAGAATTTTGTGACTTGTAAAGTGCCTTTGTGCTACAATGCCAGAAAAGTAAATAATTTTCTGACTTATAGAGGGTAAAGAAATTGTTTTACGTCTCTTGACAGAAAAGTGATTAAATAATAAATGTTCAATCTCTAAGGAACAAAGTAACTGAAGCGATGAAGGGTCACGGTTTCATTATTTTTACGTAAAACCCTAAAATATTATTCCAAGATTTAGAAACTTTACTGAAGATCTGAACTGATAAAAGTAATAACAATTTGAAATTTGAAAATGTTGAGAAACTATGTTAACGTTAATATAAATAGGTTGCAATAATATTTGAAGGTTTAAAAAATATTTTTTTAAATGTTTAGATAGGTACAGTTGCGGAATTAAAATTTCGGGCAGTACCTATTGTCATTTTCATAATGTAGGTAAACTCTATAACAACCTTTATATTTAATAACCTCATTTTTTACTTTTATCATGTTTATGTCATTTTGACTTAAAAAATCTCAGTCATGATGACCGTAAAGGGTAGTTTACAGTGAACTTCTTGAAGTGACAGAAAAATACTGCTTGAAATTTTAATTCCGTAACTGTACCTACTTAAATGAAAAATTAAAATTTCCATCTCAAAGAAATAATATTTTTAAAGAATATGTAGAAAATATTTAGTGTCTCAAAATTTTAAAGGTAAAAAGCTGTTCCTAATAAGAGTAATAAGCAGCTGCAAAGCCCAGAGCTGTTTCAGATGTTTTGTAAAAAATGCAATCATTCTAAGCAAATGAAACAGAAATAAACTAAACAAAAAGCAAATAAACAAGAAATAAATCATTATATTTCAGTAAAAAACGATGTACGAGTAAACATAAATCTTCTAGAACATTCTCTAAATTAAAACAAAGCTTTTCGAAAACACCTCACAAAACACTTAATGGCAGAATTAGTTCCTTCAAATTCAATTAGTCCAAAAATAGAACTAAATGGATAGTTTAGACAAGTTCTGGTTAAAATCAGTAACGTTTCCTTTTTAATTAACCAACGAATGTGCTTACAAATCTTGACAGGTTTCTTTACGTAAATAAGTAGAGATCTCACACACAAAAATATAAACAATGAATATTTTTAAACAAAAACTTTGGTAAACAATTTACTAATTCATTTGCATGTTGCAAAATATGCAGTTCTAATATATTTATTTAATTTCATTAAAATTAGTATTAGTTTATTATAAATTATACTTCATATAAAAAAAATTGGCTATGCAACCAAATATACACGTTACTAATTAAATTGCATACAATCACTCAGCGTTTAAATTGAATGAAACGAAGTTTAAAAAACCGCAAAGAAAGCACATAAATTATGGGATTACAGTTTCATTCTCCACATGTGTGCATTCCATACCAACAATTGCGTTGTTAAAACTTTAATTCTCCCAAAATTGAACGAAATTTGGCTGTGCCCCAACCGTTCTTCCAACTTTCAAGAATGAAATTATTTATGAAAGAACTTGGCTAACTCCGAGTTCTTGAACCCAAAAAAAGCGGAAAAAAGTGCATGGTGACACAATTAAATCCGTATAAAATGTCATAAGCGCGATGTTTAGCATCGAATTGGGCCGCTTCATCCGGATTTAGAATCTCATAAACACAACATAATTGGGCCGTTTGTGTGTCAAAGCCGACAGTTACTGGTTTGCTTTGACAATCGGCTCAAAATACACTCGTCGCTCTCCGAAGTTTATGAAGTCGCGTTCAACTTTAAATCCTAATTAATTGCCCCGCTATAAAACATAGTTGCATGAAATTAGGATTTTCCACGAGGTTGTTTATCTCGCCGAGCGAAAAATTGGAGAAAAAAGGAATTTTCCCGTTTGAAGTTTCGTGAGGACAGATAATGGAAGGCTATGTCTGTGCTCATAAAGTTGGCAGACATGAGGAAGATATAAATCGGCCCAGTGACTTTAACAGTCCTCTAACTTTATAACTAATACTATTATATAGGCCATAAAGCGGAACTCTATAGATGCATTTAAAAATTACATAAAAACGCTCTTTTATCTTGCAATTTTTATGATGGACGGACGAGGAATATGTACACAAATTAAAACGAAGCGATTTTATGCGAACATTAAATCGATGGGTCGAGGCGACAAAAAGGACCAACAGGGAGAAGGCGGAGGCGATATTTGAACCCAAAAACAATTAAAATTCGATAAAGTCGAAAGCGGGATGTTGAGAGAAACGCCTCTGCGAGTGCTGTTTCAGTTTATTCATTTCTGAAATTATTGGTTGTTGCATACCATTTTTAACAAAAAAACCCTTTAAAAATGTTAAAAATACAATATCAATTTTGCCACCTACAGAATATTTCATTATTTATCAACAATAATTATTTTGTTTTTGTAATTATTTTTATTGTTGTAATGCTAAGTATTATTGTTTTTATTCTTTTTATTTTCTCATTTCAAAATACCACTCACTACGCCACTGCTTGATTCAGAAACTATCATCACCGGGGAATATTTTCAGTCACTTGTGATGAAAGAGGATTATAAGCTATCTAATAAAGTAATGAAAACAAATATCAAATTATTTTGACTTAAAATATTTTTGACTAAATTATAGTTTTAAAATTAATTTTACCTTAGGTTTGGTAAAAAAAGAAGTAAATTTTAAATAACTACATACTTGCCGTTTTCGTAAATATTTCGCCATTTCCCCCTAGTGCAACATTTTAAAATTGTTATTCATGAACCCCCTTGAGTCCTTTCTTCGTTTCTTTACGATGCAATTCGCCATTCCGTTCGCCATAAAATTGGAAGCTCTTAGCAAATTACAAATAATTTATCGTCTCGCCGCGAAATAGCCGGAAACTGTATTTATTTTGATTTTGTGTTCGTCTTGTAGAAAAATGTCGTCCAACATAAAACGCCGTTGTATACATTTCAACATCCCAGGCGACATATACAGAAGCCACTGGTTGGGGTGTGAGAATATCAAGCAAAAATAAACAATTTTTTAGTTATACACCGACCTGTATGAACTGACGTCGTTTTTAAGTAAACAAATAAGATGTAATGCGTAACTTGACACCGCTTTTAACAACGAAAATAAACTCGAAGACATCATTTTATTAACTCTGAGCTTTTGTTCGCATCGGAAGGAAAGGCTTTAAGTATCGTTTTCGCTGTCTTGTCATATCAAAACGACAAAAATAAAAATTGTGGGATTATTTTAGTCGGCTCACTGTCGCACAGCACCTGCTAAAAATTATCATCAATTCGATCAGTTTCGGAACAAAGACACCAAATGAAAAATCGAGGGTAAATTTAGACAATAACAGAGGCTTTGTTACGGGCTAAAAATGGCGCTGGGCAATTCCAAATTCCGGAATTTACCTAGAAAATCAAATTAGAAGCCATGTTACATATTTTTCTGATTTAACACGAAATAATCTATCATAACGTCGTTAAAAATAATGACACGACAGCGAGCCTTATTTCTAATTTATTTCAAATTTCCAACAAATATTTTTCACGAAAGCGTTTAGTCGAATAAAACGAAATAAAATTCTCTTGACAGTTTATATGCTTCGGTTATAAAGGAGACAGGAAGAAATAAATAAAATTGGAAACAAGAAATGTGGGCGGTTTAATGAAAAGTGACAAAAATATCACCGACAAATATTTTTTTTTAAAGAAATCGAACTGCTAATATTGACCTATTAAAAGAGGGTAAAAATGACCGACTAAAAATAGAAGCGGTGGTGTGAGAGGATGCATAACGTTTCAGATATGTTCACGTCTGTTTTCTTTTGACTTATAGACATTGACGGTTCCACTAATTTTACCAGTTTTCTCAAGAAGATGAAATCAGGCGCGGCTCCAGTGCTACAAGAGGCTCAATTTACAGTTTGGTTGTTTAAGGGATTTTGGCTCATTAATGAAGAAAATGTGACATTGGAGGGCCAAAAATTAATTAGAAAAAATGAAGTCCCAGATTTTAATTTTGTACAATTTTTTTGCCTTCATACAAATGTTAAAAAAAGAAATGCTTGTAATTTCTGTTATTTATGTCATTCATAAATTTAAAAAGTCATGTTAAATTAGATATTTTGAAGATAATAAATTTAAACATTTTTGAAGATTTATTTCAGTGTCTCAAATCCATTATATCGGCCCATTCTGTTTTTGCATTTAGATAGAAAATGACTTTTGTAATAAAAGTAGAAATCAATTAGACCATTAAAGTTATATTTTTACAATTAGTACGAAAAGTTTATAAAATTTTAGTTAAAGTGGCTGTTAATTTTAGTTTATGGTTAGCACTACCTCTGACTCAACAAATTTCAACTTATTTTACAGTAATTAACAAAAATAAAAAGTTAATTTCTTCTCAGTGTATCACACTGAATACCAATTCTCACTCAAATTAGTAAGCTAGTTAGATACTTATACTATTGAAGGTTGTTTGATAGGTATTTAGTAAATAAGTAATTTTAATTTGAGTATAACGAAATTAAATGTTTCCAAACTAAATTTATATCTTTCAAACACTTTTTTTGCGATTATAACACTTGCTTTAAAAAAAAAACTAATTGGTAAAAATAAAGTGCTATAACTAAAAAATTATGTGATCATCTTCTAGGAATGAAATTTTCTGTTTTTGAGTTTTGCATTTTTTTAAATACAAAGCTATAAAAAAAATTTAGATTTTTTTTGGAAAATCGATTTAAAAGTGTCAGACCAACTCTCGAATGGTGGTAAAAGACTTTCTTTCAGCTGAGCATAAAACTGAATGCAATTTTTTTTTCAAGCTTCAGTTTCTAAGAAAAAACAGAACTGACAATTTCCATATTACCAGATAGGCACTTTAGCTCTTATGTTTCCAATGTTGTCGAGTTTAATTTATTGTTGAACTTGCTAGTTTGTTAAATGTTTTGTAGTTTGTAGACCATACCTATAAGATAAAAATTGGTAATTTTTAATTTTTTTAAATTAAATGGCAAATGATCTAAGGATTACAATTATCTACTTCATGTTTAATTTTATAATTTTTTTTACAAAAGTTGCCAAATTGACAAAAAACCGCCTAACTCAAAAACAAAACAAAATTTCATTCTCAAAATACGACCACATCTTTTATCTTACTTTAATTTATATTAATTATTTTCTGGAGGCAAATGATTAAAAAAAACCGCTTGGTTCCATCATACTTTATATTCACCTTTTTAACATTTCTAACATATTTAACTAAAGTCTTTTTGTTCAAAATATAAAATACTAAACTGCAAACAAAAATTATTCTTACTTTTATTTTTTTATTTTTTAAATATTGTTAATTCATGCGCACTTATTATTTCTAAATCAAAATTAGATATACTTCTTACTAAATATATTTCCTGTTCCTATAAATTAAATATTATTTTATAAGCTCCAAGAAGTCATAAAAGCATCTTCATCGTCTATTATTTTATAGAGATGCTGATATACAAAATGAGTTTCTTGATTTTTCTTCGTTTTTAAGTTTTTGAATTTTGAACATGAATTTATTAGAGATGTCACACTAACATCATCTCACGAAAAGAAATTAATAAAAATAGAAAGTCATTCTAAATAATAATAAACCGAAAAACATTTCCAAAACATTTTGGCCCCATAGCCAAACAATTTTGTTCTCAAATATGAATTTTCAATTTGAATATTAATACGAAGTGATCCAGAAAGATTGAGTCTGTTGGCAACAGATTTGAAAGTATTTTTGTTAATAATTTGAAACACTGCAACCGAATACGGTTTTGCTTGACAACCCTACAAGATTGTTGAATTGTTCTTAATCAAAAGCGTACTCTAATGGTATAAGCTTTAAAAATTAGGATCAGGATTGCCAACATATTCAGTCATTGTGGATCACTTTGTACTACATAATAATAAAAATAGACAAAGCAAAAAATGTTTGTTACAAAAATTCAACAGTTTCAATAATAGTTTCTTATTAAAAAAATAAAAATTATGAAACTATTTTTTTCGTATGTCTAATGTTAAATTGACTTGTCAAAGAAAACAGAAGCTGTGAAAAGTAAAATTTTAATGATTGAAATACTAATTGAAAAGACTTTTTTCTTACACCTGGTTCTAAGACAATTTAAAAGTTACTTTATTTCAGAAAATCAAAGGCAGTAAGTCAATCAAAATCTTGAAATTTTTTCGAAAGATGAAGTTTTTCTATGTAGTGAACAAAGCTCAGTTCATTACTTGGGAGAACAAGTGTGTATTGTGTTAATAGAAACAGAAAAACGTTTCAAATTTTAACGTGTGTACTAATTACAAACGATATATTTTTAGTAAAGGGAATTATTTTCATACAGTTTTATTGTTGTTCTTACTGTTTAATGATAACAATCTTATCCCTTTATTACCGGTTTTTCCTCCAATTCGAAAGAGGACCATTTTATTACAGGGGAATTCCCAATCCCTTACCTGTGAAATGCAATTATCCCAAAATTTCCTAATCCCCTATCCACCACATCTCCGACCACATTTATAATAATTTTCAGCGTCGGCAAATAAAACACCAAATATAAAAAATATTTTATTTCAACAAAAATAAATACACTATAATAAATTTGGTACAAAACTTACAATACTTGCGGCTTTCTACTTTACCTAAAATCTAAAAAACCAGTAACTTTGGAATAAACGTCCTCCATTTGAAACTTTTCCACCGAAATTCAACCCGTCGTTAATTTTTTGTCCGCAAAAAACGGCAACAGCTGTACCGAATCGTTCTCATCATATCATGTTATCATTTTTTATCCTTCCGAGCAAAAACGCGCACTACGTCAATAGGCCACCCCCACAATCACTGCGAGTTACAGTCGCTCCAATCACCCTCCATCCGCCACCTGGTGAAGGCCTTGAGGAGTTTGTCCCGGACGACGTAGGAACACACGTTGCCGATGAGGTCCACGTCCAGGGCATTCTCGTTGGAGAGGACGTGGTAGAGAAAGTCGATATACCTGGCCGCCAGCTTGAGAGTCTGAATTTTGGAGAGCTTGTCCGACGGCATGGTCGGGATGCTCTTCCTCAAGGAGGCGAAGGCCTCGTTCAAGCTCTGCGTCCGTTGGCGCTCCCGCACGTTCGCCATGACCCTCTGGTGTTGGATATCCTCGAAGCTCTGGGGGGCTTTCCTCCGTGACTTGGGTTTCCCCTGGAAGGAGTTTTCCTCGTCGGAGGAGATGCTCTTTCGTTTGCGACCAAAAGAGCGCGATTTGAGCACGGGGGCCTCCTCGTCGGTCTCCACTTTGATGTAGGGGGTCACAAAATCGTGTCGCTCCTCGTAGCTGGGGTCCTCGTAGAAGAATGGCGGTTCTTTGTGGTAGTACCCGTAGGGCGGTGGTACCTCCTGATGGGGCAAGACAGTCGGGAGAAACTTCTCGTTGGAGTTGGTCAGGTCCATCAGCTTCCCTGGGGGGTAATACGAACTGTCACCGTCACGACTTTCATACATCCTGGCATCAGAAATCTTACTACTAAATGCAGGATTCTTCCAAAAACTTTACTTTACTTAAATAAACTTGCAACCAATGGGAATGTGGGGAGCGGCCCCCTACTCTTCGAATTGTCTTCGCTTGTCTCGTTTCATCTCGTGGGATTCGCCGGATGTTGGGATATGGGGGTCTCATCCCGTTTGGACTTTTTGTTGGGTAGTGGCGTCTCGCTTGTCTCCATTGATGGGGAACTATTTATATCTCTCACTTGTTGCCAGCTTGTATGATGATTCAGAAAATTACAGAGAAAATTTGTTTAAATGGAAAGGAAAGGTCAGAATTCGCGATGGGTTTATGCGATTTTTATGGGTTGTTAAAATTGTTTTAAACAATTTTTGATGGAATTGGATCAAGCACATTCTTGGGTTTAGTGCAAAAGCGCCGTTTGGGTTTGAATGAGACCGAATATCCATAATGAAATGTTTACAAAATGTAAAGATACTTAATTTCAAGATTATAAATAAATATGCTTCAATGAAGAACGAATTGAATTTTTATTTCATTCAACATTCAGAATTTTTTAAGATTCACTGTTTTTCTACAACAAAAAGTGAAAACAGAAGGCAAAAACGTAAAAACTACCTTGATACTTGCCTCATTGTTTAAATTCTATAATCAAAAAACAAAATAGTAATTTTGTACACAAAATTTCATTTACCACATGACAAAATAAAATACGCTTTAAAAAGTAGGTATATCTAAGTAAAAGTTACTTTAAACTATTAAGAACAGTTAAGATAAAATTTGTCCTGAAGAAAAACATTCTGATTTGTAAAAAAATTGTTTTTGATCCAGATTCACTAAAACCAACCAAATCACGTCGTGCTAACTTAGAATAACGTCATGTAGCCATCAATTTGAACCTAGTTTTGTGCTAATTATCGCTACTTCTATTCCTAACAAATAAAACCGATACAACAGTTTTATATGAAACTTCATTTTCTCAATAAATTCAATCATTGAAATAATATACAGTGTGTTCCCGGGTAGGTAAAACGACTGTTGTAAAAGATAAAAAAAAATCGTTTTTAATTTTTATTTTTTGGGGTTCAGTCCTGCTTAGTTTTATTAAAGACTAATTTCTAACATAATTTTAATTAGATTTTCAAAAACTTATTTTTTTTGTAGAGTAAAGTGCCTTTGTGTGGAAAATACGATAAAAAGTTATTAAGAAAAGTTGTTTAGAATCAACATCTAAACCTGGATACTAAATTTCAAATCATCGGCCAACTATGATTTTTCATTTTTTTATGTTTTTTATTCACAAATCAAAGAATTTTATTTTTAGCAGTTCTTTTATTACGACTAAAAAAATACGTTTCTGCTATAAAAAAAATCTTGGAAAAAATGAAAAATTATAGTTGGCCGATGATTTTAAAATGTGGTATAGAAACCTAAAAGTTAATTCTACACAACTTTTCTTAATAACTTTTTATCGTATTTGTCGCATAAAAAGCACTTTACAGAAAAATATATATTTTTTTAATTTCCAAGACATACTTGATTTTTCAAATCTAAAATATTGTTAAAAATTATAATCCTTAACCAAGCTGGGCTGAACCCCAAAAAATAAAAATTTAAATCAAAGCACAAACCATTTTAGCCGCATCTTAAGGTAAATTTAGCTTTGATAAATAATTCAATTTCTCTAACTTATCTAAAAAAAAAAAACATTGACAATAAAAAAAATAATGTTGTAAAACCAAAAAAGGATAATTGTAAATTGTCAATTCGACGTTTATTTACTCTAAAAATTCCTAGAAAATTTTCATTTCGTGGATTGGCTTCTGCAAAAACCAATAATGCTTGTATCTTCAAAAATACAAAATTTACTTTTTATTATGATAAAAATTACTCTGAACATATAACAGTATATAAAAAAAAATATTTAGTTGCTATAGGTATAACATTCGATAAACATTTATTTATTTTTNTTTTATTTGTTACCTACATGATTTTTTCCAACAACTGGGAACAGATTTTAAATAATTTCGACATAATAATATTCTACGGAGTTTTAAATAGGTATTTAAAATTTAAATTTTAAATGTATGTTCAGAAAAATCCTAATTTATTAAAAATTTGTATTTTTTGCACATTTTTTTTTGTTTGAGACAAAATTGCTACAACTCAGGAAAAAGTAGTTAGAGACAGGAAACATCAAGATTTTCATTTAGTAGTAGGTATAATTGTCAGGCCTGTAGAGCTACTTAAAGCTGTCGAAAAACGGTTATAAATCACTGATTTTACCGTCTTATAATAGAATGACCATTTTAGTTGTGAAACCCTCCCATTTGTAATAAATTCACTTTTATGCTTGCTTTAGAAAATTTGTTCGCAATTGGCTTTCACGATGCGATTGTTTGTATTGGCAAGCGAAACATTATCTAATTTTAAAATAAATCTGTGTAATTTGTCTCAAGTCAATTAGAGCGGGATTTTAGCAAAGCAATTTATTTGATGTGCCCAATATAACCCGAATTAGTTCTCTAATCCATCGAGGCGGTAATCAAAGAGAATTTCGGCTTTGATTCGATCTCGCCGTAAAAAACTGCCTACCCTCTCTAAGATTATATTTTTTCAACGAGTGTAACACTAGATAAGATAGATTAGTCTTCGAGGGGACCGCGACATGGTAAATGTGTCACGCCGGGGTGGCTGGTGATGAGTTATGGTGCTTTTACTCTGTTCGAAAGAGGTATCAACACTCCACGACAATTCTCATCGAGATTACTCATTAGAGTAATTAAATACCAGCGACATTTTTCTGGATCCGGTGACGTCAGATCCCGCGGGAACTCTGGCGCCATTGTGTTCCACGATGGGTTTTCTAATTCGGAAGGGACGTGCGACTTTTAATGGACATGGAGCAGCTGAAGAGAGGAGGCGCACATCCTGTCGTTAGCGGCCCCTGGGTCTGTGGGGCCGGCCCCCCGCAACACTTGTTGCCCATTTATCTCCAAAGCAAGAATTTTTACCACTTTCTGATCACTTATAGATTCAATTTAAGACAAATATTTTTCGAGATGTAAATTTTTCAACAGTGGTAGAGACAGATGGACGAGTTGGCAGAAAAATATTCATTTATTTTCTCAAGGTTCGCCGAATTGATGAATTATGGAAGATGTAACTGTCAAGGGGTCGGTTCCGGCGAGGAATTTTACGATTAACGGGGGATTTAAATAACAGAGGAAAAGACAACATTTTTGGGCTTCTGTTTTATGTGATTTTCACTTCATTTGCAGGAAATATTGCCAGGTTTTCAAAGCGAAATTTTTCCATTACGTTTGTTTTTTTTTTTGACTAAAAATGTATAGTGTTTAAATACCTACCAATGAAATAAAAATAAAATACTAAATACAAGTAAATATTAGTTAAAAACGCGTTTTTGAAAGAATTTTATTGCTTTATTATTAAGTTGGATAATAACAATTAATTAAAAACTTAAAAACCTTTTTAACTATGTATTTTATTAACAAGAGACGAAAATACAGGATGCGCCAGAATCCGCACCACAGTAAAAAATGCCATGTAAGGTAGGATACCAGGAACATTGAAAAATGTTTAAAAAATACAATCTATAAAAATTTCAAAGTTATGAAAGTCTAAATTTTGCACTTTGACTCAATTTATTTCTGTTGGAAAAATAATTTTCCAAGTTTTCTTGCTACATATAATTAGAAGAGGAAATAAAGAAGCTTTATCCTAAATTGTAACCCTGTTTAATGTTATTTGTGGCTCTTATTGTCAAAATTTTTGTACCTTTACTAAATAATTATAAAAAAAACATATACAAGATCATCAGTATAATTAAATAGACATAAAAACTGTACAATGTCAAAAAATTAATGTTAAAATTTTTAGGCAGAATTTTTTAAACATTTTTTCCATGTTCCTGGTATCTTATTTACTTGAAATTTTTCTCTGAAGCGCGAGTTCTGACACACCCTCTATAGGTATATATTTTTTTGTTTGTAATAGGACTTTCATAAAAAAAATCTAGATTTTACAAACCACAAGTCTGGCGACATTTAAAATTATAATCTTCAAGTTTAAACATTAAAAAAGTGACAAAAAACGTCAAATTATTGAAATAAAAATTAAATAGGGTAAGTCTAAGGAAGATGGATCACATTTTGAAAAACCTAAAATTCTTATATTTATTTCAATTTCAATTTCAATTTAAAGCACAAATGTTTTTTTCTCATGGCATGAACTTTACGACAACTTATAAATGTAACAAAATTAAAGACACATACTTTTAAATAAGTACATGAAAAAAATATATTTTGAGGCGTAAAAGTCTATATTGTGCGGTTGAGACGAACCACTAATAGTTTCTAGGTAATTATTTTTTTCTTCTTAACAATGTTTTCTATATGTATACAGGGTGTTTCACATAACTTTACGAGGCTTGCGCCTAATGTACGCACCCAGATATACAAAAGTCACAGAACATTGGATACAAAAAACACACATTTAATTATTTAATTTTTGGAAACCCATGACAGTAGTTGTCAAACTAATCACTGTTTCATTAATAGTCATAAAACTGCAGTTTTTCAGAAACAATTATCACTTGTTCTATCAAGAGACGGCATGAATATGATTGTAGTTTATCTATCTTAATCACTAACTAACTAAAAATGTTGTAATTTTTGAAAGGGTGAACTAACTAGAGAAGATTATCCCATTTTTCAAATTTTGTAATCGAGTTCGTATTGGAATATGTATTACTGATTGCATCTTACAGGCGCAGGCCTCGTAAAATTATGTGAAACACTCTGTAGGTACACGGTGAATAAAAAGTATGGAACCTTTTTTTACGAAAAAAATAATTACTGTAGCGTAAAGTACAATTAAAATGTGACCGTTTATCAAGAATAACATTTTTCGATTATTCCTATTTTTGAGTTTTTGTTAAAAAAAATTTTAATAGTAACCTATAATTATTTTTTTTTTAAATAAAGACTATGATCTAAAAACTTATTCTAATTAAGTAATAGGTAGTACATTACAAGCGAGGTGGTAAATATGGCATTACCCCGAGTGCTTATGTATACCAGCCTCGAGATCGGATAAAGCACGAGGGGTAATGCCATTACCACCGAGGTTTGTATGCGATTTTATTCACAATCACATTACTTTCAGTCAAAAATTTGAGTAAAATAAAATTCTAACAAAGTTAAGGTCCAAACGTGGTAGGTCATCCAAATGACGTTTGATTTTTGACATTTCAGAAATGTCAAAGAAAATATTGAAATAATGTGTTAATCTGATTTAAAATCGTTGAAATGGAACAGTTTGCTCCCCGGAAGTAAGAGAAACTACTACAAAATCCTGCATATTACCGCCCAAGAGAAGTAATATTATTACTCCTCATGAGATTTATTGATGTGTTTTCCAACCTTTAAAAGGTTAGTAATCTGCATATTACATTAGTGATTGTGAATAAAATTATTTTTTAATCAGTAGTTTTTTTTTAATAAATTCTTAAAGTTGCGTTCCGAGCTCTTCCTCAAGATTTTCCGAACTTAACCAAAGTGGTCGTGCCCATTTGATTCTGTCTTAAATTTTTGGGATTAAAAAAAGTGTCTAAAACTGTTAAATTAGCGTATTTAAAACTGTAAAAAGTTTAAATTTTGCCAAAAATTCAGTTTTGTACACCTACTTTAAGAAAGTCAAGCATTGAAACAAAATTCGATTGCTAGATACTTGAATAAAAAAGAAGTAAGTATTTTAATTGTATTTACAAAAAAAAGTGTTTTTAATTTGTGTTTTACTAAATGATACCTAATTAAAAGCTGTCGGACTTACTCTTTCCCGTCGTCCCATGACAAGTCCGTCATGGGACAATGCAAACCTTTCAAATAAATTTTTGCATTTCGGTACCCTTGTCGGGTTTTTCCCTTGCAAATATGTATAAACATTGCTGGAACTTCCCATAATCCGGGTGTTATTGCTGGAGCTTTCCCAGCTGGGTGTTATTAGAACCTTCCGCCACCCCGGCATAATCGTATCAATCCTGGAAAAACGGCACATGCTGCACACCTTTGAAATTTTTGCCCGGGCACGTCTACTAGGTAGTAAAAATAATGCAATTAAGTAAGTGCACCACCATCTGGACTCGGCCGTCTAATTCATTCATGGTTTTATTGTAGGATCGACAATTTTCCAACATTTGGCACACACTTGTCAGGTAAAACGTGCGAAACTTACCACCATAAAAATGTACCTGGTGAAACAATGAGTGCCGAAACAACGTTATAAAATAATAGTTGGTTTTTATTTCAGTAGAAATTGAGTAAAATCGTATTCCCAAGCTTGTGTTAACATTTCGCCTTGTTTACAACATTTTTACGCCTTGATTTATAAATATTTGCTCTTCTTGTATACAAGGCATAATGAAGTATAAAGCATAATGTAATTAGTAGAAATTTACGTTATGAATCGTCTCTTTCTCTTCAGTGACGTTAAAAATAACGTCAGTGATTGTAAACGGCGTGCAGACACTTTTCCTCGAGATTGATTTCCTTTCAATGAGTTCTTTGTCGTCGTTTTTCCACCATTCCCCAACAATTTCGTATTTTATTCAAATCAATTAAGTCGAAAATAATTTAAATAAATCGGTTTCATTCATCGGCGCTTCGATGAATGGACACTCATTATCCTTTTTAATCGCTCCTCGACGCCGCTTTCACCCATTTTTCCCAAATTTAGCCCCGCCTTAAACTATTCGCACCTGTCCAATACTCACACCTGGACACACCTGTTGCTTACAGACAAAATGGCGTTTCAAAATCTGACCGATACTTGGAACTGTCATTTTTATTGTCGTAGGATCGGACTTTTGTTTAGACAAGAGAGTAATGACATGCACAGGCGTTTTTAAGTCGAAAGCCACTCGCCGGGGTGCCCACCCTAATGGACATGGTAAAGCCATTTCGGGTCGGGTTTTTGTCGACGAGGAGACGACTTTCACGGTCTATATTTAAATGGATTTTCAAGGTATGCCAAAATGACGACGCGATGGCCTCCGAAGCGGAATCGGGCCCTAATTAAAGAGAACGGAGACTTCCTGTACGAGTTAATTAAGGCGAGATGCGTCCCTTATTGGGGACACACATAATTGAAAAAAAAATATCACGTTTAATTATTTTTTATTGTCCACATGCGACCGACACATCTCGGTCGGGGAAAAGTCTATCTACCTATTTATTTATTTATATTTCTATTTCTGGTAACAAAACTTTTCGATTTTAATGATAAATGATGATAAAAGCAAAAATTAATTACCAATTAAGACATATTTTAAATAAAAATTATCATGCTTTTGACAAAACCTATTTATAACAAAAATTAAGCAATTGTTTAAAGTTCACAGAGAATTATTTTTTACTAATTATTTTTATTTATAATTATTTTTATAAGTAAAACAATTTTAAAGACCAGATTAAACAGTAACTTCAGAAGAAACGTCCTTTTGCATTTTAGTTATTTTTTTTTATTTCAATAAATCTTTCTTTCTTTTCCAACATTTCTTTTTCTTCTTCTTTTCTTTTAACCTCTTTTGCTTCAAACATCAAAGCATTAATAAAAGTTCGATTGTGAACGAACCATCGTGTTGAAAGTTATTAGTCTGACATGCGCCAGGCGTATAAAAAATTTTGGTCCGTTCACAACACACTCATATCACCGACGCCAACACATGTTACAACTCTTGTAAAAAAAATCAACTTTAACAATCAAACTTTAATTAAAAATATTTTTTGAATTATCAAAAGCTAGGTAATTGGTACCTACTCTTATTCTTGTATTTACTATTTAGGTATTATAAGATTCGGCTGCATTACAGCGTTATTTAAAAATTAGTCAATTAAAAAAAAAGTTACTGCGTCATAAAAAGTAGTATAAATTAGAATTTTTCTTTTTTCCAACACTAATATCTTATACTGTTTCTATGGTGCTGCATTTAAACTTATATATCTACTATCTACCTTTTATGTTGCCGTTATGTTGCTCTTCTATAAAATACGTCGTCAATCACATCGTATTTTATAAGTTATTGCTTATTATCAAAAGTTAAGTTAAGTTAGCTTGAGTAAGTATAAAAATTGAATGTATAGGCATTTAATAATGCTTGAGGCTTTTTACTTATATCTCCTCATACAGAGTTCTGTTTTTTCTCAAAAAAAAACTTGAAAAAAATCTGTATTCATTTTTATGCGTAGCTGAGGGTCTTCTATTACCATTCGAGAGTCGGCTCGACACTTTTGAATTACTCTGTATACGATCGAGAATAGACTTATTCTAACACCGAAATAAAAAAATTATTCTCTAATCTCTAATAGAAGGGCTTGACTTTCTTTCTTTTAAGATAATTTACAGTAGCAAAAGCCATTTCACAGCCTTCTAAGAGGTTAAATTTTCATATGATAATGTATTTAAAAAAGTAAAAAAATAAAGCGTGTTTAATGTTAAAAAGTACGAAAATAATTCTCCCAGTCGTTTTTATTCACTTTTGTTCTCAATTTATTGTACTGTTTTATTAAATTATGTCTCATTTTGACCACTTATTCCACTTCATCTTCGCAAATTTTCACTTTTCTTTCTTTCTCTTCAGACACTTGCACTTGTTTCGGCTTTTTTTCAATCTCCGGATACCTATCAATGTGCACAAAATTCACCAACGCTCTCGGCTTATCATCCCGCGTTTCGATTTTATTCTTCTTAATCTTCAATTCTACGGCACACCCATAATCCATAACGCCATAATACTGCTGTTTATATTTATCAACAGGATATCGTGCGGCATATAACACCCCATCAACTTCATAAATCTTCACATCTATACCCCTTTGTTCGAAAACAGTGGATAACATCATCCTCTGAATTATCTAAAAGCGGCCACCAATTATAGTCACCATTGAGATTAAATACAACCTTATTAGCGGGGTGACTGAAGGAATTCCCCCACAAGAGGAAATACCTCAGCATGTAGGGTTTCTTAATACTGTTCAAAATGGCGATGATTCCTTCATTACCAATGTAGTTATAACTGATATCCAAATATCGCAGTTTACTAAACGGCATTCCAAAACTTAAAGCAACACCGCCATGATTTTTAATATTATTTCCAGCAATACACAACCCTAAAAGCGGGGGACGCGTTTTAAGCCACTCTGAGAGAAATTCAACTCCGACACAGCAAATATTATTATAACCGATATCGAGGAATTTCAAAGAAGTGTTAAGTTTTAATCCTAGTATCAAACTTTCAATATCATGAGCGTCAAGACTGCTTTTCTGGGCATGTATTTCAACTATTGTCTGATTTAGCTGCAAAAATACCATTAGGGAGTTTACCGGAATCAAATCGAACCGACTCGAATAAGTTCCGAGATGCTTTCACTCAAAAAAACATTGTTAACTTGAGACATATTATTACAGGGGATGACTCGTGATATGTCGAGTATTTTTATTTGACTTCGGTAGAGCTGGAGGAAAATACAGTCGACACTATCGGCTGTTTGGTCAGTGTCTCCGAGATCAAGGTATTCTAATGTGGGGCAATAAGGGGCGAAAAGAGCAGCTAAATGTCCTCCCTGGAACCACAATTAAACTGATGTTCAAAGGCGGAAAGTGTGTCTTTACAGTGGGTCCCAATTTATTTCCAGTGAGTCTCAAGGTTTTCAATTTAACAAAACCGTGTTGCTCGGCTGTGAAATACAAGACTTTCATCCCCACTGGTGTAATATCACAGTGGGATAAGTTAAGGTGTTGCAAGTTGTTCTGGTGGGCGAGCGTGATATTGCAAAGGGTTTCTAAACCCTCGTCTTCGATTCCATTGTAGCTCAGATCAACGTCAACGACTTCAGGATGAGCGTTTAAAAATGTGGAAATATACACCATATCGGCTGGAAGTAACTGTTCTCTAAAAAAAAATGAGATTTTGCCGGTCAAGTAAAAAAAAATTACGCGAATCTTTGTTCTAATTCGTTGGCTTTAAAGCGGAGTTTTTTCGTCCCATCGGAATTTTTCTCGGAGAAGAGTTGGAGGAAGGTTTCGGTAAAACGTAGCCCCCACAATTTGCTGTATTCCCACATTTTAGACATTTTGAGGTTTCAGGATCGACAAGCTTCAATTAAAATTTTTTTTTTTAATTTTACTAACGTCACATGAAATGTCGAGGCGACACGTGATTTTTTTTTATTTCAGGTATAAGTAATTGAGGGAATAAATAAAACCACAAGTCAGAATGAATACTTTATATTTATCTACTCTCATCTAAATATCGACGTATAGCAAAAATATGAATTTTTAAACTTACAATTAGAAAATTTGCACCATTTCAAGCAATTATACAACAGCAGTAACAAAAAATTGCATCATTAAAGTCTCCGATCTTTTCAACAAACTGTAAGATCGGCCGACTTTACTCACTTCCAACGTAATGTACAACATAAAACATTCGCTACATTGTATACTATATCACTTTACAAAAATAAATATATTTCATTTAAAACTTAAAGTACGAACTACAAAATAACCAAATTATACTATACAACAACTTTCATAAGCCCCGCTTGACTATTTGTCCCTAAACTCGAATCGTCCAACGAATCTAGATCTAACGCACTTTCAATCATCGTCGTATCTTGCAAAAGTCGCAATCTACTCGCACTCAACAAACTATTCTCTTTCTCTTGAAGAGTCATATCGTTGTCTAGCTTATCGTCTTTTCGCTTTTCCGTGTCTCTTAAAACCACGGGATCTAGATGCAAGTCCCCCACATCACTCTTATCCGTCACGTTCAAATTATTCGCGTAACTCTGAGACTTGCTCAGAGTGACCTGACCGTGACTCAGGATATTGCTATAGACCGGCGGCTGAATCAGACTCGTCTGAGACACGTACTGTTGCTCAGAGGATTTTTGCAGGGCCGGAGCGATGGCTAGGGGCTGCTCGTTGCTCACTAGATGCGTCACACTACCAGCGTTGCTATCTGAAAAGGTTAATATTTTTTAATCATTTTTCATTATTTTTCGAGAGGAAAGAACACTGCGACTAAAAATCCAACTAAATCGGAAGCTCTAAAAAGCCAAACGAAAAAATTCAATCAAGCGTAGATGTGCAGCCACTTTTTATCTCTTTCTTTCAACATGCACAAAACAAAACTTACCGAATAAGACAACCTCCGCCAATGCGTCTCGCGTCAATGCAACAATAAATAAACTTACAAACTAAATAACAGACACGAAATAAAAACTCGAAGCAACAGGTATATAAAAAAGTTGGAAAAGATATAAAAAAGCGAGAAAACACAGTTGTATGTTCGAGTTTTGATTACATTTAATTCACATTATTTATGAATACTACTTTTGATTCATTTCAACGATTAATAAATACAACGGTACTCTAATAATAAAATATTTTTCATTTCTATTATTACCTATAAAATCGCACTGAGGTTAATCACAATGTCATGGTTAAAAAGATCAAAATTCTAATTTTAAATGGAGTGATATTTAATCACAACTGCTGCAAGTCGAGACTTACAAAGGGTGCGTTTTTAAAAGTCGCAAAGGTCAAGGGTCAAATTGGTGTCTTGACTTCAATCAACACTACAGGAAGCGCTAAATTTATTGCTTATATATTAAAAAAAAAATATCATGGCACAAGACGTCACTGTCAATATGATTGATGGTTTTTAACAATTTTGACTCTTATTCCGTTCTAAAATAAACAATTTCGAAAAACCAAATGGTTTAAAAACCCCCGACCTCTATTTTCGTCTCAACGCCCCTTTCCCCAAAACGCACTCAACTACCCCCTTGAAAACCCTCCTGAATATACATCCGACTAAACTCTGGAGTCGGAAAATTCTTAACTTTTGGTGTCAAACTAACTTTATCGTTTTTAACCCGATTCATGCAAAACTCCTCCTGAACGTGAACATTCTCATACACGCAACTCCTCGGCCTTGGCTTGACCCCCTGCCGGCCGAAATTCGCATTGTAGCGTTTTTCGGGCGGTGTATAGGGTCTCAAATTTGGATAATAGCCCCCATTTTCAGGAGGCGATTTCAATTGCGGAAGTGAACGACTGTTCTTGAATACCTCCAGTGGAGGATCGGGAGGTTTACGTGACGGAGTATAGTCATAAGGGGGTAACAAGGGGGCATGGGATGGTATGATTTTCTGACTGGCACAATTCTTGGACGGTATCATGTGTTGGGCGCGGTAGAGATGTTTTTTTAGCGGACTGTACATACCGGTTGTTTCCGTCGTCTGTCGGTAAATTCCGGGCATTTCCGACGCGTTTAGAGTCATCTGACTCGGACCGTTCTGAAATAAAACACACATCATTAAAGCGTTTAGTCTGCGGTCCGCAACGGTATACTTGTATAGGAATTCCAAAGTTTTTCATCGGTTGATTTATTTCTGGCATGACGTTTCGTGATATTTCGGCTCGATAGTCATCAGTAACGATCCCTCGCCTAAATAAAAACGATTCAAGTTAATTTTAGTGTTGTTCTAAGTCCGAAATTTCGAACCTGTCGAGTAGCGATGGAGTTACTGGGCCACATAGTATATAAAAACAATTCAAACAGACATTTCCTTGTGAGTAAGGATTCATATTTTCTTGTCCGCGCTTACTAGTAAATGAACCTTTAATCTATGAGAAAATAAAGCAATTAAAGAGAAGATAAAGTTTGTCTATAACTTACATCTTCATTTGTTGTTTGGTTACTTGTCGTCAGATAAGTATGGAAGCCTGCAAGTCCTAAAATACTCCAAACACTAAAAAAACAAATTGTTGCTACTATGACACTTGGTGGTGATTGTTTTACGGCGTCAAGAAATTGACCCTCAGTTTTAGTAACTTGAAAAAAAAATTGCTAGAATAATTATCAAAACAAATAAATAAATTCTTACTTAATATTAAATGAGCTATGGCACAAGCAAATATAAAT
Source organism: Tribolium madens (assembly GCF_015345945.1). Taxonomy (NCBI): domain Eukaryota; kingdom Metazoa; phylum Arthropoda; class Insecta; order Coleoptera; family Tenebrionidae; genus Tribolium; species Tribolium madens. Next base: position 4,974,736 of record NW_025401068.1, read on the forward strand.
ACGGCCAAAAAAGCTAACGATACTATAAACATGTAGAAAAAACGATAATTTCGTCTACCGACACAATTTCCGACCTAAAAAAATCCCTAATTTAACTAAAACTTCTGTTTTATGCAATACCCAAGGGCAGTGATGGTCAAATCTATCAACACAATTATCGCAAAGACTGCAATGTGAGGCCCTCGGCGGCCTAAATATTTTACAAGTGAAGCAATATTTTAATTTGACTGTGTGCCCTTTGATTAGGACCTCTTTCGTACGAGGTGGGGGCCTGTAAGTGGGGCTGTTTGCCGAATTTGTGACTTCTACAAATAAATCAACGGTTTAGTTACATTTGGGAAATCCAGGGGTTGTTTTCGCACCGATTTGTTTTTCGACATAGGCAGCTTCTTCTGGTGTCGCTCTTGGAATAATACCTGGATCTGAAAGGCTGGTGCGCAACAAGGAAGACATCGTAAATATAAATAGCAAGCCACCAATGATAGGAATCGCGATTGTTACGTTTTCCGCCAAGTAATGGCAGCTGAAAAAATTATATAGTTTGCAAACAGACTATTATGGGAGTGTTTACTCATAGATAAAAAACAGGGTGCAAGTTCCCGTGATAAGAAATACTGTCAAAAGGAATACGCCCCCGTTTGGGGCCGTCATCAGCCTGCCATCGCAGTAAAATCGGTTGCGGCCCGCGAAGACTTCCCACTTTTTCGTAATTCTGTCTCTTGCCATTTCTGAAAGATTTTGGGATAAAGGTGATGACATTATGAGGTTAGTACGTACCTTGTGGGTTTAAGTCGACTAAATGATACTCCAAATTCAATGTCATAAATACAGGAAATGACCAAAACAAAATAAAATGAGCCTACAAACTAAACGAAGTCTCGCGGTGGCCTTAACTCATTATTTTACGTGTAATCTCTGTCGTAGTGGATGAACGACACTCGGGGGGATCGAGAAATCGTTTCACGGGACATTATTAAATTTTATCTCACGGTTTACTTCGAAACAATTAGCGGAAAAAGTAAAAAACTCGCTCTAATCTAATCAAAATACTTTGACATCTCTTGACAGCTGAGAAAACAGCAAGGACTAGAACGGTAACCCGAAACGGCAAAAGTCATAAAATATCTGATAAAACAATATCCTATTCACATTCAAATAAAAATTACTTTTTCTTTTATAATAGGAAGTTATTTAAATTACTTACTTGCCAAAAAACTTTGACAACAATTTAAATCAAATATTTTTTTTTATTTTAAAATTCCGAAATATCCATACTATTCCATACCGCTCAAAATTCCCACTTACGTCACCTCAAAACTATGTCATGGACATATTTTTATTCAAAATAAGGCAATAGCAATAATAACCGCACTCAAGGCAACTCTCGTGCCTTTTTAAACCTCTCATAATTATTTTGCCTTTGACTTTTCTTTAAAAAACTTATCATGCGACTCTAACCTCAAAATGGACACCAACGCAAAACCGCGATATTCTCCCGAATTCAAACTGAAAGGTATTTCTCCCAATAGTCCAATCACTTTTTCATTCAGTCTATTTTTAAGCTGGAATTTTTCTTGCTGGTGTCTCAGGAATATCAGCCCTTGTTGGTTTTGGAGCCACTTTGGCCGCTGCAAAGAAACAAGACCCCAAATTTTTCGGAAAAGGGATGGAGGGGTCGCGCACCATGGGTGAAACTGGGGCTAGTTTGGCCTTACGGGCTTTGGGTTGGGGCACTTTGTATGCAGTGACAGGGTGTGGAGTTTTATTTTATGCTATTTGGAAAGTGTCGGGGGCACAAAATGTGGGTATAGCTGTCTGTAATTATTATTATTTAACTCTTGGTTTACAGTTTGAAGAATTTAGACACAAGGTTGGTAGCATTTTGCCAAGAATACCCAAAAATGAGCCACAAGGAAGGACTGAGTTTAGTGGATTGAATGATCTTTTAGATTATTTGCAACATCAGAGAAGTAAAAAAGATAAGTAGCAACGTGTAAAATTAATTTATTAATAAATAAGTAAATAAAGTTAATCATATTTTATAGATTGTAAAACAAGCTTTTTTCCACCTTTCATTTTCTTTCTGTCAGTTACTTTTGGCTCTAGTGTATCTTCACTGAACTGTACTTTTTTGTTCCCTCCTTCGTTTTCTTTATTGGTTTTATACAAATCTTCAGTTTTAGTTTCATTTTTTTTCACAATTGATGATTTGTCCAGTTGTTCAGGTGTTTTTTCAGTTGGACTGACCATTTGCATTTCTTCGATCCTAATTTTAAGTTGCCCAATTTCATTCTTCAGCTGCAAAGCTTCCACATTATTCTTCCAAATTTCTCTTTTAGCTTGAGCTAAATCATATGAAAGGGAAGTTCGATTCAGCGAAGCCATTTTTAATTCTTGCCTCAAAACTTCCATTTCTTTACTACAAATAATTATAAGACGACGTATTTCAGATGAAAAACCTACTTTTTCGTGGCAAGCATGTTATCAAAAAACTTCATAGCACCTGAAGATGGCACATTATCATTTAAATTCTCTTTGGTTTCAATTTCCTTTTTATAACTTTCAGTTAACTCATTCAAAACCTTAATTTGATTTCTGCAACAGTAATAAAAATATTTAAAAATCAGAAGAAAAAAAACTCCATACTTGTAAGTGTCCAAAATCTGTTCTTCAACATTTTTTCGATCCTCAATTTCCGTTTCCATTTTTGAAATTAAAAGCGCATTTTCGTTACGCAATGTTGAGATTTGCTTCAAATGAGACGCTCTCTCGCGCTTCATTTCCAAATATTGTGATTTCATGGTACTCATGTTTTGTTGTAATTGTAAACGTCTAAGATTTTTTGTTAATATTTTAAATATTTACACCTACAAGAAGTTTACCTGTCATCAACTTCTGCAAATAACGAATTTCCCTTGCTTTGGTCATCACGAGGCTTACTATTGATCAAATCCAATTCTGACTTCAGAGTGAGATTCTCATCTTTGAGATTTTCTAATAAGGTGTGTGCTTCCTCAAGTTCTTCTCTTTTGCAGTTGAGACTCTCTTTGTAGTCCTCCGTTAATGATTCTAAATTTTTTACCCTTTCTTGAAGGTTAATGTTTTTTTGCTCACTCAATTCCAGAGACTCCTGTAAGTCACAAACTTTTTCATTCAAATCAACATTCAGGTTTTCTAGTCTGCTTATTTCATCAAGTAAGTTATTATCACTTTTTGGATTTTGCGAATCGAATTTCTTTACAATGTCGTCTAATCGTTCTAATTCTTTTTTCAAACCGTCTATTTCGTCCTCTTTTTTGGCCAACTCCTCCGTTAAAGTATTAATTCGCTCGTTGTAGGACGCCTTCAGATCTACAATAGCCTCTTCTCCCTGCAACACTTTCTGTCTCAACTCTTGCTCCTGAGACTGTAAAACCCTTATTTCGTCTTGATATTCAAATTCAAGGTTGTGACTTATTTTTATTTCTCTCCGCAAGTCGTACAAAGTCTGATTCGTTACTTCCAACTCAGTTTGCATCTCTTGATACTTTTTCATTATATCTTCACAATCAAACGTCTCCCCCATTTTTATTATTTTTCTTTTTAAACGATAGAATAACAGAGATAAACCAATTAAAAAATCCTGGAAAAACGTTATTACGATTTGAAAAATGACAGATGACATTTCTCGGGCACCAACTAAACAAAATGAAATACTCCAAATCTTTTTCAAAAATTTATTTGTAAGAATTCGCTTTGTGTTTTGGTAAAAATTGGAAATTTTCCGGCACAGGCCCTAAGAGCATTTCACTAATTTTAATCCAATCGCTGGCGGAAGTGGACGCCATTAACGTTTCAAGCTCGTCGCGTCCCTGGTAAAATGGGGGCCGTTCATTGATTTTTTGGGGTGGTTTTTCCAATAAGCCAACTGGCACATATCTATGCAAAAAAGACAACCATTCCAACATAAAGCGTCTAGTATTTTCCACTCCTTTATTGTCAGAACCCCAATGTTCCAATCCATAATTTGAGTATTTTTTCAAAATGTCAAAACGCTCAGAACTGCTGATATCCCACAGTTTTTGTTCCTTAATTTCGGTGAAAATCCAGGGCTTGATGAGGGCCCCCCGTCCAATCATGACTCCGGCCAACTCGGGGCAATTCTCGCATGCTGTTTTGTAATCTTCATAACCTAAAACATCGCCATTGCCTAAAACCGGCAAGGGGGCTGCAGCTTGGGCCACTTCTCTAATATAATTCCAGTCAGCGAGTTTGGTGTAACGTTGTTCACGGGACCGGCCATGAATTGTGATAAGACTAGCCCCCCAATCTCGGAATTTCGGAGCCTACAACCATTTAAGTAAAACAAAAAAATATTTTTTAGAAATTTACCAAAATATGTGCCAAATTTTCGTTGTTATAAACCCCAGTACGAGTCTTAACAGTCATAGGAATAGTTAGTAATTGACTCAGGTTTCTAACACACGATTCAAGAACCCTTTGGCGTCTCAATAATCCGCAACCGCCCCCTTCTTTATAGACTAATTCAATTGGACACCCTAGATTTAAGTCAATGAAGTCAATTTCGGCCTCTTGTTGTAAAACTTGACCACATTTGGTCAATAAATGTGGGTTGTTGGCGCACAGTTGAACCCCAAAAATGTCTTCACTGTGGTGACGTTTCACTAAAGCCCACTCCTGGGGAGCCCCTTGAAGAAGCGAAGAACACATTGCCATTTCGCCACAGGTTATATCCGCCCCGAATTCTTTGCAAATTCGTCTAAACGGTAAATTGCCAACTGTTGTTAAAGGACTCAAGACTAATTTGTCCTTCCAATCAATTTTCTTTTTTTCTCTTTGAGTTAATTTTATTAAATCCTCATCGGTGATAGCTCCACTTGTTATATTGTTGTCCTAAATCCACCAAATTCAATTACAATTATTAAACAAAAAGACAAAATTACACTTTTCTTGTCGTTGGATTTAATTAAAGCCTCAGCAAAATCGAAATTGTAGGTCCGTTTGCGCAACGCGACTTGGAGTTCGTGCGTTAGCTGATTTTTTACTTGGGCTGTTTCTACTAATTTTTCTGAATTAATTTTATTTCGCCCTTGTGTAATGTGACTAGAACCAAACCTGCACGCCAAACCTCTACCACATTTTCCAAAAGTTTCATAATTGTAGCAAATCTCCCCTAAAATCATCGATTAATATATAAAACAACACTCAAACAAAAATAATACCAATATCTTTAGGTTTGATTCTCAAATATTCGTTAATATCGTGCAAAAACTGGCAATTCTTTCGTTCACATTTCGGCGCCTCTTCCCCAAGATTCAAATTAATTAAAGTATTACATAACTCCATTTCCTGGGTACACCTAAAAGTGGGGCCCCGTGATTTATTTTGACCTCGAAGTTTCTTTTTTTCACTTTTTGACAATTTGGTTTTTTTTTGAAGAGGTGTTTCATCGCTACCACTCAATTTTCGTTTATCCTTATCGGAAACGCACTCTAATACTAATTCTCTGGGACGTTCTGTGAGGATAAATCTAAAATGATCGAGTTTGTTAAAAACTTTGAGGTTATATCACATGGGAAAATATTATTACTCGGGCTTGATCTTGCAAATGCCGGTGTCCCCCATGTTTTCCCACTTGCAATCTGAGTAAAAAATTAGTTTCTTTCCCAGCAATTAATTAAAATTATTATTAATTATTTAAAATATAACTTAAATCAAAATTGACAGCAGACGGCTGGGTTGTTGGCAGCCTTGTGTGATAACTTCATAACTTCAAAAATCAAAATTAAACATTAAAATAAAAATGGGAAAAATTAATTAAAAACAATTATTACCGATATTTAACGTCTCATATTTATTATATTCTATTATTCTATTTAATTAATTTTATTTAATTAAAAAAAATATAAATGTTGGTCAACCTGAGATCAACGTCATCTGTCAGTAAAAAATTAACACCTGTCAAATTTCATTATTCGTTCTGTGTTTATTAAGAGATTATGTTTATTTAATTGGTTTACAGTAAACTTTGTGATTTAACTTTTAGAAAGACTCAAGTAAGGTATACGTGAGACATGTTTAATGTAATTGTGTTTTAATTTTCAAAAAAATCATTAAATATGGTCAAGTTATATTGTATCAGTGTTTTGTACAAAGGACCTACAAGTGCAACATGGTTAAAATCAGCCTTTGACCTACAAAGTTTTAGTTTTTTTCAACGAGGATCAGTGGAAGAATTCATGACATTTTTTTGTAAAACAATCGTAGAAAGAACAATACCTGCATCACGTCAGTCTGTAAAGGAAGGAGGTTTTTTCCATAAACACTTAAAATCATAATCAAACTAATGGTGTAACACTTTTTTAGAATATATGTGTCACGTTTATGTCAGAGCCGATAATTTAGCCGGCGTTGTTATATCAGATCACGAGTACCCTACAAGGGTTTCACACACTTTAATTACTAAGATTTTGGACGAATTTAGTCAAAAGATTCCTGCTTCAAGTTGGCCGAATTTAACAGAACGCGAAGTTGCATTTCCGCAACTCAACACTTATTTATCCAAATATCAAAATCCTCGAGAAGCAGACGCTATGACTAAAATACAAGAGGATTTGGATGAAACTAAAATAATACTAGTAAGTGGATTTTTATTCGTTTTTGGTATTATAGCGTGTCTATTTTCCAGCACCATGCAATTGAAAGTGTACTTCAACGCGGCGAAAAACTGGACGACTTAGTGTCCAAATCTGAAGGATTAAGTATGCAGTCGAAAGCATTTTACAAAACGGCTCGCAAAACCAACAGTTGTTGCACTTTTAGTTAAAGCATTCCTTATTTACCCCAATTATTTAACGTCCTGGAGATTTGGATGTTCATATATCTGATTATTGTTAAATGTTGAATGTATACCTATTTACGACAATAAATGTAATGAACGCATTTTTTACAAACCAATTTATTAACCTTCAAAAATACTAAACATAATACGTTATAAACATTACACTGGGGGGTTATCGAAATAATCCACGGTTTCTCCTGGTGGCGTACTCCTCTGTCCCCTTCCGGGCAATTTCAAGGCAACAGTTTCCGATTTCCCTAACGTCCCTTTGCTCAAAACCGGCCCTGGAACTTTCCTTTGCCCGTTTTCCCTTTGAATAAACTCTAATAGACTCATACTCGGCAACCAAGACTTATCTTTGAAAGCTGTCGCGACGATATTTCTGTTTGGCTCTGCATCGTAAGCGGCGCTTTCGCACCCGAAATGTTCACAATATTCGTGCACAAAATGTCTTTTATCCCTATTCATTGACTCGAAAGAATATGAACGACTCTTCTGTTTGCTCTGCTTGGCCAATTGAACTAGCTCGGTTAATTTATCGTGGACTTTTTGGCAAAACTGGGAGTCTTTCTTCGCCCAATTTCGCATAAAATCGGAATAACGGGGAGTTAGCTTTTGACTCAAATCGGGATTGCGGATCTGGAGACCTATAGCTAGGCGCCGGTTGCGTTCGAGAACCCGACATTCTTCCATGCATTCCAATCTGAAAATAAAAATTTAATTAGGACACCTTGTATACTACAAAAATAAAAAAAAATACATTTTTAAAATTGATGGTCTTTTGGGTTTGTTAACAATATCGCTGATATCCACAGCTTGATCTTTTAATAAATCGGCCATTTTGTCCTTCAAACTCGCCATTTCGATCTCCTTGTACGCCTCGGCTAACTCAATACAAGGCCTTGTCGCTTTCTGCAACCCACAAGGGCACGTGACCGGTACCATTTGTTTGCAGGGCGTGTCTGGACACGCCCCTTCGTGACACGTGACTCCGCATGGATGCCCGCATTGAACTCTCTTTACGTTACATTTCTGTTTACACGGCAAAGGACACGCTCCCAAATGACAAGGCTTGTCACACTTGTGTGCCCCACATGGCATTGCTTTCCCACACGGCAGTCCACAACTGAAATCCTCTTGGTAGCACGGAATGGCCGACCTCTGCTCGTGTTTCCCGTAACACCACCTTTTGCATAAGACGGTACAGGGTGGACACGCCCCCGTGTGACAGGCGTGATTGGCGTCATGGCCACAAGGGCGTGGCCTAGAACACGGATTGTTGCAAGGAGGCGGTTTCGTTCCGCACGGAATTGGCGGGTACAAAACGTTAGCTCCACACTCGCAATACAATTCGTCGAAACTGGTCTCTATGCACGGTGGGCACCGCCCACTATGACACGTCCTCTCGCAACGGTGTTGACCACAAGCGAGCATATGGTTGCAAGGGAGGGGACAGATGTGCTCGATTTCAATACAACAGCGTTGATTGCAACGATGTTTGCCACAGAGGCGTTTCTTGGTACATTTTTTCTCGCATCGGGCATCGTCGGCTTTCGTCGTCACTTGTCCGCAGGGGATTTCCCGGTCCATGTGACCGCAGCGACAACGAATCAAAGTCGTGAGGGGACATGGAGGACAAGGACCTTCGTGACAAGGAAGTTTACAGGAGTGGGGGGCTGCGGGTTGCCCACAATTTAGTATTTTCCCACAAATCTGAAACAATAATTAAATTAAAGAAAATTTTAACAAATTTAATTAAGTTACTTTATCACAGCAAGGTATAGGATCCAGACACGATTCTCTTCTCTCTTTCAATTCAGTCCTCCCGCAAGGACACGTCTTAACCTCCTCCACATCTCTAAGACACACCTCACAATCCCCTTCGTGACACACCTTGGTGCATTTGTGATTCCCACAACTCAAACCCTTTCCACAAAGTTCCCCACATGAATAATTCTCCGCCCCTTTGAACTCTTCCCTACATTTCACTTTACGCCCCACCTTCCCGCAGTAACAAATCTGTCGCAACTCCCTGTCGCATTCCATACATGGCCCCACGTGGCACTTCGCCCTGCATTCATGCACCCCACATGACAATTTCTTCCCACAAATGGCCCCACAAACAATTTCGGTATCAGCGCTGCATTTTACGGTTTGTGAGGTGACCCCACATCCGCAGGGCTTTGCCACCATAGCGTTACAATCTGGACAGGGCCCCGGATGGCACAGAATGGTGCATTTGTGGTCACAACGGCGCGTTTTTTCACACAATTCGCCACAAGCATGCGGGACTACGCCCGGAAGGGGCCGTGGCTCCACAGTCTTGCCGCAGTAGCAAGTGTACTGTTTAGGAATGTCGCTACAGACATTTTGACAAGCTGGACAACGCCATCCAGAATCCAGTTTTGAGGAGTTTGCCCAGGCGATGGTACAGTTGAGGTGGAAGATATGGTAGCACTGCTGACAAGTCCAGATTTTGTCAGTGTGTTTGATTTTTTCGCAACAGACGAGACACTCGAGTGTGCGACGCGAGAGCATCTGCTCAAGACGTTCACGCTGCGAGGCTGCGTCAACTGTAAAACAAGTTGAACGTTGGGCAATCTATAGATTTAAAGATACTTACACTTCTTTTGCACGTTGTTAGTGCACTTGCGATTTGTGTTATTTGAACGCCAATCTCGGCCACTAGCCCCATTATCCTCGTAACTCCTATTAGCCTTCCCATATTTTCCATACCCTCTCCCATCATAAAAATCATACTTATCCCTACTTCTATAATTATTCCTATATCTACTGTTACTATTTTGACTCCTTCCGTCTTGTTTCTGATTAAACTTATCTACTTTTTCATCATTTTCTAGACACTTCTTTTGTTCAGGCTTACTCCTAGTAAACGTGCGTCCACTTCCATACCTTTCATTCTTCCTTCCGTTATTCCAATTCTTCCTTTCATTCGTTTTTTTCTTAGTTCCGGCTCCAACATCCTCATTAGAGGGATTTGGGGCCCAATTATTAGTCACCTGACTGGTTCCAGGCTGTTCCAGATAATTATTCTGGTACGTTTGCCCATCATAATAATTGTAACCCGTATTTACGGCACTGAAGTTGGCACCATTAGGATCATTATAATAAGACATGTTGTTGAAATATTGAACATATTCTGGATTACATCCTGGAAATCCTCCATTCATCTGATCTTCGTAGGGACCCCAATACGACATACTACACGACAAAATCTGGTCAGAACTAAGAGCAAACTTAATTGAAGTTAATTATATTTACCGTTTAGTGCAATAATTTCGTTCAGTTGTGTAATTTATTGCAAATTACGTGGGGTAAGATTAGTTGAGCTTACAAATTTTGACAGTGGAAAAAATGACAGATGACAGATAAGAATGTGAACATTACCGAAAAGGTGATTTTTAGAGTATTTTTAATCAAATAAACCGGAACCGGGAATAACATAACAATTACGCGTTTAGGGTTATTAAATATGTTGCCTTAAAAGTAGGAATTTTGGGGGCAAAGGAAATAAACAAATTTGCGCATGACTGTCCTTGACACCGAAAACGTATATTTGGTTGCCTATACTTAATTACATAATCACATTTTTTATAATTTGTTATAATAACTCTCATGTACGACCATCCTGTGGTCAATATCCCTCACAGTAGCACACCCTGTAATAGCCATGGCATAATCAAGTTCGGTTTTAAGTATATTTAGGATTTTCTTGACCCCTTCTTCTCCACTGTGGGCCAGGCCCCATAGGGCCGGTCTTCCAAAGAACACCATCCTTGCGCCCAATGCTAAAGCTTTGAAGACGTTAGTACCGTCAGTGATGCCCCCATCCATATAAACCTCGACTCTGTCTCCAACCGCTCGCACAATCTCTGGGAGAGCCTCAATCGAGGCTGGTGTCCCATCAACCTGTCTGGCTCCATGATTCGAAACCAGTATTCCCTGTACCCCCAAATCTGCCGCAATAAGAGCATCTTCAGCCGTCAAAACTCCTTTCACAACAATTGGTAGTTTAGTGAAACTCTGGAGCCACTTGATGTCTTTCCATTCCAAGCTTTGGTCGAAAAGTCGGTTCACATAGTTGTTGAGACCAGAACCGGACTCGGTTTGGTTAATACCGGTGGCTTTGTCGCCAGCAAAATTGGCGAATTTAAGATGCGGGGGCAAGACAAATTTATTACGAATGTCGGCGAGACGCAGCCCGAACATGGGGGTGTCGACGGTGAGGACTAGGGCTTTGAAACCGGCCTTTTCGGCCCTTTCGACCAGTCTGCGGGTGACGTTTCGGTCATTGTAGATGTAGAGTTGGAACCATTTGGTACAGTAGGGGGCCGCTTGTGCCACTTCTTCAATGCTGCTAGTTGCTATGGTGCTTAAAGTGAAGATGGTACCCATGGCCTGAGCAGCTAAAAAATATTTTTGTTTTGATTATTTTGATTTTGATGTTGAGAAAAGGTTTTACCTCGAGCATTGGCACACTCGCCCTCTGGGTGGGCCATCCTTTGCATAGCCGTGGGGGAAATCCCGATCGGAATTTGGACTTTCTCGCCTAACACAGTGGTCGAAAGGTCTCTTTTGGCAACGTTTCTTAAACATCTTGGCCTAATTTTGTACCTAAACACAAATAAAACAATTTAATTTTTCTTTGTAAATTAAAAAAATTCAAAATCTTTACTTGGAGTAGGCTTTCCTATTATGAGCCAAAGTCTCTTCGGCACCAGCCCCACTTCGATAGTAATCGAGAGCATTTCGTGGCAAGACATTGAAAGCATGTTTTTCAAAGTCTTTGACACAAACTATTGCCTCGCTCATTTTTTCTTGGTTGTTTCGTGGCGACTGAATGCTTGCAAATGAAGAAAAATGTATATTATTTTGTACGTATTCTGATGACCAATAATTGACCCTAACATGATTAAGTTATCGTTGTTTATACTGATATTCTATTATAAAGCACGCGAAGGACATATGGAAGACGTAAATTGATAGTTTTCCGCTTGTGGGGGGTAAGAGTCGGACTGAGTTAGTTAATTTTTATCATTTTTTGCATGAATTATTCGTATAACGTGATGACATGCAAATTCTTTTGAAGTTTATCGATTCACTAAAATTTTTCCGATGTGTGAAGAAATCAGAAAAATCGATAAATGAGAAAAAAAATTAATAACAAATTTAAACAAATTAAAATATTGTCTTATTTATTTACACAAGAAACAAAATAATACACCTTATCTCCAGTTGCAATGCATTTTAAGGACAGTAAACATAATAAACAAATGTACATACAGTGTGTCCCCGGATTGAGTTTATAAGAGGAAATTTTTTTTAGCTTTCATTTTACGCCAAAACTGCAAAGGAAAAACATTTTTTGCTTCACCTGAAACGAGCAAATCTGAACTTAAAACTTCATTATTCTGATTCACTAAAAAGAAAAAATAACACTACCAACAAGCATTTTGTAACTGAGAAGAAAACAGTTATTTTTTGTTCAATTCTATGTGCTAAACTCAAAAATAATAAAGAAAATTCCATAGCACGTCAGATTTTAAAGTTAGGCATTTTAAGATATCATATGTAAGTATGTTCGACAAAATCGCCGAAAAACGAAACACTTGAAATTCATTTTCTCCATTCTCATTTAAATTTTTTTCCCCCAAATTTGGGTGCCGTTAGTGACGAGCAAGGGGATTAGGATATATTGACGATGGAAAAGAAGTACCAAGGGAGAAGGGATCCACCTATGATGGGGGATTACTGCTGGTTCCTGATAAGGGAAGTTAAAACACCCTGCAAAAGAAAGTCAGCTTTTGCAAAAAACTCATCTACAACAGATTTATGTTACATCTTTCAAAATTGTTCTTGTTTAGTAAATCAATTAATTTAATGAACAATTTTTACTATAAAATTTGAGAAAACTATTTTCCTGTAACTTAAAATCTGTACGTGATGGAGAATTTTTCTTATCAAATTCGTAATTAGGGATGTTAATGTACCCTGACACGTGTCAATAGGTCATTATAAAAAAAAAATGTTTTTTTTCCCTCTTCTGTTCTGTTCTTCCCTCAATCTGTTGACATACTGTTGTATATTGACTCCATCAAATTCTTTAGCAAATCTTAAAAAAATTAAATTATTATAATCATTTGTCAAAAAATTTGGTTGGGACAAGTTAAGGGAGTCAATTTACTATAAAAACTTATCAACAAAAAAAACTTACTTTGTTCAACTACTGAAACAAAGGTAGCGTTTTTATTTCGAGGCTTGTTGGTTGAGAATTATTACGAGTAGATAAACAATATTTTTTGTATAGTGATTATGAAGGTTAAATTTTCATCAAAGTTATACTTTTTCAAACGATTTCTATAGTTATTTCTATACTTTCTATAGAGTTCGTTGCGATACGTTAAGTACGATTTGATTTATCAAACTGATATCTTTTTGGTCTTTGGGGTTCTTGGGGTTATCGCTACGCAAAAAATGTTGTGTACAACTCGTTTTGAAAGTCCTTTTTTTCAGTCATTTGCTTGATTAACTCGGGCAGAGCCCTCGTTAATCAAATGCAAATTCGTGAAAAAAAGTAGGTATGACTTTCAAAACTAGTTGTACCAATAACTATTATCATCGTGTATAATACAATATTTTTTCTATAGCAGGACTTAGAGTTTAAGAGAAAAAATATAATTTCAAACAAAAAATACAATTTTTGAATTTCTCAATGCGAAACGTCAGATTATTTTTAATAGATTTAAAGCAAGTTTAAGCCTTGTTGAGTCTAATTTGAAGAATAAAATGTTGTATTCAACTCTTTTGAGTGTAAATCGGACGCTTTATTCCACCTCGTGGATGATAAAATTTGTAAATTTAAATGAATAAAATATCCTTGCTGTTAAAGTGTTACTTTATCTACCCTTGCAGTTAAAGTGCTAGGTACTTTATTTAGAGTTGATAAAGAAATAGTTTAACATCTGTTATAGAAAAAAGTAATACTATAAAACATTGTAACGTTTAAATAAAAATAGAAGATGAGATGATTAAAAATCACCGTACAAAATTCGGGTGCGGGACGGTCAGTGTCTAGGGGTCAAGTTAAGAGCCAGCAACAAATCCAGTAACGTTATACCTAATGGCCTCAGAGTAATTCTGGTAAAATTACACAACTACCACAGATTATCTGTTTACAATCAAGTAGCGACGATAGTTCTTCTGAAGAAACCAGTTAACTTGTGTGTTAACTTGTGAAACCAGCTATTAAAACGCCTGCCAAGCAACAAGCAGCTAAACCACCACAAAGACAAGAAAGTAGATCAAATGATGATTCTTCAGAAGATGAAACACCAAAAGCAAAGCAACCTGTTCAGAAAACACCGGCTAAACCTGCTGTTAAACCAGCGCAGAAGAAAGAAAGTAGTTCAGATCTCTCATCTTCTGAAGAAGAAAGATAGTTCAGAAGACAATTCTGAGGATTCAGATGATGAGCCATCAAAGCCACAACAGAAAGTAGCATTTAAACCTACTGCTAAAGTCATGCCACAGAAAAAGAAGAGTTCAGATGGGTCATCAAGGCAGTCAAATTCCCTTCTAAACCGATCGTTAAAATACCTGAAGAAAAAAGAAAGTAATTCTGAAGATAGTTCAGATGAGGTGCAAAGCAGTTGCAAATAAAAAACAAACCTACAGGAAAAACACCACCAGCAAAGAAGGAAAGTAGCTCAGAAGACTCATCTTTGGAAGAAGAACCCACAAAAGGGTCGGCTAAACGGGTAATCTTTGCTACTACAAAGATCAAACCACTATTCAGGGCGCCCACCACCAAAGTAGGTTAAGTTTCAACTTCCTTTCAATATTTTAATACCCCATTTTAGGCCCTCTTTGACTCGTTAATTCGCAAAATCGTCTTTCTATCTCAGTTATCGTGACGAAAACCTGGTCCCCCAAATTTTTATTTCGAGTACGTGTTGGCCCCCAATTTTTCGTGTTGCGGAGGAGCCTCCTTTTGATGGTGTGACCTTGAAAGAAATAAATGAAAAAAAAAAGATTTCAGTTAGTTAAGTATATAGGCAATCAACAAAACGCTCCTGTTCCAAGTGTTTCAAAACCGATCCTTTATTTTTTTTTTAACCCTTCTTTTTAATTTTTGCTCTTCAGTCACTTCTAAATCAAACGAAAGCTGTACGTAAAAGGTTTATTTGAAAAAATATTTACAAATTT
The DNA here is from genome assembly GCF_015345945.1 of Tribolium madens. Classification (NCBI taxonomy): domain Eukaryota; kingdom Metazoa; phylum Arthropoda; class Insecta; order Coleoptera; family Tenebrionidae; genus Tribolium; species Tribolium madens. Next base: position 4,989,803 of record NW_025401068.1, read on the forward strand.
TCATAAAAAATTCATTTAATCAATTATTTCATCTGCCTCTCCAACTCCTCGGCAATCGCCTCTAAAAAGTCTTGAGTATTCAAATACATCCCTGGCTTGACATTTGGCAATCCATGAATGGAAGCGGCCAAATCCTTGGTCATTTTGCCCGATTCGACACAATCGACGCAAGCCTTCTCCAAAGTTTGCGCAAATTTAGTCAAGTCGGGAGTTCCATCGAGCTTGGCTCTGTGTTCCAGACCCCTAGTCCAGGCGAAAATGGACGCTATAGGATTGGTGGACGTGGGGTTACCCTTCTGGTGCTCCCGGTAATGTCTCGTGACTGTCCCATGGGCAGCTTCTGACTCGATAGTCTTGCCATCGGGACACATGAGAACTGAGGTCATCATCCCCAAGGAGCCGTACCCTTGGGCGACAATGTCAGACTGGACGTCTCCGTCGTAATTTTTGCAAGCCCAGACGAAACCACCAGAGGATTTCAATCCCTGAGCCACCATATCGTCAATCAGGCGGTGTTCATACCATATTTTTTTCGCTTCATACTGCGATTTGTACTCTTTATCATAAATTTCCTGGAAGATGTCCTTGAAGCGGCCATCGTATTTCTTCAAAATTGTGTTTTTGGTGGACAGATACAACGGCCAACCTTTATTCAAGGCTACTTGGAAGGACGAATGGGCAAAAGCCCGGATACTCTCATCCGTATTGTACATTCCCATGGCGACTCCGCCCCCTTTGTACTTGAAAAGCTCGTACCTTTCGACTTGGCCATCGTCCGAAGTGTAGACCATCTCGACTGTCCCTGGTTTCGTTACAACAAAATCCTTCGCCTTGTACTGATCCCCATGGGCGTGTCTGCCAATGACGATGGGCTTTGTCCACCCGGGAACCAACTTGGGAATGTTTTTACACAAGATGGGTTCTCTGAAAACTGTTCCTCCTAAAATATTCCGGATGGTGCCATTGGGCGACAGCCACATTTTTTTCAAATTGAATTCTTTGACTCGTTGCTCGTCGGGGGTGATGGTGGCGCATTTGATCCCCACGTTGTGTTTGAGAATGGCGTTGGCGGCGTCGATAGTCACTTGGTCGTTGGTTTGGTCGCGGTGGGGTAGTCCCAAGTCGTAGTAAAGCGCCTCAAGTTTAACGTAAGGAAAGATGAGACGTTCTTTGATTTTTTCCCAGATGATTCGAGTCATTTCGTCGCCGTCCATTTCGACCACGGGATTCTTTGCCACCACGCGTTGGGTGCCAACTGAAAACAGTTATTAATTTTAAGAGATTTTTTTAAACTACCTTCTTGAATGTATAGTTTTTGGCTGGGTTATTACATGAACTTGAAAAAGTACTGAAATCTATTTAAAAATCCAGCTAAAAATAGGAATGATTGGACAAATGTTTATTTCATTTAAGTAAAACAAATTGTTCTATCGGCCTGGCTACCTTCATTAATCATATTACGATAAAGCAGTCCTTCAAATCAGTTTCGTAAATTAGGCGGATGTAATTTATTACAATTATTTATTACTTTAAAAAAGAGGAAAAAAATTGAATTTGGCACATATTTTGTTGGAATGAACAAAAAAATCCCAGAACTTTGTCATAAAAATTAAATTTAATGTGCGCCTTTAGAAGACTTTTCGTGTGTATAGTAATAAAATAGAAGTTTTGTACAATAAAAAATATTTAAGTTTAATAATCTTTTTAAATATTAGTGACATCCCCGAATTTAGTGTCTATCATGTTTGGACCAACAAACTGGTGTTTAGGTAGGCTAGGTACGTATAGCAATGTCCTTAATTATTCATTAAAAAAACTTTTTTTAAGTTTACATGCATATTTTATATTTATTTTGTATTTTTGTAAAAAAAAAAAATTAATTTGGTATCTTTGGTATTGCAAAATTTCCTAAATGAAAGGCAACTTTCTAAATCAGTCAGTATTCTTTTTATTATTTTTGTAATGTTGGCAACGAAAACATCCCCCTCTTATTTCGACATAAGTGGGTGTTCAAATTTTGACGTTTTCAAAAGTTCGTTTTTGTTCACATGTTCCAAGTTAATTAAAATTACCCAAAAATGAATCATACAGCAAACAAGTTATCAATAAATTATTTGATGTCGGTTTGCCCACTTCAGGTAAGACTTACTTTCAAGTAAGCTATTAATTTGATAAGATTAAATTTTTATCACTAATAATAATTTACAGAGTTTTTATGCCAAATGCAGGCAAAACAAGCCTCGTGCCTGTAATAAACACAAGAAACTCCACGAAAAAATTTCAGAGATAACCTCTCCACATGTCGAAACTTTGAACGGACCAAAGATCTCGAAAGTGGTCGGACGCCCGATATTTAGGCCATTTTGCCTCACTGCCTGTCATCCCTCAAAGTGCCCTTTGGGCGCCCTATAAACCGCCCCGGGCAATTTATAAAAAAATATACTCACAATTGCGCCCTTGCAGGACCCCATTTTTGGTAACAACAGCGCTCAAGCTTTTTGAAAATTTCGTTAAAGTACCGGCCATTATAACCTCAACTGTTTCAGCCCGGAGAGAAACTGAAAATCGAAAAACAACTTGTTGTCTTGTTGAGGTTGTGTTGTGGAGTGGGCGGCGGAAATATCCGAGTCTCGACCGACGATGCTTTAAAACCACTGATAAAACGTTTACATGGCAGCAATGAAACGGAGACGATCCTAGCGATCGTGTTTTGTCGATTCGATTTGGCGCTTTTACTTGAAACAGGGCGTTTGGTTGGGTGGGTTAGGTCACGCCTAGTCGTAGTGGGGTAACAGGTTGGTGGCGTGTAAACGCACCCAGTTTTCAGATAGGAAAACAGAGCTTCCAGTTGTGATAATTTAGTTGGTTGTGTTGTTGTTTCCGGTTTCAACCTGAAATTTCAGACGCTAGGGATAATTTTCTGGTAAGTGAGGTTTTTGCTTCATTTTGATTCGAATATTTAGTCATAAGACTGTAATAATAAACAGTGGTTGGGCTTAATTCTAAAATTATTTTGTGGACGGGCTATTTAGGTCGATTGAGCTTTTTGTGTTTTGTCATACGCCGGTTTATTTATCACAAACACGTGGCGTTTCAGTTACATTTAGAAATAAAAAGCCATTTTCAGGTATTTTGACTTGAACAATGTTTGCACTTAAGTTTTGCCGAAAAGGTCTTCATTCTCGCAGGTATAAAATCTGAAGAGACACCCAATAAATCGGTCGTAAACCTCTCTCTTATTTATTTATTTTGAAACTTTTACTTGGAAGCCTCTTTGACGATTTGACCGTCTAGGAAAAGAGGACCAAAAGATTCTTTAGAAGGTCCAGGTACATAGCTTTTAGCTTGATTAGTGATTACCTACTTATACTATGCAGAAAAATTCAAAAATGTTATCGAATGTGCCGAATGCGTTTGATAACAGATAAGACATAAGTAGTGATCAAATCTACTTTAATGACCACTTTCCTAGAATATGATAAGAAACTAACATTTATGAGACCTGGGGAGTTATTAGGTACTTGTGTTCAAAATAAATTATTACGGATTTATATTGTTTATAGTTATTGTAAACAAAAAGAAACCAATAGAAAGTATTTCTAATATACTTGAGTTGTTTCGAGGAAGTAATTAATTTTCATTTAGAACAATTATCGCTGCAGCGTCACTACATTGTCCACTTTACGAAATCGTCGCCGAATAGAAATAAATCTATTGACCACCAATGGTGTCTCTACGGAAAAATAAAGGGCTGACGACCGTGTAACGTGTAAATTGTTACATGCTGTTTAGCATAGTAATAACTGCTTTTCTAGAAGAAAAACAAAACTTTAATTGCACAGGAAGTAACGTTTACTCTGTCAATTATTAAAGAAAAACATTTTATTTATTTCTTTTTATCGGAGAATAATCTGATTGGAATATTTTATGATAATCGTTGCAAACAGTTTGGAGTCATTGGACTGGATTATCATAATTTGCATCTGTTGACTTTTTGCGATGAATGGATGAGTTTACCATGACCTTGGAAAAGTTATATAAGGAAAATGTAAATTTTAAATATGATGTGTTCCGAATAATAGTTTTATGTTTCTATCAGGATTTTTAGAGGACTCATCCATATTGTTTTGATCTCATTCAAAAGTCTGAGTTATTACCGTAATTTTTATGGTATTAGCATTTTGCAGGTAAAAATAATAATTATTGCGTATTTTTTATTTTTCGTAATTTTCAGCCTTGTTTTACATTTAAATACAACTAAAAATATCAATTTTAGCGTCCACAACTATGTGAAGTGGATATTAGATGTTTTTTTTTTCATGAAACCATAGAAAAATAGCTATTATTAATTACCCAAATTGGTTAAACTCGAGTAAAATAATTGAGTCGAATCTTTTTTATTTTCTTTACAAAAAAAACAACTGTATATTTTTTGAAATAAAAAATAATCGTATTGTAAATAAATTATAGTGTATCTATTTATTAAAAAAACCTTCATTTGGCAAGCTTTTAAAACCTGCAATTACAATTATCATTTTAATTGACCAAAATCTACTTGAAGCATTTTAAAATAAACACTAAACGCGTGCCAATATTTCGATAACAGCTTTCACCGAAATAATATCAAATGTTTTAATTGCTCATACGTTAGCGTCTTTTCAAATGACGTCTATTATCTTTATTACAGCCTTTGTTGTTGTATTTTTAGGTAATAATATTTATTTACTCGTTGGTAGAAAAATATTTTAAGACTGAATAAATATTGATTGAATACTTATGACAATGACAATATTGAATATCTACTGAATTTTACTGTGGGTGCTTACTTGTTATCATTAGGAACACTTACCTTATTTAACCTAATACAGAGTATGATATATTACCCATTTAATAAGTCAATTCATTTTATAAATAAGAAACAAATAAATTGCAGTTTTTGTTGAGACCAATCCTTTATTTGGAACGTCAAGGTTCTCGCAATATTTCATAATTATATCGACGACAAATCCTTTAATCTTCGAAATAATCGACAGAAGTATTCTCAACCTTTGACTTGTCGTTTCAAAATTTATCAAATTTTTAAAACAACCAAATTTAAAAACAATTGTCAGTCGTGCATCGTATTATCACGCGAATTTTCACATTGAAAGTGAAGGTAAACCAAGTCCCATAACTGTCCCAGATTACATTTTTCATTACTTAATGAAAGTAAAAGTGAAATTATCTATAACGCAAATGAAATATTCTTCCGATAATTTAGATTAGGAAGCTTTTAAGCTATTTCGGGCCGAATCACTATAAACCTAGATTTGCGTCATACCATCTTCGTAAATATTACTACTAGTGGGCCCCTTCAAAACACTTTGTTTTTTTAAGATCTTTGCTCTGTTTTTAAAGATACATTTAAAAAGCAGATAATTCAAGGATTTTGCCCTGAAACTAGGGCAAAAATCCTTAAAAAACAAAGTGTTTTGAAGGAGCTCTACTGTAAGTAGTAATATTTTTATAGATGAACTACGTTGGAGGCTACTCTTCAACTAGCGAGAAATTGTGAATTTAAATATTGATCCGTTAATTAGTTTCTATGCAGCTCGGGAAAATGCAACCTTGAGAGAAATCACCTGATCTCAATCTGAATAAAAATATTAAAAACCACAAATATTTACAGCAAGATAGTGTGACATATCTAAACCCTTTTTATTTTTCTTTCCAGAAATGTATTAAAAATAAGTGACTGTCATCACAATGGCAAGAGGAATTTTGCGTGTTTACTATACTCGAAGGAATCTCTTAAGTAATGTAGATAAACAAATAGTCCGGACTTCGAATTTTCACAATCAGTGCCCCAAGTATAGAAAGTGTTTTTTGGAACGAAGATTTTCAAGTCAGGCAAAAAATGAGACGGTTGAGGGAATCCCCTACGAAAAATTATCAATAGGAGTACCCAAAGAACTGTGGCAGAATGAGAAACGAGTGGCTTTGACTCCGGCTGTGGCTCAGACTTTAAGCAAAAAAGGCTTTACCGTAAATGTGGAAGAAAATGCCGGTTTGGGAGCCAAATTCCGCAATGAAGATTACGAACAAGCCGGTGGTGTGATAGTGGACAAGAAAAGAACGTTCGATTCTGGTTAGATTCACATTTTTTTGTAAAATTGTCATTTATTTCTTCGTAGATATTATTTTAAAGGTTAGGCAACCCTTAGACTCTGAAGTAGGTAATTTCCGCGAGAGCAGCACACTCATATCATTCCTATACCCCGCCCAGAACAAAAGTCTAGTCGATAAATTGGCCGAACGGAAGATCAACGCTTTCGGTAAATCCCCAAGTAGAATTTCGCTTCGAAAATTTCCTTAATTTTGTTTGTAGCAATGGACTGTATTCCACGCATCACCCGAGCCCAAGTTTTCGACGCTTTGAGTTCCATGGCTAATGTTTCCGGTTACAGAGCTGTCATCGAAGCCGCCAATCACTTCCCTCGATTTTTTTCCGGCCAAATCACCGCCGCCGGAAAAGTCCCCCCGGCTAAAATACTCGTTGTAGGGGGCGGCGTCGCCGGACTTGCTGCTATCGGTCAGGCCAAAAGCATGGGTGCTATAGTTCGAGCGTTTGATACTCGGAGCGTCGTTAAAGAACAAGTCGAGTCCATGGGGGCCGAATTTCTTACGGTTAATATTGTCGAAGAAGGAGGTACGTCTGGGGGATACAGTAAAGAAATGTCCAAGGAATTCATCGATGCCGAACACGAATTGTTTGCCAAACAGTGCAAAGAAGTGGACGTGGTTATAACCACGGCATTGATTCCGGGGAAAAAAGCCCCGGTTTTGATACTTAAAGATCATGTTTTGTCGATGAAACCAGGAAGTGTGATTGTGGATTTGGCCGCCGAGGCGGGTGGTAATGTCGAAACGACAAAACCGGGTGAGGTGTATAGCCTGAATGACATTACACATATCGGTTTCACCGATTTATCGAGTCGGTTGCCAACGCAAAGCTCGACACTATATGCTAATAACGTGTCGAAGTTTTTGTTGTCGATGGGGGAGAAAAATCATTTTCGGATAAATTTGGCCGACGAGGTGGTGCGAGGTAGTATTATTTTACAAGAAGGGAAGATGTTGTGGCCTCCCCCGGCTCCGGTTGTCGCTCCACCGCCCCCACCAGTTAAGAAAACCGAATCTAAAGTACAGGAAACTGTAACAGAGAGTCCGTTAATGGCCACTGTTAAAGACTCGCTCTTGTGTACTACTGGTAAAAAAATTCAATGTCTGTGTTTGATAATTTCATTGGAATTTTTTACAGGTATTGGTACGATATTAGGTTTGGGTGTTTTATCACCCAACCCGGCTTTTACCTCAATGTTAACCACTTTCGGTTTATCTGGAATTGTGGGATATCATACAGTATGGGGAGTAACTCCTGCTTTACATTCTCCTCTTATGTCCGTAACTAATGCTATTTCAGGTATTACGGCTGTTGGGGGCTTGCTTCTTATGGGAGGCGGCTATTACCCCACTAATTCAATCGAAGTAAGTACATTTTTGGAAACTTTCTAAAAAAATTCTTCTATAAATTTGTAGGCATTAGCTGCAGCCGCGGCGTTTGTCTCGTTTATCAATGTTTTCGGCGGTTTTGTCGTCACTAAACGAATGTTAGACATGTTTAAAAGGTAAGCAAAGCGACACTCGTGGGAATTCCCATATTTTTGACTTTTTTAGACCAGAAGATCCCCCTGAATACAGCAGCCTTTATGGCATTCCCGCCGCCGCATTTTTGGGGGCTTACGGCTGGGCGGCTTTCCAAAACCTTCCGGAAATCCATCAAGCTGCCTATCTTGCAGCCTCGTTATGTTGTGTTGGCGCTCTCGCAGGCCTCAGCTCGCAGAAGACCTCTCGATTGGGCAACAACATCGGAATGGTACTTCCCCCATTTACACCTCTTCAAAACTAATAATTTTTGCCCTCAGATTGGAGTTTCCGGAGGAATCGCTGCAACTCTGGGCCAGATGGCCCCCAGCACCGAAGTATTGGCTCAAATGGCCGCTTGCTTGATCGCGGGAGGCGGTCTAGGCACACTCATCGCCAAAAGAATTCAAATCACGGATTTACCCCAACTCGTCGCAGGCTTTCACAGTTTGGTAGGGTTGGCAGCCGTGCTGACTTGTACTGCGACTTTTATTCATGACTTTCCCAATTTTGCAACGGATCCGGCTGCCAATGTTGTCAAAACGGCACTATTTTTGGGCACTTACATCGGAGGGGTGACCTTCAGTGGGTCACTAATCGCATATGGAAAACTCCAAGGCATTTTAAAATCGAATCCGTTGCTTCTTCCCGGGAGACACGCTCTGAATATGGGTCTGTTGTTAGGAAATGTGGGTGCAGGGGCGTACTTGTTTTTCGACCCTAGTATGATGGGAGGCTTAGGGGCCTTAGGGACAACAGCCGCGTTATCAACAGCCATGGGTGTGACCCTTACTTCAGCAATAGGTGGCGCTGATATGCCTGTAGTGATTACGGTCTTGAACAGTTACTCTGGATGGGCCCTTTGTGCAGAAGGTTTCATGTTAAATAATAATTTAATGACGATAGTTGGCGCTCTGATCGGTTCAAGTGGTGCCATCTTGTCATATATCATGTGCAAGGCTATGAATAGGTCACTCCCCAATGTAATCTTAGGTGGCTACGGCACATCCAGCACCGGCTCAGGCAAACCGATGGAAATTACCGGCACTCACACGGAAATCAACGTAGATGGCGCTGTCGAAGCCATCAACAACGCACGTAATATTATTATCGTTCCTGGCTACGGTCTGTGCGTCGCAAAAGCGCAATACCCGATCGCCGAAATGGTCAGTCTGCTGAAAAGTCAGGGTAAAAATGTCAGATTTGCGATACATCCAGTCGCCGGTCGTATGCCAGGCCAATTAAATGTACTTTTGGCCGAAGCTGGAGTCCCGTATGACGATGTCCTCGAAATGGACGAAATCAACGACGATTTCCCCGAGACTGACTTGGTGCTCGTAATTGGGGCCAACGACACTGTTAACAGCGCCGCCGTAGACGACCCCAATTCGCCCATCGCCGGAATGCCCGTCCTCAATGTCTGGAAATCAGATCACGTGATCGTTATGAAACGTTCACTAGGTGTAGGCTACGCGGCTGTTGATAATCCAGTTTTCTACAAACCCAACACGTCCATGCTACTCGGCGACGCGAAGAAAACATGTGAGCAACTACTAGCAAAAGTGATAAGTGTTAATAAATAAGTCATTTCCGTTTCTTTTTTACAATTAGATTAAGTATTTCAAAGCTTATTTTATTTTTTAAAAACTTAATTATTGTACACCGTCGTCGCGCCTTTTTTGTTTTAATTCGTAATTCTGTAAATATGAATGTGATGAATTGAATAAATCAATGTGATATAATTACCTCTTTTGCAATGTCTTTGAGATTTTTGGCCATAGCTTTGCCCGTCTTATCCACCATGGATGATAAGAAACCGAAACGGTTTTGTAATAGGATATGGGGGTGATCGAACTCTACCGCTGCTCCTGCATCCATGACCAAAACTCGGTCTGAATCCATAATGGTGTGCAGACGATGTGCAATTGTTAGAACGGTACATTTGGCAAATTTTTGACGAATCGTAGTTTGGATAAACTTATCGGTTTGTGGGTCAACGTTGGCCGTGGCTTCATCCAGTACCAAAATTCTGTTATTCCGCAAGACTGCTCGGGCAAGGCAAATAAGTTGACGTTCACCCACGCTGATGTTAACTCCGCCCTCCGACACGTGATGTTTTAAACAATCTGCGATTGGTTAAATTTAAATGAGTCGTAGGGTTTGGCTGGTATTCCAATTTTCGAACATACCGACTCCTTCCGAAAGTGCTGCTTTACTTTCAACAACAATCAAAGCATTGATAATCTCTTCGTCGCCATGTTTATGAAACGGATCCATGTTGTATCGCAAAGATCCCGAAAACAGGACTGGCTCTTGTGGTATGATAGATATTTTTCGTCTAAGATCGTGTAACCCGATCTCGTTCGTATCAACTCCATCGACCATTACGGCACCGTCGAAATAAGCCAATCGGAAAAGAGCCGAAATCATTGAGGACTTCCCTGCACCGGTTCTCCCTACGATTCCTATCTGCGGAAATAAGTCTAGAGTTGTGATTAGTCTAAGTTACCTTTTCCTTAGGGTCAATTTTAAAATTTAGCCTTTTTAGAACGGGAGGGTCATTGGGTTTATACTTAAGGACAAGGTTTTGGAATTCGACTCGGCCTTCTTGTGGCCAATCGGGAGGAGGCTCTTTACCAGGCTTCTAAAAATATATTTGTTTGTACACGGTGATTGGAACAAATGCGAAAATGCTACAGATTTCAAGTCCGGTTCATGTTCAACTCGATTTATGTATTCTAAGATTCTTTCGACTGAAGTCATTTGGTTCTCGAGTTCGGCTGACTGCTTCATGCCCCACTGAAATAGGCCGGTTAAACCGATTGCTTGGGTTATAGCCAAACCGACGTTACTTCCGGTGTTGTCTGAAATCGATTTTTTAAATTTACCATTCATCCAGTGGGTATAGTTTATTAATACCAAAAATTAGAAAACTGTAAGCAATAATTGCGATGTAGAATGCACAAAGCAAGTCTAACCAATAGCCGAAAGCCCTCGCGCACGCAATAAACATGAACCAAGCACTCGAATGATCATCTTGCAACTTATCAAACTCCTTTGTTAGAATAGTTTCGGCATTATTTGATCGCACCGTCGTTAAACCTTGAATCGAAGCATTTAAATGTGCAAAAACCGGACTTCTGCCTGAAATTCTACCATAAATAATAACATTCATTTCACTATTTTCCCCCAAACGTACTTATTCCTTCCAGCCGTTTAACACTCCGACTTGTCTTGATATAAAATCGTCGCAAAAAGAAGAAAATCACACAAATCAAAAACGTTGGAATGATAAGGTAATAATTGACCATCGTCACAACCACAGCCGCCCCAAGCAAATTCAACATAATCTGAGAACAATCGATCATCGCGTTCGGCAGCATCTCATCGATAGCTCCCAAATCTTTGGAAAATCGGTTCAGAATTCGACCCGAAGTGTTGGTATTGAAGAATTGCATAGATGCTGTTATTATACTCTGAAACATGCGATCGTGCAAACTTGACAAAAATTAAATTTGCGCATGTAAGTCGAAAATTACTTGATACTGGCGCGCATACACACTGTGAAAAACACAAACGAACGCGTCAGGGCCACCACCATTGTGAGAAAAATGAGGACTGAGTAGATGGCGATTGATGAATCGGTGCCGAGATTTCGGAGGGTTAAACTGCTATTGTGGACGTTTTCATTGCGTGAGCGGATTTCTTCGACGTCCACCCTAAAAAAGTTGGTTAAAAATAAATATCACAACTTTTGTGTAAAAAATTGTTACCATTGGGCAAGGAAAAAATCCCCGCCGCTGGCTAGAAACTGTGCTCCTAAAAACAAGAGTACGACGCTAAAAATGACCAAACAATTGCCGCTAGCTTTGAAATACTGCTTGTAGATGTAACACTCGACTGAGCCTTGGGTCCTCAATTCGGCCGTTTGTTTCGGCGCATACTAGAAAGCAATTTTCACAAAAATTCTACTATTTTTTTCTACAACCCTTTGTCCTTCCTTATCAATCACATTTATGCTCAACGTACTCTGTATCCGCAAATCCTTCATGATAGACTCAACCCTCGTCACAGTTTGCACCTCAGTCTCCACGTCCACTGCCAACTGATTTTTCAAAAATTCAGTAAAATCCAGGCCCGTACTCCCCAAAAACTGGTACGAGCCTGTGGCTTCGATTGTCCCGTCGTGCATTAGAACGACATTTTCAACTTCGCTCAAAAATTGCAACTGGTGTGTGACCAAAACCACAATTTTGTCGGAAAGAAAACCCGTGATACATTTATCGAAGAGGTGTTTTCCGACACTGGCGTCCACGGCCGATAAAGGATCGTCCAGTAAATATATATCGGCTTCTTTGTAAACGGCGCGTGCCAGGTTTATACGCGCCCTTTGGCCCCCACTTAACGACGTGCCTTTTTCCCCAACTATGGTCTGGTCACCGTAGGGCAACAATTGAAAGTCGCGGATTAAAGCACAGGCCCGGACCACTTCGTAATATCTCTCCCTGTCGAATTCGTGCCCGAATAAAATATTCTGACGGACAGACCCTGCGAAAAGCCACGGCTCCTGCGATGCGTACGACACCACCCCTTTCACACGGACATTCCCTAGACACGGCTGTAATTCCCCTAGAATCGCATTCAAGAGCGAACTTTTACCCGCCCCGACTTTGCCGATAACTGCAGTCAATTGATTCTTTTCGATGGTCAAGGACACGTTGTGTAGACACACCTCGTCGTCGATTTTTGCCGAAACGTGACTCAAGGACACGTTCGGGGCATCCCATGTGTCACTAAGTTTGTCCAATTTGTTCAAATCGGGGTTGAATATAGTCGGATCGCCGACTTGTGTTTCAGTCATCAGAAGGAATTTTTTAATCCTTGTCACGGCAACATTGGTTTCGGCGATTTGTGCGATAGCGTAGGGGAAAAACAGAGTCATTGTTTGGCGCAGAATTTGATAAAACGAAGCTATGACGAAGACGCTTTCGGCTGTGATCGTGCGTTTGCGTAAAACAATCGCAACCACTGTTAAAAAAATTGCGAATCGAGTGGTAAACATGATAAACGATAAAATCGCCCCACGGATGTAAGAAGTTTGTTTCAAAACCTGTATTTCAAGACTGAAATTTGAAATTATTTTAGGATCGGACTAGATAAATTAGGCCCACCTTCGCAATTCATGGATTTGTTGAGCAAAGGCGTGCTCCCAGGTGTACATTTTTATAACTTGCATTCCTTGGATAATTTCGTTCATTTGTCGAACTCTTTCGTCCGTTCTTGCGGCCGTTTTGAGCCGAAATCGCGAAGTCCGGTTACCAAACCAGGCTAGAAAAATCTCTCTCAAAAACCTAATTTCCGAAGAAAAATAAAAAAACCTTGGAGTGGTATAACAATCAAAATCGCTGAAATTCCCACGACCACTGCAATTCCGATCTCTTTGTACATTATCAAAATGAAAAAAATCATCTGCAAGGGGGCGATCCACAAGTAGTGGAAATACAAGACCGATAGGTCGAATCGGTTGACATCGTTTGACATCAAATTGACGACATTGCCGACCGTAGGACCGGAAAGTGAGACTAAATCGAGTCGGAGGGTCTTTCTGTAGATGAGGGAGCAACACGCCACCCTAATTTTCATCCCTATGTGCATCACGGCCATCATACAGGGATGAATTATTGCGACGTTCACCAAACTGCACATAACGATGCCCGAAGCAAAAAAATATGCCTCGCCGAGTTGGATGGGGCTTTGGTCGTGGCTCCAGTACTTGAAAATGCGCATCAAGTATGTGGGGGAGTGTTGACTACAAAATTACAATGATTTTAATAATTTGAAAAAAAAAACTGCTTACGACTCCACGCTTTGTTCATTTTCCGGATTAAAATACCGCAAAAGCAGTCCCAGAAAAATCGGTTGACTCAACCTGACTGGCACTTCCATTATAAACAAAGCCGTCCCTTGCAACAGTATGTCTTTTAGAAACATTCTAACAAGGACTTTGGTCAAATTGGGCACCTCTCCGTGCTCCTTAGCCCTTTGCACTTCCCTACTCCAAAACACCGCCAATCTCTCGCCCAAAATCGACGATTTGTGTTCATCTAAAGGCTTCGTCAAATCCCCTTCGTCAAAATCCCTCTTATTTCCTTTCCTAAATATAGAAATGACGTACCAGAAGGTGATTAGCGACAACCAATTGGAATTTTTTTGCGGATGTTCTGGTTTTTTATTAATGCTAAACGAAGAATCACTTCGCATCATTTTTGTGACACAAGAAATGACACTGACAAGTTTCTGAAGTTTTATTCAAAACAAGAAATTTATTCACATTTTTTTCCTTTTTTCCCTTTTTTGTCATCGCCACCTGTGACTTCTTTGATGAGACGTTCGGTGGAGATGGATTTAGGCCTTTCGATGGGCAAGCCTAGAGCGCGATCCCAAACCGTGCAAGCCAAAACACCCAATGCGCGAGAAACCGCGAACAACACGGTGTAATAGGTCATTTCGGTCATGCCGTAATACTAAAATTACATAAATATTAACAATTAAAAATGAGAGAAAAAGCTTTTCTGTCGAATTACTTGTAAAAGGACACCGGAGTGGGCATCCACATTCGGCCAGGGGTTTTGTACTTTACCCAACTCTTTCAAAATCGGGGGAACCACCTCGAAAACCAGTGAAACAATTTTGAATAAGGGATCATTGGGAAGATACTTTTCTGCAAATTGTTTCTGAACAGTGAACCTCGGATCAGTGATTCGCAAAACGGCGTGGCCATAGCCGGGAACCACACGACCCGATTTCAGAGTTTTCCAAATGAAATCTTTAATTTTGTCATGAGTGGGGTCTTTCCCTACTTCTTTTTGCAAATTTTTCAACCAAACTAGTACTTCCTGGTTTGCTAAACCATGCAAAGGCCCAGCTAAACCATTCATACCAGCGGCATAAGACAAATAGGGGTCACTTAGGGCCGACCCCACCAAATGGACAGTGTGAGCAGAGACGTTACCGCCTTCATGGTCGCTACAAAATGGTTTTTGTGTGAATTTTTATCAAATTTTAGCTACTTTAAACCTGTGTATAGTCAAATATAACCGCATCAACTCGACAAACTCCTCGTTGTCAAACCCCAGCATCCGGCAGAAGTTCAAACTCCAGTCTTTGTCCGAATCCACGGTCCCTATCTCATCAGTCCCTTTGAAGGTGTGCTTGTAAATCAGTGCAGAAATGGGGGTAAGCTTTGCAATCAAATTCATGCAATCCTCATAGATGCTCTCCCAGTAGTTCGCCTTCTTCACCGTGGCGTACGACTTCTTGAACAGACTCTCCGTGTTACAAATCGAGCAAGCGGCCGAGAGCTGCGCCATGGGGTGCACATCTTTGGGGACTTGTTTCAGGAACTTGCACACGTGGGCCGGCAATTCGGAGCGACTGGCCCACTCCTCAGAGAGGGATTTCACTTGCTCGCTTGTGGGGATATCCCCAGTGAGAAGTAGCCAAAAGAGGCCTTCAGGCAAAGGCTGTTCGCCACAGTCGGCCTTAGGGAGCTTCTCCTGGCAGTCGGGAATGGAGTGGCCCCGGAAACGGATACCTTCATGGGGGTCCAGGACTGAAGTTTCGCAAATGAGACCCTTGATGCCTCGCATGCCGCCATACGCCTAAGCATGATGTTATGAGAGGGTGGGTGGGAGCGTAACTTACCATGTTGACGGTAACTTCGCCAATTTTGGTCTTGCCATGAGCCTTGCGGAAAGCTTTAATGCGTTCTTGCTCTTTAGGGATTTTGGAGGCAAGGATAGATTTTAATTCGCAAGCGAAACGCTTGGAAATATGTTGAAGCGGTTTAATGCGAAGCATTTTTATGATTGAAATGACAGAAGGCTACCATGATTTGATTTTACCGGGGTAAAAACGCAGAAAATTTCCAAACTGTGTTAATTTTAATAAGAAAACACACTGAAAATTGCGAAATTCTCACTTCGGCCGATAAGTTGTAGTTGTATTGTAAATCTACAAATAAATAAAAGCAAAATCTTAATTTTGCGAATGATTTGTGCCCACTGAGATTGTAAACCGGAATCTTCCCGAACATTGGTTTTGATTCAATATAATCAACCCTTCAATTAGTAGTCTCTAAATTTGAGACATTTTATCTCCTTTTTAGAATATTGTTTTCCTTTTTTTTTAGGATTTGTAAATAAAACATAGTCGTGATCTTGCTCACTTTATTCATGGAATGTGCAAACAATGCTCAATTAGTACATGACGTAACATATCTTGAGTAGTAATGTGTATAATGTAAGTTTAAATAGGTATACGTAATAAAAAAATAAAATAATACATAAAAACGTCACTTTGTTCTCAAACGAAACATATCACAAAAAAACCTCGATGAAGCATGCAAAGAGACCACAACCTCTGAAATTGCCACATCTAAGCACATCACAACGATTATTTGGCTACAAAATAGCAGAAATGTCCATTACATTCCTGATAACGCATCAAGCGACTATATCAAAGCTACTCCAGTAAAATAACTGTGCATAAAAAAACCTAACGATAAAATTTCACTTCGGTTTCGACGCAATCCTTGAGCAATTCGTCGAATTCGGAGAGGTCATCGCCGACATTTGCCAAAACCGCCTCCAATTCATTCACGCAATCGGCCTCCATGTTCCTTAACAAAGACTGAACGTCGCTGCCCCTTTTCACCGCTTGGGAATGGAGCGAATAGAGGGTATGAGGGGCCGTTTTGTCGCTTTCGGGACACTTCGTATGGTTTGAAATGACCGCGTTTGGGGAAAAAATAAACGGTTTGTAAACGGAAACAGAAGGGTCTGGAGTGGCGGTGAACCAGTGCACGCTTGGACGCGAGGAGCTCAAAACTGAGACCTGACTGCCCTGAGTCGGAAAAGGGGCATCACAGCGTCTGCAAATTTCCGAATTTTTGTCTCTTAGAATTGCAAACATATCGGTTTCTTTGAAATTATTAGAATTTGTGTATTTTGCTAGTAGTTTTTCACCGGCCAAATACCGCGCATCCCCAGGCCGTTTTTCGCCACTGAAGGCTTCACAAAAGTTAAATTCGCTCTGAAAATAGACTCAATAATAGGAAATTCATTAAAATAGCAACGAAACGAACCTCTCCATTCCATAAACCTTTCGATTTCGCGTACTCCTCTAATCCTTCAGACATTTTATCTATTTTTGTAGTAATAGTCAACACGTTTGATATATTTCTATATCCACCTTAAAACATATAAAAAAAAATGAATTCAGACAGAGCTCAGAATCGTTTTTTTTTTATCTCACTTGTGACTTCAACAGCAGCCCAATGTTTGCCCGAAGTTTCCAATACCCAAGCCGTGTTAGGATCAGCTATTAGAAACGAATTATGATAGGTAAAATTAGGGTCAGTGTGTGAACAAGGGCCCCCTTGTCCGTACTTTTCTAATAATTGTGTTATAACATCCATGGCTTCGCCCGCAGAGGCCCCTCTTTCCAACCCTAATCTAAAAATCCCAGTAGGCTCATGTCACAAAACCAAAATTTCTCAAAGGCTGTCATAATTGTCAGACTTGTCAAAATGATTTCTTACCGAACCAAATCCATGCCTATAAGTCTTTTGACTGTGGGGTCATGGTCCCCCTCGTTGTCGTTCGTCCAGACCGCCTCATTCCCGATGACCACTCCACATTCGTTAGCCCCCATCTCGGCGCCCCACATCCATCCCGGCTTGCTCAAAATGACCGCCTTGGTGGCCCCAGTCGACTCGATTTCGATGTAAGTGCACTAAAACACAGTCACTTCATGAAATGACAATTAGGGGGGCTTACTTTGACAGGTTCCGAAGACTGTGTTGCTGGTACGTAAACCACTTCCTGGACCTCTCCTTGAGGCCGATCTGAGTTTTTGCCGAAAACGACTCCGTGTTGCGTCAAAGGTGGCAACACCACGAAAGTGTCACACGACTGGGGGCGGCGCATCTGGGGGCCCGAATTAGTACCACGAAAGGGGGTTAAACGCACTTACTTTGACAGAAAAGGTCACTGATCCGGGTTAAATGGCGAGCGACTGACTCACCACCAGCTGGTAGAAATTGATATAAATTGGGACCAACACAGGCCGTCCTGTTCTAACACAGGGGAAAGAGTGAGATATTAAGGGAGACGAAGGTGGATTTGCTGCCGACAGGCCCCCAAAACAGTGGCGTAACGGAACTTTTTGCATCATTACATGGACAAAGAATTTAATTGGGGTTCCGCTCGGTTTGGCATTGCATTTCTCAAAAAATTGACACACATTCTTTCAGAGAAATGCCGAATTTCACCACTTTTTCTTGGCAAAATTGAAATCAAAATACGAATTTGTCTTGAAACGTTTATTTTACAAATTGGCAATCTGCAATATAGGTAACCTCATTCATTTGGATTTTGGCACGGTCAGAGCTGACTATGATCTTTGCACTTTAACGTTTGTATAATTGGTTGCATAACCTCCGGGTGCAATAGGGGCTCCACGTGTCTCGTCCCATGAACTTTACGATGTCTCCCGGTAGGAATATCCGTCCTTGGCTGTCTTGTGCGCATGTCAACGTCCATCGTACCGAATCTTACATTTTTCCGATGATCACTAGCCGACGCCGCTGCGGGTGACAGAAGCACGTTTTTGGTGTGGTGTTTTGAGTAAAAATTCGCAAAGTATTTCGGGTTGTAAACATTCACGATGGCACTGTTCCGTTTTACAGCAACAAAATTGGCCGAAAGTCAGGTAAGCGTGACATGACCTGGTTTCCTAAAAACGTTTCATATTTTCTTTGGGCGCCCTCCGAAATTTGTCTCAGTGTCTTTTTAAATGTTTTATTGGATTTTATGGCCATCATAAATAACATAATTGTGTGACTTTGTCTTGTGATGTACTTATGACCCCGGAGATCCCCGAGTGGTGGATTTTTTTTGGTGGGAAAGACGACAGCGAACACGTGAATTGAATTTTTTTCTGGTTTTGTAGACGTAGAAATGTTTTTTCGTGATTATACGGGAGTTACGTAAGAAGAAAAATAGGTTGGTATTGAAGCTAATACCTTTATGCCTAATTAAAACCCAAGACGAGTAAACAAGTGGCCCGGGTAGAATTTAGAGATTTTTCAACCAAGCCTTTAAGTTGCCACGCGTGACGCTCATAAAAAATAAAACGTCCTTTAAAAACGACACGAAACAATAATTTGTCGATTTGTTAGAAACTGGAATTTAAGGTCGACCTCTGTGTTATGCTATTGACGAGTTTATTGTCATTATGTTGGCAATTGTGTTGTTTTACCCGCGCTCGTTAATTAGGGGACCTCCCAAAAATCACATTCGAGACGTCGTCAACTTTGATTTAAATTCATATTATAGATACATGTAAAACACTCATTACTATACAACCTTATCAACCTAATTACTTTATTCTAAAACAATAGCATAAGTATGTACAATTGTTTCATTCTTTTTTTTTTGACTAAAGTACGGAAAATTGTCTCGGTAAATGATTCACTCTTATCAGTTTTATGTGACGCGGGTCGAATAAAGTATTAAAAGGATGTTTTTTATCTCGTGTTACGTAACCATAATTACTTAAAATTTGGTCTAGTTTCATGTGGAATCTCCTTTCTTATCACATGACATTGTCGTCTTTAAATTAGTTATGACACGAAATTAGGAATTTTTCTAGGACAAGAAATAGTGCGTGGGTATACACAGTTGAGAAAATATTTGATTTGTGTGAATAAATAAAATTTATACACGCAATTTCAAAAGGCGCTTGCAAAATTGTTGAGGCTAAAAATAACACGACATAACCCTATAGTATGCTCACTTTTGATTTTTGAACGATAAAGTTGAAAATTTATATCGAATTTATAGGTATTTTTCAGATTATGGCAGTGTATAAAATAATTATGTAATTTCTTTTTTTTTGTTTCTGAGTATTCATCAATTCGTTGAACGTTGTTTTAATTAATTAATTGCAATTTTATCCATATTTGCATTGATCTTAAAGATGATCTATACCCTAGTTTTTGATGTTAAAAAAATAATACGTAGCAGTACTCTCAACTAGAGTTTGTGGAAAAAAAATATACACATGATTTATTTGTTATCTTTTTTTAGGTTTTGCAAAGTTTAATATTTTTACGGGTGCTTGGTAACAGCTTAGGTAAACTATCAAAACAAATGTTTGGGGTTATTTTAACTGATTAAATTAATCCTTTTTAATTCTTTCCAAGTTATTTATTACTTAATTTGCTATCATTGTTTAATAAATAAAAAAAATCTTTCTCACTTAAAAAATTAAAATGTTCGAATTGCATTGCTGCCACATCATAAATGTGTCAATGGTACCAACGGAATGTTTTTTTTTTTTGTTATATAACACCTGTTGTATCAGTTCCCGTAAGCTGAAAGTTTTTTGATGGTCATCTGTGTGTAGCGTTCAAGGTTACTTATGTAAACAGGAGGAATTGACCGTGCATAGATAAGAATTGAAACTGTAGTATAATTAATTAGAATAATTACTCCGCGTTGATTCAAAGGCGATTAAAATTATCTCTCCTCGTGCAAAGACTAATCGAATATAAATAAGTGCCAAGTCCATTTTTGCTCTTACTTTCTTTTTGGCTTTTTTCTCAGTTAAACAAACAGTTTACGTAATTGCATTTAATAAAAATAAACATTTTGATCATAAAATTAAAGAAATTGCTGCGGTAGGTCAGGTTTTTATTATCCTCGTGTTGTTGGTACAAGTCAAACAGTAACCCGATCACGTTGTCGGCACTCGGGGGCTACTTTATCGTCGATTTTTAACCTCCCATTTATCTCCACGTGAATTCGTATCCCTGTTTTCCTGCAACCACGCTTTATTTTTAACTAAGTTATCTGCTTAAAGGTCTGTGCGTCCGTAACCTACGTCCGTTCTATTTTCGTTTCGATATTGTTTACGAATGTTTTCGATCTAAATGTATCCCGAATTCGAAGTTTGCAACGTTCCAAGACAATTTATTATTTTGTTCCACTTGATCGATAACATGGCTGCTTATCTAAACGCAATAAATACTTGAAAACAATTAGAATTAGTAGTGACTTTTTATCTTATCAACGTCACGGGAATTATAGGCGTTTCCACTGCAGTCAACAATTGTAAAAACTAAAAATGCAATTTTTTTTTTTAGAAAATTGTCCCTCAAATATCGGTGTTTTTGCGACAACTCAGCGATGCCTCAACCGACCTCAAAGCGGTCCTCGCCGCCAAAATCCCCAAAGAACAAGAACGTGTCAAAAACTTCCGTAAGAATTACGGAAATCAGAAAGTCGGGGAAGTCACCGTCGATATGGTAAACCACCGAAATCTCCCAAATCTGTCATATCTGTCGTAACTTTTACAGATGTATGGTGGCATGAGAGGCATCAAAGGCCTCGTTTGTGAAACTTCGGTCCTCGATCCAGACGAAGGTATTCGATTCCGGGGCTTATCCATCCCCGAATGTCAAAAATTGTTACCCAAAGCTCCCGGAGGCAGCGAACCACTACCTGAAGGACTTTTCTGGTTGCTGATCACCGGGGACGTACCTACCGAAGCTCAGGTTCGTGTGTCACTAGTGTTTTTCGATTTGTAATGTTGGTATTGATAGGTGAGGGCCATTTCGAAAGAATGGGCCGACCGTGCAGAGTTACCGGCACATGTGGTCACACTGTTAAATAATTTGCCCACGAATGTGCATCCCATGTCACAGTTGTCGGCTGCCATCACGGTGTTGAACAGCGAAAGTAAGTTCGCTAAGGCGTATTCGAGCGGTGTACACAAGTCTAAATATTGGGAGGTTGGGTTTGTCAGATTGGTAGTATTGTTGGCGCTAAATGTAAATTTCTAGTACGTTTACGAAGATTCTATGGACTTGATCGCGAAATTGCCGGTGATTGCAGCGACTATTTACAGGAATACGTTCAAGGATGGGTCTGGTATCGGTGCAATAGACACTTCCAAGGACTGGAGTTACAATTTCACGCAAATGTTGGGTTATGATAATCCCGAGTTTGTTGAACTTATGAGACTATATCTCACGATTCACAGGTGATTTCATAAATTTAAAAGACATAATACGAAATGAGGATTTTAGTGACCACGAAGGCGGTAATGTTTCGGCTCACACTGTGCATTTGGTAGGGTCGGCTTTGAGTGACCCCTACCTGTCTTTCGCTGCCGGTATGAACGGTCTTGCTGGACCCCTCCATGGTTTAGCCAACCAAGAAGTACTCCTCTGGTTGCAAAAAATTCGCCAACAAATCGGCGACAAAGCCACTGAAGAGCAACTCAAAGACTTCATTTGGAAGACGCTTAAATCGGGTCAAGTTGTCCCAGGTTACGGTCATGCCGTCTTACGTAAAACTGACCCCAGATACACGTGCCAGAGAGAATTCGCTTTGAAACATCTCCCTAACGACCCCCTCTTCCAGGTAAAATACGCTTAGTAAGACAGGAAGGCAGTTAGGAATTTTTGCATGTTGCAGTTGGTATCGAACATCTTCAAAGTGGTTCCCCCAATCTTGCTCGAGTTGGGCAAAGTGAAGAACCCATGGCCCAACGTGGACGCCCACTCCGGCGTGCTTTTGCAGTATTACGGACTTAAAGAAATGAATTATTACACTGTTTTGTTTGGGGTTTCCCGCGCATTGGGTGTGTTAGCATCGCTGGTCTGGGATCGGGCTCTCGGTTTGCCGATCGAAAGGCCGAAATCGTTGTCAACAGATGGTCTCATGAAGGCTCTCAAGGCCGCTTAAATCACTTTAATATTCCCCGCTGTACTTAAGCTAAGCGTCCGGTAGAGTTGGGGTTGGACGATCGTTAGAGGATGCTTATCGAAATTGTTATCACTAGAACTTTTACCTGCTTTTTATGAATTGTTTTGTTGTTAATATTTTTAACAAAATGTCCTATTTATTTTATTTATAGAGCAAGCAGCTGAGAAATTTCATATTTGTAAAGAATTAGATATTTATTTCAGTGGCATAGCCGACGAACCATGTACAGTTTTAAAGCAGTTGTAAACAAACAACAAATAAGACAATATACACTCATATCATCGTCACATGTCTTATTTTACGGAAATTGTTCATTCATTACACATGGAATTCATTTTATAAAATTCGTAAACTTAATAAATTCCAATTTCATACAGAGGTTGTTGTTTTATTAATCGGTCAAAACCCATTCTTTTTAAGTCGATTGTTTTGAATTTTCCGTCGAGAATTAATTCGGCTATAGCTAAGCCAACAGCAGGCGATTGTTGGATCCCTGTAAAAAAAGTATAAACAAAAATCTGAAAGAAATAAAAAATTGTAATTACCATGACCGCTAAATCCGGTCGCAAAAAACAAATTTTTGAAAGTACTATGTGGCCCAATAATTCCATTAGCATCAAAAGTATTGTATTCGTAAAAACCGCCCCAAGCACTTTGCACTTTGACGCTTTCAAAAGCAGGGATTCGGGCAGCTAAAAGTGGCCATACTGTATTGTCAAAATAGCTAAAATCGACTTCTAAATTGTCGGCTGGGGGTTCTTCGTGCGAATCAGGTGATCGCCCCCCGATGAAAACAGGACCGTCTTTGCGAAAGTACACTCCTGTATAGTCAATCATTAGGGGCGAGTTTACCGGCGGGACGTTTTTGCCTTGACTGTCAAAGCGATAGACGTAGCGTTTCCTTAAAAAAAAAACGGTTCCAAATTGCGGTGACGTCAAAGACGATTTATGTACCTTGGTTCTACAGGAAGCGCCACTGATAAGTCCCCCTGCCCCGTCCCGATCCCCGCCATCCTGGCAATGGCCCCGGATTCCGCCCCAGCCGCCAATACACACGTATCAAATTCAAAAACTTTTTTGTCCTGGTTCGGTAAATGGACTTTTACGCTTTTCAAATTTTTATCATTCGAAAAAATAAAGTTTTTGACTTCACCCTGTACAAACTGTGCACCTTTACTAACTGCGGCACTTTTAAATAAAGTCAATAGCCCCCAAGGATCAAACCATCCCTCTTTTTCACATCCCATGCATCCTAATTCAATATCGTCAACGTTGAGCCACTTTAATTTTTCACGGAGTTGGTCTTTAGTCATTAGTGTGTTTGTCGATCCTAACTCTTGTTGCAGTTTAAAGTTTTGGGCGAGCTGTTGGGCCCCCTGGGGGCTAGCAAGGATTAAATACCCGTTGGGGGCATAAGAGATATCAGCTTCGGGTCCGAATTGGTTTTTGAGATTTTTGATAAATTTGGCCCCAAATAGGGACATTTGTATGTTTTCAGGGATGGAAAATTGCTGTCTTATTCCTCCAACGGAGCGACTTGTTGAACAATTTGCATACTAGAATTGACAAAATTATGAGGTGGAAAATTGTGATGGAGTTCCAGTACTGTTGGGTCTTTTTCAATGACGGTAACATTGCAGTTACCTGATTTCTGTGTGAGCCAATAGGCGGCAGAGGCCCCCATTGCGCCGCCGCCAATTATCACGACTTTGGTTGAAGAGTTACGAAGTGATAGAGTGATCGGATGATTTCTTTTTTGGACTCTTACGCAAGAATTATCTTTACGAAGACTGCGTAATACTTTTGTGGCTTGTCGCGTGAACATTTTTCTACAAACTAGAGATATTTGAAAACAGAAAGATGAACTTGACAATAGTTTGATAATGGTCTATCTTATCTCTGGAAATGTACTTTATAAAACAGTTATTAGTATTAGCATAACATGCGGTTTTTTACTAATCTTGTGTGGCTTTTTCAATGGCGTTTATTTGATTTTTATTACAGAATAGTGTTCTGATTAGACAATGTAAAAAAAGATTGTACAATTAAGCCGACATCACTATGCAGTGGAAATGAATAACAAAAATGATTTTTGTACTATTTTTCTTATTTCAAATTTTTCAAGATGGAACAAGAATTTGTGGTTGATAAGCCACTGGTGGTTAGGATAAGGGGTTTCCTTCCTATTTGATTAAGAAAAGTCGTTATTTGGATCCAATTTCAGTTTTCAGTGATACAAAATGACGAAAGGTTCTTACAGTGTTGGTGACAATAACCACCAACCTTCAAGAAGAGATACTTCTTATAAATCATTTATTTGTGTCCTTTTAATTTTTTTGTTTATTTGTTTGGTAATTCTATTAGCTGCTATTGGTTGGGGAAGTGGGCGTAATTATAATAATCGGGAAAAAGTTCATAAAGAAACATCAAATCAAGAGGTAATTTTATTTATGCGTTTTTTGTATTTAAGTCTAATGAAATGACTAGGACGAAAGCCAAGCTGAGGTTTTGGAAAGGAAAGGTTTAAAGCAGAACAATACTTTTGAAAAAATAATCGTTGTTGAAACCACGACTCTACTGAATAAAATAGCGAATATCACTGAAAAAGCTGAAAGCTCGACAATTGGTCTAAAAGCGACGACTGAGGATATTTTGGAAGAAACGACGGTATATTTAGTAGGTGTTAACAAAGAATTCTCAACAAGTGGGACTGTGGAAGAGAATACAAAAAAAAGTCTTGAACCTGTAACATCTAGCACAGCTTTGGAAGAAGCTACAACTGAAGATATTTTGAAAGAAACGGCTGTATATTTAGTAAGTGTTAACAAAGAATTCTCAACAAGTGGAGCTGTAGAGGAGAATACGAAAAAAAGTCTTGAACCTGTAACATCTAGCATAGCTTCAGAAGAAATTGAAGTAACGACACAGGAAATAGTAGTTACAACAGATTATATACAACAAAAACTTATAACAAACTTGGAAAAGCTGAATACGACTCAAGTTACAGAAACTGTAACAAGTGGGTACGACCAAAATTTGGTTGATGAAAAATTTGTTATTACTACAACGGAGTTTTCTGAAACCAATACTTTGGCACCTGTTGCTACCAAAGCAATTTCGGAAAAGTAAGTCACTAAATAATTTTGAACAAAGTGTCATGATTTTTTTCAGAAATGTTTCTACTGAAAATTTGGCTGAATTGCTTTCAACTTCTACTGACAAAGCAAATTCAGCCCCAACTTTTCCAACTTCAACCACAGAAGTGTCAGTCATGGAATCAGAAGCAATAACCGAATCGATTCCTGAAAAAACGCACTCCGCTTTGACTAGATCCTCAAACCCAGTCTGTGAAAGTATTATTTGCAAAACTACATCTTCGCGAATTTTAAGTATGATGAACCATTCGGCCGATGCTTGCGACGACTTTTACGAATTTGCTTGTGGCCGAGTGTACGAAGTTGAGGAGGAATCTGTCGAGTTTTACGATGCTGAAGTGTTGACGAATCAAATGAATTTGATTAAAGATTCGTCTCCCAAATATTTGAAGGATTTCAAACAGTTTTACCAGAGTTGTCTCCAACACGAGGATGATTTCAATTATCGACCACGGATGAATAAACGTAAGAAACGTAATTTATTGTATTAAAATAAAAGGCAATTATTTCGTAGTTGAGTTTTTGCTGAAAGAAGTCGGAGAGTTTCAGTTTGGTGATGATTCCATTGAGGTTGATTTAACTGATCTCGTGGCTCAACTCCTTCTACGTCAGTCCATGCCACTGTTTGACATCGGATTAGACGTAGACAAACACACTTCTAATTTAATTCTCCAAGTCTGTAAAAATCACAATTAGCCTTTTTTTACACTCTCATTTCAGTTAACACTACCACAGCAAAGCTTTCTTCGCACCGGGACACAAAACTGGTCCGGATTGTCGCTCCTGAAAAAACAATGTCTGAAAAAATTAAACTCATTAATACGCGGTTCTCACGTAGATTTAAACGAAACATACAAATTATACCAAAAATGTCACCACAATTACAGAACTTATCTCAATTCTATCGAATTTTTGATGCGAGAATTGAAAGCGTTCCAAAACTTAACATCCGAAGTTCTTTTCAAGGAAATAGTAGCCACGAGACAAAATATAGAATTTGAAGTCTTGAACAACCTTGATGTGAGTTAAACACAAAACATTTTCAACAATAATCAACAATAATTTTCTAGTCTTTACCGTCAACAGCGGATATTTTACGCCAATTTATTCAAAAAAAATACGAAGTGCGAAAACTATCAGATCTGAAATTCCATTACCCGATTTTGGATTGGATTAAGCTTTTTCAAACAATGACTGGGCGTATAATCAGCGAAAACACCGTAATCCAAATTTATTTCAGCGATTATTTCAAGCAAATATTTTCATCGCTTTCAAAAATTGACAAGAAGTGAGTTTAAACATTTTTTCCTACATTCAAAGTAATTTTTTTAGGAAATTAAACAACGCCCTATTAGCAATTTATGCCTACGATTTGTACATAAACACAGTCGTACCGAAAGAAAAATTCACTCGTGAAAAATTCTGTACGGGCTTGTCGAAACAATTATTTCCGGAAATTTGGTCCCATTTGGTCCACAATTCAATTTCAGTTGAAGAACAAGAAAAGTTAAACAATCAAGTTGATAATATCTTCGGGGTTTTGAAGAAGAATTTTTGTAAGAAACTTCTCACCGCTGAATGGATTGATGACGACACAAGGACTTCAGTTGTGACCAAATGTAATAATTTGAATCTGATTTTTTTCACTCCATCTAATGAAACCACTTTAATTAATAATTACGAAAATGTGAACGTCACTTCAAATTTTCAAACGAATCTAATCAACAGTCTTATTCATTTCAAACAGAGGATTTATTCAACACAAGAGACACCAATTTCGGCTAAAACATTGTAAGTGAGGAAAAACACTAACGTGGTTTTGGGACATTTTATTTTACAGATTTTCTTATTTTGTGGATCCCCTCGACAGCAAACTTTTAACATTTTATTCAAATTCTTTAATTGGTAGTACTTTTTTCAATTTTATTAATTAATTGTGCTTATGCAAACGTAATTTTTAGCTGTTCCTTTAGGCTTGATGCGGAAAGCTCCTGAAAGTCTCCCAAACTATTTAATTATGTCTCGTGTAGGCCTGGCTTTAGCCCGACAAATAGCCCTGCATTTTGACCCCACCGGATTGACATATGGAATTAAATTAAAATCGTTTTCGAAATCGACCTATTCTGAATTTGTAGAAACCATGAAAAATTTAATGGACTACTCCAGCCCTAGACTATTCGACGGAAGAAACATCAGTTTCAGTCTGAACGGATTGTTATCAATGAATGAAAGAATAGTCGATAACACAGCTTTCCGACTAGTTTTTGATTCCTTGAATCTAAATCCCGATCAAGACATTTTGCCCTGGATTTCGGCACAATATTCAAGGGAAAAAGTTTTCTTCATAGCGACGGCTCAAGGTTGTTATTTTTACTGTGTGCACACTAATTAATTAATTGTTTTAAAGAATTTTGCAAGAAAACGACAATCTTAGATTTCATGTTGCACGTTTTTGAAAAACGGCACTTGCCGGCTGTTCTTCGAGTCGAAAATATTATGGGAAATTCCGAGGATTTCGCGAATAAATTCACTTGTCCTGATGGCTCAGGAATGGATTTTTATGTTAAACTGCAATTTCCTTACTTGAACAAGGTTGAAGAAGAATACGAGGATGAAGAAGCATTGCAACAGAATAAATAATTTGCAAAAAAAATATTATCCAATTCGTTTTTTATAAATAGATGATTTAAAGGAAAAGACCGTTTTTTTTTACTGTAATTAAATAAGTCCGATAAGTGTAATCCGGGAAGTTGGCGATTACGTTAAAAAATTATATAACTGATAAAAATTGAGACAATCTGGTGGTTTGAAAATTTCCATCAGGAAATGATAACCAGAGATTTCCTGCAAAATTTGATTCTAACAATTGATGTCAGGTGACACCACATGTAACAGATTTGTGATTCCTGCAAAAATCCTGCAGACCAGCTGGGAAATAAAAGTTTACGCGATCAGATGTCGCCACAAACTCATGTTATTAATGTTATAAAAAAATATCACTTATTATTACATTAATAATACAACATATTTACTGTAATGTTTGTAGAGGGTGTATCAATAAATGGATATGGAATTCTTAATAAAACTTCTGTATTTTCAAATTATGACTTGTTTATAAATTAATTGTAACTTGAAGTAACTAACAACAGTAATTCCCATGTGTACTTGATCACTTGATTACTTGATCCAGAACACTTACTAATTTCAGTTTTCTATAATAATAATAAATAACTTTTTTAGAAATTTAACAACGCAAATATTGATTCCATAGTTTTGTTTTCTTTTTTCTTTTTTATTTTTTATATTTATTGATCGTTTACCTAATATTAATAAATAAGTACAAGAAACTACACTTTTAACTTGTATATTAACCTATGAAATTAAGTTTGTAAATCAACGCTATTGCTACATTAGCAAATAATCACAAAATGTTATTTATACAAGGTGATTCACGAGGAACAAATAATGAGCCTGACCAAATTCTCGATGCAACCACTATTACTCTTCGCAAGTTATTTTGCGACAACTGTAATGTTGGCTGCATCGAAAATTTGGTCAGGCTCATTATTCCTCGTGAATTAGCCTGTATGTATGTAATGTTTGTTAGAGTACAAGCGAACGTAATAAGGAAGAGAAGCGAATAACTTAAAAACCATACGAGTTTACTAAGACGACTTTTCTAACGAGGCTGCGTTTACATTTTTTTATATTTGTTTTTTGTTAATGAAGTTTTGTTTTCATGTAAAATTCATTTTTCTAAATGATTTCGAATTACTAAACTTTTCCTGTCTAATATCTAAGTTTTTTGTAATTGAAAATCTAAAATTCTTAATCTTAGGAGTACATAAAGGGTGCGCCAGAACTCGCGCCCCAGAGAAAAATTTCAAGTAAGATAATGGAAGGAATATGAAAAGAATGTTTAAAAAATTCTAAAATTCTGACATTTATTTTTGCCATTTAACATTTTTTTATGTCTATTTAATGATACTGATGATCTTGGATATGTTTTTTTATAATTATTTAGTAAATGTACAAAAATGTTGCCAATAAAAGCGAGAAATAGCATTAAACAGAGTTACAATTTAGGATACAACTTCCTTGTTTACTTTGTTAATAGCCTGTAGCAAAAAAACTTGCAAAATTATTTTTCCAACAGATATGAATAGAGCAAAGTGCAAAATTTAAACTTTCATATCTTCAAAATTTTTATAGGTAGATGGGATTTTTTAACATTTTTTCCATGTTCCTGGTATCGTACCTTACATATTTCCTTGGGGCGCGAGTTCTGGCGCACCTCTGTCTATTACTTTTTAAATTACTTATATGTTTTTCTTCACTT
Organism: Tribolium madens; assembly: GCF_015345945.1. NCBI lineage: Eukaryota > Metazoa > Arthropoda > Insecta > Coleoptera > Tenebrionidae > Tribolium > Tribolium madens. Next base: position 5,019,817 of record NW_025401068.1, read on the forward strand.
TCGCTGACTTTACACCTGTGTCACAGTGGAATGTTCAAACTACCGAAAAATTGTAGGCTGAGTGTTATCGAGTGGCCAATTTTGCTTGATTTTTATTAACCTATATTTTTATCAAATTTCCAAGAAAGATATTTTTTAACTGTTATAATTGTCAAGCGGAAGGATGTTTGTTAAAGTTAAAGTTTCGATAAACAAAGAGAGAAAATATTATTAGACCAATCGTTTCTTAATTCTTTATGAATTAAGTTGGGTATTTGTTTTTTTAACTTTTAAGCATCAATTGTCGATTTTTTTTTAAACTATACTTAGCGCTGGCATACATAGGTGTCCCACGAGTAATAATAAGCCTGAAAAAAATTTTGAAGCAACCAACATTACATTTCAAAGATAACGTGGATATTAAAATATTTTGTTTTAATTAGTTAAACATAGTAATCGTATAGTCTATAATCGTATATAATCGTATAATCGTAATAGTATTTTTATTTTTGACAAATTTTTGTCTGTCAAAATGACTACTCCAGTTTTCGGGGGCCCGTGTATTTGGATCATATTTGGATATCACGTTGTTTAGAAACGTGAAACGTGCCGTCTGTGAAGCGTTTTTTAAACATTCTTCATAAATTAGAATCTTGTTGGTCTTTTCGTCAACATTTTAGTAATTCTCATCAAATTCTTCAAGGTTTGACTTTTTATAAATTAAAGTTGAAGTTATGTTTGGTCACTATGTTTAATTTATTAAAACAAAATATTTTAATATCCACGTTATCTTTGAAATGTAATGTTGGTTGCTTCAAAAATTTTTTCAGGCTCATTATTACTCATGGGACACTTGTGTATCTTTTACCATTTCAATCGCCATTCTGTCACTTTTCTCTATAAAATAGTAGCTATTTAGACTCACAAATTTTTGTCAGTAGGGTCTAGCAAGTTGTAACACAAGTTCTTCTTTTACGCGGAAATCAAATATTTGCGACCTATTTCCCCTCAAAAAAACGCAGTTGCGACGTTGCCATTGTGGCGATAGAAATGGCACGAAGTGTATGTCGCAACAATTTTCTCGTGAAATTGCGCTGAAATATGTTCGCTTTTTGCGTGCTAAGGTGTGTATCACGTCTTGAAGAATCTGCTGAGTCGGCCATGCAGATAAGTTATCAACGCAGTTGAGCGGCTTAATAATTCATCTTCCAAGTCTGTGAAGTTGTAAGTAACTCCGAGACAACCCCACAACTTTGAACCAAAATAGTAATTTAGTGAAACTCTATCGATTCGCATCGAAATCTACAAATCTGCTCCACTTATTCGGATTCGATTTGTAATTCGAGAAGTGGAAACCTCCTCGAATCCGACTGTCCGCCCGAATTAACTATATTCGATTTAGCGTTTAAGTCTCGAGTTTGTTTTGAGTACTTTTGCATTTGCAGTCTGTTTGTCTCTCCTGTCAAATTCACCGCAATAAATAAAAATGTCTCAGTGGAAATCGCGCTTTTTACGCGGCGCGCCGCCAAAACACCGAAAAATGAAGCTTGGTTCTTAAATAAGATTTTTGGCCCCGTTGACACATTAAGCGATTTTAAGTGATTAATAGTAGCGCGTATAAGCCCCAGTTAATTAATATCCCATCAGTGGGCCCTACCATCGTCGATATCTGTATATTGCTATGTTTGCCGATGAATTATTCATAAAGGAGCGCCACCGCGAATTTAAATCTCAAGATGCGTGCTCGAGATACTCTCTCACCCCCTTCGCTAACGCCGAAATGACGTGCCACAAATTATAGTGCCATTCTTTCCTCTTTCCGGTTCGGAAAATCGCGATGCATCCGCAATCGCTGTTTATAACTTCATAAAACACAAGATGTGAGCCGAGACTGATTGCGACCGCGTCTTGATTGAGTCGCAGGGGCGAGGGATCATAGGGGGAAAGTGCTAGTTTTTCTAATTGAAAATCAATTTTTTGGGGACTGATAACACGACAAGGCAGATGCTCTTATTAACGCCATAAAAATGCGGAATTAATTTTTTTCGCTTTTTGAAATATATCAAAAAATATAGACAAAAGTGATGATGGTTAAAATAATCTGTTTCTGTAGGTATTTTTCAAGTAGCTAACTAATTAACTGGAAGCATATTTTAAACAAATAAAAGAGTTTATAAAGAAAAAGAATTGGTAGATTACATTATCTAAAAAGGTCATATTTTTGTTTTTTTTGCTCATTTTTAAACTTTCTCATAAAAATTACAAAATGTTTATGGATTTGGCACAAAGTTTACTTGCTACTTCTATTTAAATAATAGGTTTTTAGGAATCATAAAAATAATAAAAATTTAGTCTTGTTTATTTCTGGAATTAATCTGAATTTAAGCAAAATTGATCAAAATTTTATTGTATCAGAAGTATCAGAAAAGATGGCCAAATTTAACTTTTTTTCTGCGGTGACAAATTTTTTTGAGAAATTACTAAACTGATTCAATTAGTGCAATAAAAAATAGAAGAAACAGTACACATATCTAACAAAATTGGAAAAATTCTAAGCATTTACAGTTTGTTTTTTGTTTTATTTATAAATTTATAGAAAAGTCATTTGTGTTTTCTATAAGTTGTTTTTTTAATGTTATTAAATAATAAAAAATTTGAAAACATATTTTAAGTCAAAAATCGTTCTAAAGCCATGTATTTCAACGAAATAAGTGCAGTTTTCGGCCAAAATAAAGCGACTTGAGCTATATTGAAATAAGTAAAATATTAAGTGTGAATGTATTTTTTAACAAATTGTTTTTTTTTCAAACGTCATTGAAGTGACAATTTTCTGCAGGTACCATAAAAGCTAAAGTGTCCAATGATGTCCAAGCAACAATAACAATAATATTTGCCGCTTAGGCAGTGAAAAGTCCCAACAGGAACTTGGGGATTTAAATTTCACATTATTTATTTGAATAAATCATTAACTATGGCTTCGACCACTTCATATAATTTCGTCATAGAGTTGTTGTGAGTGTTGCACTTTTTGGTCTTGGGAGTTGGAGACGCAACTCTTTGCTGTTTTCCAAAAGAGCGCTTTTCTCACCCCTTAGACTCTCATTTACAGAGTCGTAATCGTGACCACCGTGACCAATTTTTGCGTTTAATTCCACCTCGATGGCATTTGCCGAAATTAATTTGCATATGTTTGATAAATTTATTAAAAATTAAAAAAAAGAATCGAAGAATTGCTGTGTGCAATAGGAATCGCGGTGGACATTTATCCGATATCTTGTTCCAC
>NW_025401068.1:5024728-5039379 GCF_015345945.1 Tribolium madens
AAATATTTATAAATTCGTCATTTTTGAAGTTATATTTATGAAAATTGGGATTTGGGCTTTCGGTTAAAAATGAAGAAACACGTGTTTTAGGATTTCTGAAAATTCCACCCTCTAGGGGGTTAAACAAGGATAATAATTTGTATTAAAATATGTCATTTATAAAGTTAAATCCTTGAAAATTTGTACTTAGGCTTTCGATTAAAAATCAAGTAATACGTGTTTCAGGATTTTTGGAAATTTCACCCTCAAGGGGGTTGAACAAGGTTAAAACTTCATAAAATATCCGTTTTTTTAAGTTAAATCTATTTGGGTGTTCAGTTAAAAACAAGATAGCACGTGTTTCAAGATTTTGGAGAATTCTATTCCTAAGGGGGTCAAATAAGGGATGAAAGTTTGTATAAATATGTATAGTTAAACATGGAATGAAAATTTGTATCAAAATTTGTCCGTGTTAAGTAATATCCATGAAATAAGACTTAAAATTTTACGGCTTTTAAAAAAGTTATAAAAGACGGACTTTTTATTTTTACTACGAAGTTCATAATAAATTATGTGTTGCTATATTTTGTTAGTAAGTTTCTTAGCCCTTCTGCGTTTTGAAATAGTTGTGGATATCAAACTACCACGCGAGCGAAGCCGCGGGCAACAGCTAGTGTTTGATAAAGTTATTAAAAATTAAAAAAAAAGAATCGCTGTGTGCAATAGGAATCGCGGTGGACATTTATCCGATATCTTGTTCCACATATAATTTTAAGGTTTTTACTTTATGTTTATGTTAATAAATCGTTGAATTTCTAAATACTACGCATGTTATTTGGAATTTAAATCCACAAGTTCCCGTTGGGACACCTTTATTATGGACACCACTGAATGAATTTTTTATAATTGCTGTAGTACAATTTGTTGGATTTTGAAGGTACAGTTGGAGACAAAATACTTTGATCGTCAATGTCACTTGAGTGACCTTAAATTGTAAAGCATGCTTTAGGACTGTTAACCTTATTTTTAGCTACTGTCAATCATAGTTGACAAGTTGAATGTACATATTTTTGATAGGAAAATATAATAGTTATCATTAATTTGAAATTGTCATTCATTTTAACGTTAAAGCTTGAATTACAGTCAGCAAAGTGACGACCAAAGTATTTTGTCTCCAACTGTACCCACCAGATTATTCACAACTTCTGAAGCGACTTCAGGGGATGTGAAATTTATGTCTGACATGGAGAAAACTAGATAATAATTAGTTCTGATGCAAAAGACTTTAAAAATATTTAGTAAAACTTCCAAATGTAGCCACTTTTAGGACACACCGATTTTTTTTCTGATTATTTATAACGTAACTATAGAATTTTTTTTTTTGAGCAAGCTAAAATAACCACTGAAACATGATCCAGAAACTTTGCATTACTTTCATTTTTAATTAATTCTAGATTATTTTTTGTCGTGGTTAAAAAATAGTATATGTTATGGGGTGCTAAAGAGACTTCAAACATGAAAAATCTATCCAAGATATATTTTTGTATCTTGGATTTTAAATATTTATTTCTTAATTAAAGTTAAGTGAATCAACAATAACAAAACAAATTGTAGTAAATATTAATTGTGGTGTCCTGGTGAGTTCATGAATTGTGGATGTAATTTTTTGGCTTTGTTTTACTATTTAGGATTTTTTTTATCGCCGCATTGTGAATGTTGTATTTAGCATAAAGCTAATGAAAAGCGCTTGTTTTCTGACATAAAATCGTGTCGTTGGTGTCCATTCCAAACACCCTGTGCAAGCTCATAAAGCTCCCGTCCCGGTTCGTCCATAATTAAAAACATAAAATCCGCATTATCGCCGGTCACACTAGCTCGAACAAACGTAATAAATACGGTCTGTAATCTTGAAATGAAATTCTGGTCAGCCACAAAAGCCGTACAAACACGCAATCGCCGTCATCCCATTTTCCATATTCAAATATTACATCCGACGGGGGAATTTTGAAGCGCGTGTCAACAAATTAACATTCAAGAGATTTTTGAATTAATAGACTAGGCGATGTAGTACAATGTCAATTTATGCATATTAATGCGGCTTCGGCACACATCGGGGGCACTTTACTTATCGACGGCCGTGTTTGAACTCGGCCGATATCGGGGCCGAGTTCGACCTTTATGGACGGCAGTAGCCTACTAAAAGGGCCGCCGGACCCTGGATCAAACTGCCGACACAGCATATTTTAGAAATCCATAAAACGGCCGCTCTTTTTCTCTTATGTCCACGCCGAAATAATTCCTTCGCTTCCTTTGAACAAACTTCGATAAACGGACGATGCATGTCCTGAGTTACAACGAGCAAGGGCTGTCCGTCAACATTCAGATTTAGATATGGTAGTTGACGGCCGAAACGTGACGACAGATAGTACAAACCGTAATAACGATACCCAACTGACAATCAACCCGTTTTGTGATAGACATTTCACTGCAATATACATATGGACAAGTAGACAAATTATTGCTACCGTTTCCAATAATTGAATATTACTTGGACATTTTCTGTATCCTAGGATATTTGCAATGTTGCAACATTGATAAATTTTCTTTGGAGCCAATAGACTTTTACACATTTTTTTTAAGAACACCGTAAACAGTATCAAAATCTAGACTTTAACAATGGAATTATTTTAAAACTGTTAATTATATAGATTTCTCTTTTCTAAAAAGGAAAGTCTATATCTTACTGATAAGAGCACAAATCCAATTTTGGTCTTCGAATTCGTCTTTAATAAAAGATCACTTATAACGTGTGGGTTAACACGGGCGCCTTTTTTTCATCATACTGTATAATAAGAATTTAAATTTTCGAGAAATAAACATAAATAAATGGATAGGTATACACATACACACATTATATTTTGTCAGCTTACTTCAAAAATCTCAGCCTATACGAGGCAAATAATAAAGAAAAAACAAGAGAGCACGATTCAGGCACGGAACTAGGCCCCCATATTTGGATGGGCCCCGAGGGGTTAAAGTTTTTTAAGATGGGTTAAGTAAAATGATAAAACAGGATAACAATAGGCACCACACGTTTTAAAAACCAGCAAAAATGTCTTAAAAAACTTAATATTACCCAGGAAATTATATTTTTGTAAAAAAAACTTTGTTAATGTTGTATAGTAAATTTTATTTTTCTAGTAAATCTTATGTATTTTTATTTTGACGCAAGTGGCCCAAAGAATGGATTATCACTGACCCAGGCTTACCTGTAGTTACGTGCCTAGGACAATTTTATCCAAAAAAAGAAAAAACTAATTTTTTGTAGTAAATAAAAGTAAAAACAAAAAATTAAGACGTCTGCTCTAACAATACAACATAATATTGTTTGATTAAAATTTCATAAAGTGAATGTGAGTAAGTGGAAAACTGTAATCCAGTTTTCAAAATAACATTTAATTTATACTTTGTTTTGAAAAATCTGTTTAAATCGAAGGTCTAGAGAACAGATGTGCTTAGTGCATGCTAAGTGTAATTTTTTATTAAAGATAGTTGAGGTTTGTTTCTTGGCATTCTTGTACCTACCTCAAAAAATCAAGTTTAATAGTTATTTATTAATTCTAATTATTTAACGTACACGGTTTTTTGTAACTTGCGCTCTCGAGAAAAATGCCAAGTAAAGTATAAGAGCATGAAAAAATGAGAAAAAAATGACATTTTTTTTGTCATTTGACTTTCTTTATGTCTATTTATTAATACTGATGATCTTGTATATGTTTTTTTATAATTATTCAGTAAAAGTAAAAAACTTTGCTAATAAACAAAAATAAATAGCCCATAATTTCGAAATTCGTATGGATAGAATTTAAACATTTTTTCTATGTCACTGGTATCTCATCTTACATTTTTTCCTGATCCTCAAGTTCTAAAAAAACTGTATATTTTATCAAATTATGCTAATTATGCATGGACTTGGTACATTTGTACTCTAAACCATTGAAATACTTTTCTGTTTTGAAAAAGCTTAGCTGGTTTCAAAAACCATTAGCAAGAAAAAGCTCAGCAATTCTGGCAGTAGTTACCACTGTAGCTGTAGACTCTAAACTGTACTAAATTTCTTAGTTTTTTCTACTTCAAATGCGAATTTGCTTAGGATTTTAAGTGGATGTAATAGATCTAACATTAAGATAAATTTTAGCTTTCCTGGGGCGAAATTTCCCGCTTGAGCTTTTAAAAGTGCCTCTATTTCTCGCGTTCCTTTAACAACGTCGTTAACGCCCGCATCGCAAATAAGCAAACTGTTCCCGTTGAAATAGAACCCGCTCCAGGTTTCGCCGTTAAGCGCAACTTTTCGTGGAAAAATCGCTCGATTAAGACAAAGCAAGGGTGCAAGCGATCGGCCGATAGAGTCTATAAAAGCAGATCCACCCGCAAACAAACAAACAACAAGATATCTCCGGGCCTCCACTAACTCAAGCCGCTGTCGATCCCTTTGCGATAAGCTAAAAATCTCCGGAACCGCTCTCGATGTTGCTAATTGTCGCGCAGCGCGTCCGTCCGAAATTAATACGTGGTATCGTCCATGCCATAAATCAGATGCAATTTGGGGTCCGCGATGCGGAACGATGCCACAATTACACACCGAGATTTATTAGTAATAACTTATAGAAGCGGCGCGTCCATAATTAAAACCCGACCACTTCTGAACTCGGCGCCTGATTAATGAATGTCGCGTTTCGCTGACGCAGGTGAAAAGTGGCACGCCGCCGACAGCCCCGACGTTGGCATCCATTGACGACTCATTATTTCGGGAAATGGGCGCCGCGGTAAACCGCCCGCGTGCTCGCAATTTCCACTATTTAGGAGGCAAGCGGTGCGGCCCTAGGAATGTCACAATGGTACAAATCCGACGAGAGGTCGTCTCCCTCGAGCAAATTGCAACCGACGACGACGGAGTCCTACTCGTAATCACTGCAACGCAGAACTTAATATAAAGCTATTACTATTCTATTGCGAGCGCTCACTCCTGCTAAGCTGCCAGCTTTTTAAATACTTTCAGACCAAGATAGGAGTCATAATTTTTCAGATTTGAGAGCGAACGACGAGACGAAATTAAAAAGTTATTCCTGACGAGGAGAGTATTAGGATGATGGGATGCACTACACGGGGGAGAATCTCTGTTTAATACACAAACAAACGTTTGTGTTATTAAAAAAAAACTAAAATTTTAATGAGCATCAGAAAATTTCATTCAATCATGTTAATGCATCTTACCCAGCAAAAGACGAATATCTTTGAATATTTGAACCAAAATTACAATTAGTGTTTGAAAAATAATAGTCACAGTTATTATTAAAAGTACATGCACGATTTGTTTTTATGGTAATTCGTCCAAAAGTAAATATTTTTTGTTTTTTATTATTTCTACCGTAAATTTTTTTGGGAAATATATTTCTCAATATATTTCTATTTTTAGTGCATTCGAAAAAATAATCGCACTCAGGATACTGAATATTTTAATCAATATTCCCTTTCTTGATTTTTTAAAAGATTTAATATTTAGCTTGTACTTTTTATAAAATGCAAATTGTACAGAAAAACACAATTTTTTTTTGTTAACAATGTTTAAGAATAAATAAACCAAATTATTAATTATTTTCCCGGCGCATCCACCAAAATTTAATGATTAAACTTTTTGATCAAATTATTGTGTTATTAAAAATAATGATTTTTATTATTTTAGAATATGTCTTAATTGGAATTATTTATCAGATAAGATAAAAGATAAATAGACCGACGAAATTTTATCACAGCTTCCCAAGGATAAATGGAGACAAACAGTACCCTTTTTACGTTTATATCTTTTAGGGGCAAAACCCCTTTGATCCGTGCCACTTGCGGCGTTTATGAATTGTTTCAATGATCAAGTACTTTTTCATAAAGTTAATACTATGGTTTCCCAATACTATTTTCGGAGATAGAAATAAATTTTGAAAACAAAAAAAATTAAAAAGAAATGTTAAAACTATGTTACATAAATTAGTTTAAAAGATAAATAAATGAGAAATAGGAAAACATACAGGGTGATTCTTAAATAGACCGACAAAATTTTATCACATCTTCCTCAGGATAAATGGAGATAAACTGTACCCTTTTTATGTTTATACCTTTTAGGGGCAAAACCCCCTTGATCCGTGCCACTTACGGCGTTTATGAATTGTTGCAATAGTCAAGTACGTTAATACCATGGTTACCACTACCTGTGCTAACACATCAGTGGTGTACGCTTTACCTCGAAAATAAATTTAATAAATTTTATTTGCAGAACGTTTAAACAATGATTTTTTTAAATATATTTTCCAGCAAGTTCTCATTTGATACTCTAAGGATAAAATTTTGTCGGTCTATTTAAGAATCACCCTGTATACCTTATTACATTTTTTCATACAGAGTTCATCAAGTAAGTGTGAGAAGGTAAAAATCGCATTAGGTGCGATATTTCCGATAAAAGTTTTCTTTTAATTGTAGTACTTTTTAGTTATTAATAAATGTGCAAGGGTATTTTTATCTAGTGTAAGCAACAACTTTTTTATAAACTGTAGAAAGGGTAAGAGAATTTTTTTTTGCACGATCGTGTTGCCCAAAAATTACCTACGTTCTAAATTAAATTTTACTAGTGGTAAATAAACAAAATCGTCGTATTCAGTGAGGAGCTTTTGCCAGGCTAAAATTTACGCATTTCTTTAGTAGTCAAAACCCGAAATCTGCTTCTCTTATGATTTAGATAGGCGAATTGCTGAAAATAGCTCTTTTCTAGCATTTTCGTCCATTAGGTCTAAAATAAAAAGCAACAGAATGTGGAATAAAAAAATTAAAAAGGTGTGTTGAGTATCTATACTATATACAGGTGTCCCAGAGCTCCGTATTTCTTTGATTACTCTGACAGTAAAGAAATTCCAACTAGCGTTTCTAGAGTTTTGCTCAGTATTTCAATAACTACCTGTTTTCTTGATTGATGTATAGTGATAACGTAACTTTAAAAAAATCTCCAATTTTTTTAAAAGAGGAAGTAATGCAAACTTACTTGATTTTTAACCCTAAATAAAATTAAAATTTTTTAGGTGTATGTGTGCAATAAAACAAACCCTACGTTTTTTAGAAAGCTTATTAAAAGCTCTACACGATAATAACATATATAGGGTGTTACATTTGAAAAAATCAAGTTACTTGATATTTTGCAAATGTCAACACTCTGCAGTAAAGTTTGATCGAATTTCAACCATAATAATTTAAGACCAGACTCAGTAAAAATTGTTGCAATTGTTTTTCTTTCTAGCAAAGCCGCTGCGACTTTTCAAGAATGGAAAATATTTTTGGATAATATAAAAAATAAATCTCTGTCGTCCAAAAGAAACCGCATTTCGTTATCTTCTTTGCTATTAGAGTAATCGAAGAAATACGGAGCTCTGGGACAGCCTATATAAAATTTCAATGAATTTGCATTCCAACAAGTTTTCGTTATGTAACATGAATTAAAGTAAAACTGCCAGTGCTTGATTTCACTAGTACAAGGCTTTTTCTCAGGAACTTCTCTAATGCTAACCTTTTAATTTTTTATTGATAAAAGCTTGGAAATAACCTAAAATTTTTTGACTTCATTTTCGTGTAAAACGTTACTTGACGATAAGGAAAATTATAGTGATTATTTGATATTATTTACATTAAAAAATTTAAATATTTTTTTAATAGATATTTTAAATTTGAACCTAAAATAATGAAAAATAAAAAAAATTCTTGATACTTTTGCTTGCAACATTTTATTTAGTGAATTCTCCAACACAAAAAGATTGTTGAATGATGGTGATCCATGAAATGATTATTTCATGAATAATATAAAGATTATTTATTCTTTAAGGGCGCGAAAATGTCACTAGTTGATGAAGGGACACAAAGTGGCATTAAGGTTATTTTGTTTTTGTGTTTTTATTATTTTCACAATTCTGAATTATTACAATTACAATTTTAAGTTGTTGTATCTTTTCATCTTGAATTTGTTTTTACCAAATTAATTAATTATTATATAAAATAATTAATTTAAACAACAAAAGTTGTAATTTGCTAAGTATTTACTATTTATTAAAAACAGATTATAGATTAAAGCTGAACAAAGTAATTTTTTGTTTTAAAACACAGGCAGAAATAGAAATAGAAATTACGTTGCGTTGATTAAATTTTTCCTTGACGCACTTGTCGTGATAGCCGCAATCATGGCGTTGCATTTCGTCGGTTGTCCGGTTGTTTGTGACAAGAATCGCAAGTTCGGCCCCCGATTGAGTCAATCTATCGATTGGCAGAGTATCGAAATGTGGAATCCCCTGCCTATTTACCGGAACGAACCCACATTTGATTCTGATTGCGCTCATATTCGTAAGCTTTGAAGTGGATCCGGTTGTGCGTTCGGTCCCGGATTAGATTAAACAAAGTATCGGTTAAGACGTAATCCTTCCAAGACCCCTCTCTCAGATTTCTATAAATCGAATATTTATAATCCGGCGACAAATTAAATATAACGTCCGAGAAGGGTCTTGGGATTTATTCGATGGCCAGCGGGTGAGTTATACTCGTGTTTGTCTCGGTTAATCAGCCTAATACTCGTGATTTTTTGCGAAACCTGGCGGAATAAAAGCGGCTTTTTAATATTCAGAGTCTAGGTGTGCGTGCGTGCCTTCTGGCAGAGTTGCTGCATCGGCAACCTCCCTCATATTGGCATTATTTATTTCTCTGACATGTGTTCGATATGTATATTGTCGGTCAATCCGTAGTCGGTTTCCCTCTCGTACTTCATAAATATCCTAAAACGGCCGATGGCCGCCACCAAAATGCGCCTAAACGATTTATTGTTTTATATCTTGGGGGAGCGAGCCGTCAAAAAAACCGGCCATTTAATTGAAATCCGGTAAAATTCCCAACTTTCGCGCAATTTCCACAACTTTAAGCCATCTGGAGCGAATAAACGATTCCGCATCTTCACCAAACTCTCCATAAAACAAGCAATAGCAGTTCTGTAAATTCGCAATCGCAAAGAGGAATTACGGAAGGGTCGTTGCGGTTTTTTTGTATATTCAAATTTGACGATGAGTTTGGGATACAAGGATAATGCGCGCCGGAAGAATTTTTTATCGGACAAGTATCTAACGAGGGTGGTTGGTTGTGTTCAGCCGTTCACGGGGTCAGATCTTTGATACGTCACGTTCGCTCCGGCCCTCTCGACACTCCGATCACCTCGATATTGACACGGCGGCTAACAAGCACTGAAGACACCGAAAACTAACGGGAAAGGCACGAATCAACGCCATGGTAATTGAATCAAAATTTGCCATTTCAAACTGCGTGAATTAGACTGAAAAGCAAGTACGCAAAGTTTAAATCTTCATTTTCTTTCCTATGTTTTCTTTGTGTTATGAAGGTGACTTAAAGTGCTAAAAAATAAACAGAACAGATATGGTTTATTAATTTTACTAATTTGGAGTTATGTAAATAATTTAAGATTTACCTAAATATGATAACATCTGTATTTGTATTGCAATTTATGATTTTTTGGTTTTCAGAATGACTTTTGTTTTTGTTTTTTATATTTTCTATTAGTTATGGTTTTACTAATATTTATATTATCTATCAGTTTTTTGTTTTAAAAAGTTATCCGTTTTTGTTGATTTGTTTTTAATATTGTTTTTATATTTAACTTTGAAATAACTGTTGTATTTTCTTGAGATTAGTTTAATTCACACGTTAGTTTTAATTATATCTAATTAAAACCACAATTTGAACCTAAACGTTTGCAAGCTGAAATTGACCATAATAAAAAAACATGAAATCATGTTGGTATAAAGTTGCTGATAATGTGTAAAATAAATTTTTTACATTTTTATTCCGAGCATAGCTACGAATTTGCTGACTTATTTTTTGGGAAATATGGTATTTTTGTTAAAATTTTTATATTTTCTTGTTTCTGACTGCTTAAGGCTTATGTGGAACCTTCAACTTAAAATTTAATAAAAAAATTTAAATTTAGTTAACATACCTACATACATACATAAGCTATTTTATTACTAGTGGATAAAGTAAATCAAAAATTCTTTACCGTTCCTGTTTTGACACCAACTTTGATCTAAGTGATATTTTGTTTTTTTTTCATTCACACAATAAAAAATAATCACGTGGGGTTCAAGCAAATTTACAATCATTATTATTTTTACAAAATTATACCTACCTAGTCTAGAAATAAACATTTTTTTTGGATTAAAGAGTGCTAAATTTATTTTAGTGTGAGTTGCAATAATTCATTTGGGCGAAGTCTTGCGTTGTTGTAATTTGTGTAATTCGCTGGGTCTATTAGTGGCTTTGCCGGTGATTAGTGTGTGTGCGTGTCCCGGGGGCCCCCGGCGCCGCTATCGTCACCCGTAAAGTCAAGCCGTCGTGATTGGATTACATTTAGAGGGTAATCCCGTTGACGAGCGTCGAGGGAGTCCGGTTCTGTCCCGACTTTAATGACCCCTCGCGACAAATCGAGCGCTTAACCTCGGTCCCCGGAGAGTCTCCCGATCAGCCGGAAGGCCGACATATTTTAGCACGTATGATCGTCGTTCGACTCCGGTCCTGATTTACGACCGCCTCCTCTTTATGGCCCAGTTTGTTCCGGTCGTTATTATATTAGAGCTGGATGCCGCAGTTTATCTGACACCCTTTACGAGTCCTGACAGTTATGCGGGCGCTCGAGGCGTGCTCGAGTGTCGCACTCCTTGGTATTCCGGCCGACTCCGGGCCCGGAAACGCCATTACCGGATCCAGGCATGACGCGAATTGGCGCGAGATAATTAGGCGTAATCGAAGCGGCGTTTACGCGCCATAAAAGCCGATCATCGCGCGGTATTTACCAGCGACGATGATAAATGCGGACAAAGGTCCGAAGCGATTATTTTACAAAGCGGGAGCTTTATCGGGACAAGCCATTACGACACACAAGGTAACTTCATTACGGACGGCGCCCCACGACCCGACCGCAATTAGCCGGGAAAAGAAACGACCGGAGTCGTTAGACGGCCACGTCACATACACGCCAACAACCCCACACGAATAAAACTGATACCGGATTTTTTAGCTTTTGCACCAATGTCTAGTCCAAAAATCACTAAGTCTACATCATAATTTTGCTTAGAAATTTGGTAGCATTGTAAAATTAGTGTGAAGTGGATTTTATGTTTACATCTGATTTTTGAAAGCCTTTTTAAAGACTAAGGACAACACCAGTGCTGAAGGAAACAGACTCTAAGGAAGTGTAATGTTATGGACAAAAATGATTTTTTTGCAAAAAAAATATCAAAAAAGGATATGTGAGGAACAGGGCCGTAACCAGGATTTTATTTCGGGAGGGGTTATCTTGTTGGTCCATGAAAATGGAATGAAGGAAGGCGGATTGAAAAGCAAAAAAAGCATTACTCATCTCCAAGTACAGTTTTTATTTTAAATTGAATTAAGAGGTTCTAATTAAACATAAAAAATACAAATTAACTCACAAAAGTAACAAAAAATAAAATACATTTTTAATACTTATAAAACTATACAGAGTGTTCCGTTTTTATTGTTACAAATTTAAACAGGAGAAAGAATATTCAATTTTAAAACAAAAGTTTCCTATCAACATATATCGAAAAATGTTTTTCCAATATTTCAAAAACCATTTTAGAAAAAAAATTCAAAATTTGGTACAGATGGTAACCTTTATACACCTACACGGGTACAAAGATAAAATGTTGAAATTTTTAAATAGGGACTTTCTAAACTGGGTGGGTTTAGGGTACAAAGTACTCTAACTATTTTGCCTGTCGTTTCTTGCTACTTTCAGCAACAAAATTCTAAATTTCATAGTTTTTCATAAAAAAGGTCTTTTGCGTTTTTCCGACACAATTTACCGATTTTCAGTAAATCGGTTTAAAAATTTATGTTACAGACCATAAACAGCATAAAAATTAAAAATTAAATTTGTTTTGTCTTGTTTAGGACGCCCCTGATTAAAAATTTTGCCATTTCATCTTGGTATCGTTTAGGTGTACATATAAAAGTTATCAGCTGTACCAAATTTTGTAATTTTATCTATTCTGAAATATTAGGAAAAAACCCTTTAAAATAGGGGGTGCAGATCCCTTACATAGCATTTTTCGAAATATGTTTATAGGACACTTTTGTCTTAAAATTCAATATTCTATCATCTATTTAAATTTGTACCTAACAATGAAAATGGAACACTGTATAATTATCACATGAAAAATTCATTCACAAAAATTAAAAACAAACTCACTAAAACAACAAAAAAATTAAATAAATTTTTAATACTTATAACACTATATAACAAAGTACTCAGCATTTCGGAGGGGGGGGAGGTAACCCTGGCGGGAGATCCCAAAGAATGAAATCAGCTCGAAATTTTGTTTCACTCCTTCGTCAGATGCAGTGCAACTAGATACTTTTATTTACTTGCTTTTTTTCTCATTTAGTCAGTTTTAATTTTTGTCAAAGTACTAAATCAAAAACCAGAGTAGCCAACTCTTTTTATTAATACTACCCCGAATGAATTTGGTGGTAAGGCTATTTGACATTGCTTAAAATACATGGTGTTTGAGGGTGTAATTAGCGCATTGGAACGAGTTTGCCATTTTTTCCGTCGTTGTAATAATCAATACGCGATCGGATTTCGGATCTGGCACAATAAGGAACAAATAGAGCGTAGGAGACTCAATAAAACAAATCCCATCTGCGGGGGAAGAGAAGTGGGATATGGCGAAAGCAGTTCGCTACCCGAAGGGGGACGGACGTAAGAACGTGGACATCACTTCCAGTCGTATAATAAATGTCCAAAAACGCAAATGCCGAGTAACATTTGCCCGTAACGGCGTCTAAGGCGAGCCTTTTATTATTATGCGGAAACAGTAAAAAAGCAGATGACGACCGACACGGTCACTTTTATGGATCTTGCCACGCATCTAATTACAAAACTGGGAGAATACGAGCTGATTATTGCATGAGGGACACAATCTGGTCGGGGGGAATTACACCGATGCGAATTGCTGGTTGCATATTTAAGAAAATCGACGAACAAAAGGAGTTCGAGAGGTTGTAACAAGGTATTGTTCCGGTATTGATTTTCGTGAAAAAATGAGTTTTGTTAAATTTCGATGAATTTAAGAGATGTATTGTTACTATCGCAGATAAAAATATCAAATGAAAATTTTATATATGTTTTCGTTTACTTTTCTTACCCTCTTCCACACTCTTTTTATCCAATTTGGGCGCCCCTCCGGCTCTATTAATGTCTCAATCCTTATCACCGCTGTTTTAAGTCGCTCGGAAACCGTGTTTGAGTTATTTATTTTATTCAATTTCCCACAATTTTTCGCAGAAGTTTATTTCCACAATTCGTATGACACATATAGTTTATTTATTTGATAATATAAACTCAAACAAATAATTAAACGTGTTAAGGTCACCTTTTGTCAATACTTGTCTGGTACGTTTTGACAATACAGTTTAAATAAAGATAAAAAAGATAAAAATCAAACTAGAAAAAAATTAATACTGTTTTTTATTAAGGAAACGCCGTTTTCTGCAACGAGCTCTTAACAATTTATTTCTTCCTTTCTGCAAAAAACTTGGTCCTGTAGCTGTGATATATTTCGCTTTGTCACTATTTTTCCGTTAATTCGCTATTGCTATGTCCCCTCTTGTGCCGCCCCCGTCCATTCGTCGGCCTTAACATATCCGAAACCAGCGCAAATTTATGCTCTTGTCCCCTTGTCCTGTGCAGCTGCGTCTTTTTTTATTATAATAGCTGGAATCTCTGGGGTTAGAAGTCCGGGCATCTAATTACGATAGTTGGCGGCCCATCGGCTGATTATGTCCCGGTCTATCGTCCGTATTGTGTATTCCGCCTCCTGCGAGGGTCCGAATGGCCCCGGAGTCGATCTGCTTTATCGGCGTACGCTAGGAGGTAGCTCCCGGACTATTTATTGACTGCTAGTGGACATCGGCCATAAAATATATATCGGATCCGGTCCGTCCGGAGCGAGGCATAGTCGTAAAAAGTTAGCGTCGCACCGAGCCATGCGTCATTATGGCACACACCAGATACAAACAGCTTCTTATCGGAGGAGGAGACACAATAGCCGTTCCGGGAATGTCAACCGACTTGCACGGCGATACGTGATGTTTCGGGATGAAACCGGAGACGAGTTTCGAGTTTTCATTCATGAGGTTACAAGAGGGGTGAAAAGGGGGCGATGCATTATTGTTTATTTTAATTGGTGTTGTTTTCATAACTTACTTTCTTGTGTGGATTATTTTGCGATTTGGTAATAGGCGAAGGTTATCGACTTTGAAGAGTGCAACCACCAGCGGCGGAACATTTTTTTTAGACTAACTAAACCTTCGATAAATTGATTACAATTTATACACCTACAAATCGAAAGCTTCTAGAATTATATTTATACATGAAAAAAAAGACAAATATATAAAAATGCGTTTTTCTGAAATATTTTAATAATAACAAATAAACTAGAAAAGTTAATTTAATTGTATTTATAAATACGAAACAAATGTCTGCTTATTTTGAAATTTAAAAT
>NW_025401068.1:5039454-5107879 GCF_015345945.1 Tribolium madens
AAAAAAAGAAAAGAGTCTATTAAAAGTAGGTAATGGTAATAAAATTTTTGCCGTTTTATGTTTTTTTTTTATATGAGGACATTTTTTGTGTGCCTGTTTTTGCTAATTTTAACTATTTGATAGACTTCAAAAAGCTATTTGTTTAATTTGAGTTGGTAAAATTAAATTTATTCGACGAACAAAACCCTCTGTATCCTAAAAACTATGTATAAACATTTGAATAAGGCAAGTTGAATTGTTTTAACAATTATTTTTTTCTAAAATTTGGGTATTTAATTATGAACTTAATTAGAGAATGTAAGGTCGGAAATAAAAAGTAATTCTCCTATTGTAAATTTGAAAAGCAAAATATATAATAAAGTAATTACTATATTTAACCACAATTTATGTACCACAATGTTTACAGTTTTTGTTTCCGTTTTGTAAGTTTTTTATATTTTATATATTTATATACTTATTTGAAAAAATAGAAGTATTTTACATATTTTTATTTTATTTTTAATAAATTTTTATATAAATGTATCTTAAGTTTATCTAAAGTAAAGCAAAATAATCCCTAATGTGTGTAAAAAGAAAATAAATGCTTTTCCAATAGCAATAAGCCCGCAGCGGACACAACATATCTTTTCCAGTAACACAGTAGAGGAACTAGGTTTTCCTCTTTTCCTTAAACAAATGACAATTAAGATAGACCTGTTTTTAAGATAGACCAACGACCAACGATGACACCTTGTCGTTTTTGTGTTCCTTCCAAATTCCAAATCCTGATAAATTGTTCTTTTTCGTTTTTGTACCAAAATTTATTCTTCCGCAAAACAGAATTTTTTTTTATTAAATAGGGGTTTCTAGAGTCACAATATACCCGACTATTTTTCATCTCTATTCTTATAGCAATAGTAAAAAAAGCCGCCGCCGCTGCCTCGCACAAATCGGTGTCATTCCTCAAAAACGCAAACGCATGTTTTTCAATTACAATACACCCATCGGTTGAACGACCCATCGCCTCCCCCGCACCCCTCCAACCCAAAGTGTGTCATCGATTTCCACTTAATCGGAATCTATCGATCTTCTGCGTGTCCGAAGAGGGTCAACCGTATCAAAGGGAGGAAGCCCCCAGAGATAATTCCGAAGACCCCGACTAATCCCTCCGGGACTTAATAGACCGAACAGGCGAAAAAATTAAAACACGGATTAGTTTTTGTCTCGTTTTGAATAAATCATCGTTTTTGCCGGACGGAAGTTTTTCCGGCCGCAACGACACGATTACAATTAGCGAAATATGTGTCAGAGTGCAAGGGCGACAAGGACTCGCCGATTGCCTTCGTTACGACGACTCCAACCCAGCCGATCTTCCAGCTTTTATTATCCCCGATTTCGGATAATTCCGGTGTTAATCTTCGGCGATGATTTAAGGCACTGTTTACGTCTTTTGCCGCCATAAATAAGACCGATTTCCGGACTGGCCCGGAAAAATCCACGATTTATTTAAAATATTAATAATTAGGTGAAAATATAATAAGGGTAAAACTAGCTTTTCCACAGATAACCAAGTTGATTTTCTTTATTCTGTTTGTCGATAAATGATTTTAGAAATTATATAAATTTTTTCCTAATGTCATCGTTCAAAAATATTGCGATTTTCTTGTTACTAATCATTATTATTAGGTAATTAAAGAAAAGTAAAATAAAAGACCTTATTTGTTTTAAACCTGCAACTTTATCAACTCAAAAAAAAACAATATTTTTCATTAAAATGGTGGGATTGCAAAAAAAGTAAACCATGTGATAAAAGCGCTCTCGCTTTTGGAAAACAATCAAATATTTTTTTCAGTGTTCTTAAGGACGGAAAGTGTATTTTTTTCTAAATATGAGTTTTTTATCCTCCCCATTCTCTCTAATCCCCTTCAATTTTTTGCGTGTCTCGCGTCAACATTCATTACCCAATAAAAACTATAAAAAGCTGGAAGTCTCCGTCTCCATAAATCCCTTTGCCCATCGTATAAAAAATCAGATTTGATTAGTGGTAATAATTTCCCCACCCCTGTGGGCGTAAATCAAGCAGCTCAGTTTAAAATTGATAAAATCCATTTATAAGAGATGGTCGGCTTCACGTATAAAGTATTAGCAATCGTTTTACGTGATATAGTTCTTTGTCCCCTAACGGCAGTCTGTCATAGGGGTTGCGGAATCACGTCAGGCGGCAAAACTGCGATTCACCCGCCTACCAGTCACTTGTTAAATTAAGAATATGATCCGCGGGCGGCGGCTGAGACGCCCATCTCCTTAATTGAAGAGCGTAATTATAATTTTATTTCGAGGGGATTTCAAACGGGAATTATCCGCAATGGAAAAGCGGGCTTATCCGACCCAAAGATTTGATTTTGATATCGCAGAAAAAGTCAATACTAGCCTAGAAGGGTTTGTAATTGTAAAAATTGTGAGAAAATCTTTTCGAAAAATTATTTATTATTCTTTAGCACAGTTGTCGCGATAACACAATATTGCTGATGTAATTTCCTCCGTGTTGGTATCGAGTTTCGTGGCCACATAGCCGTCTCGAGATCGCAACAAAGTACTGCTGAATGGGCACTCGCAACTATGTCTCTTTGTTTTGCGCCGCTTTCTATCACAATTGGCTCTTTATTCCTCGGAAAAAAGGTGTGTGATTGTGGGCCTTTTGGCCGATAATGAGTATGACGTCGAGCGGCGGAGGGGAGGGTCAGATTTGACTGTTGACCAATAAAGCGCGGGTGGAGCGCCATTGGCGGACGGCGTCGCGACGGCGCACCTTATTTCGACGCCCAATACAATTAAACTTACCTGAGATCGCATAGGTTTACGATCTAGAAACGGTCGGTTTGTTGCAGCCTTGAAATTATTGCGACAAGTTGGACGGCCAAAAATAATAAACATACACGAGCAGAGGAAAGAATAACAATTGGAGGTCGAGGAAGTCGGAAAATAAGGGGCGATAAACAACGAAAAGACGCGGAGACGATACAAAGTGTGGTTTCAACAATTCAAAAAAGGAAATTGCTCTGAATTTTTGGCTTTTATAGTATAATTTATTTTGCTATTCTTTATCTGTAATACTTTTCACAATTCGTTGTAATTAATGCTGTTTTTCTAAGTTTTTATCAGTGTTTCTCACTTATGAATCAAATTTGTAATAATTCTTGTTTGTCTTTCTTGCGGGAAAAATATTTCTCATGAGGAGGTTTCGTTATAACGTTTTCGTTTTCGTTATAATTCAAAACCATTAGCCTTATCTCATCGACAAATAAACATTTTATGCGTGATCACACATCGCAAACATTTTGCACACTTTGTTGAATAGTCAAAACAAATCTCTACTTTCTCACAAGTGGGGCAGCAAAAAAATATTTGGGTGTTAATTAACTAAGCTCGGACACTAGCAATGAAGTGGAATGAAAACAGTATTACTGTTCAAACGATAAATAAATTTCTTGATGCTATAGTTATAATTTGGGTGGCCAAATTACAAATAAATACATATTAAAAAGAATAATAAATAAATGGATCCATATTTAAAAACGCAAATACCCATGTAGTATGAGCAGAAAATGAGTACTTTTATTCTACGGCAGCATTTGGAAAATTTTTTCAAGCAAAGTATTTAAAATGAATTAAAAAACGTATTCAATTTTTGACAAGTTAAAATAGTTAAAATATGTTTTCCTATTTCTCATTTATTTATTTTTTTAAACTAATTTATGTAACATAGTTTTAACATTTCTTTTTAAATTTTTTTGTTTTCAAAATTTCTTTCTATCTCCGATTCTAGTCGCTTTTTGGCAAAATCTAGAATTTACAAATTATAAGAGTTAAATAGTTATAATAGGTTTTTGTATAAAACGATTGGAAGAATCCAAATTTGTTCTATTATAGTTTTATATACGCAGTGTTTTAAATTTGAAATTTAAATAGGTGCATTAAAATCGAACCCTTTGCCATTTTTTTCTGTCTTTAATAGGTGATAGAATATTCAATTTTAAAACAAAAGTTTTCTATGAATATGTGTCGAAAAATACTATGTAAGAAAGCTTCTTCAGAAACCATCTTAGATAAAGTTAAAGTATAAAGTATTATCGTTTTCATTTATTAATGTGCATCGAAGTGGTCGTTGAAAAGGATCATTTTAAGGTGGCAACCATGCGAAAATTCAAACAATCCCAACCTCAATCTTCCCTAAAAATTATTTTCTCAAATAAATATGTGTACCCCAGTTTTTGAGGTATCAAAAAATAAGTAAAATTAATAATGTAATTAACAGAGAATGGCAAACATAAAAAAAAATATCATTATTGGTGTGATTAAATTTGTTCTGAATGACATTAATGATGATTGTGTGAATCGGCCTTTAAATTAAAGATGCATTTAGACTTCTACAATCTACTTGATGTACATTATGTAATATGAAAAAGAGTATATATACCTATAGTGTCAAAGAAAAACGCGTTTAAGATCAGATGTTGTAAGTTTTCGTTTTTTAAACGTATTTTGACCAAACAATTTTTAAGACGACACCTAATGACTAAAATTTTGATGTAGTTTTGAATTGAAATTACTAATTGCTGTCATAATGTTGTCAAGTATACTTAAGTAAGTAAAGTGCAATCAAAAAGTTTTTCTATCAAGCAAACGTAGAAATTTAGGCTGTGTTTGCAGAAGATAAAATGTCCTAATGGCTTATTACAAATGTCAAAATGATTTTTAAATAAATTATGACAGGAAATCGTGGTACACGATTTGTATGAATAAACACCAATCACTTCTCATTTTAGGAGTTTTGAAAGAAAAATAATTCAACTTGCTTAAATCATTATTTTAATTTTTATACAGGGTGTGCCAGAACACCAAATAGTATGCAAAGATTTTTTAAAATTATTAGTAAAAAACTATGCAAAATCTCCTAAAAATCTTCAAATAAAAGAAACTCCTTCTCTTTTTTGAATCACAAGAAATGTCTAAAAATGTTAAAAAACATCAAAAAAGTTTACAAAACGCAAAACAGATATTGAAAATGACAGAAATTTCCTTTCATAGAGTTTAAAAACTATTAAATAATTAGAATTTATCCACAAACGTCACAACACTGACCACTTTTATGACTAAATACCACAAGTAAAAGTTTCAGCTTTCAGCTGAAACGTTCAGCTTTGCCACATTAACTATATCTCTTTTACACCTAATAACACAATACAGGTGCGCCAGAACTCGCGCCCCAGAGAAAAATGTAAGGTAAGATACCAGGAACATGGAAAAATGTTAAAAAAATTATCTATGAAAATTTCGAAGTTATGAGAGTTTAAATTTTGCACTTTGACTCTGTTTATTTCTGTTGGAAAAATAATATTCCAAGTTTTTTTTGCTACGGGTTATTAGAAAAGGAAACAAGGAAGTTGTGTCCTAAAGTGTAACTATGTATAATCTTATCTGTGGCTTTTATTGGCAAAATTTTTGTACTTTTATTAAATAACCGTAAAAAACATATACAAGATTATCAGTATCATTAAATAGACATAAAAAATTGTCAAATGTCAAAAAATAAATGTCAAATTTTTTTGACAGATAGTATTTTTTAAACATTTTTTTCATGTTCCTGGTATTTAATTAATAACTTTATTTAACGGTAATATCCTTTACATTAAGTAATAATAAAATTATAATAGAAAACAAGCAACATATAAACATAATTAAAGAATACAAAATGACTAACTCAAAGAAACTTTCAGAAAACGCTTAAAGCTATTAAAGGATTTAAAATTAAAAAACTCCAATTTGACACTGTACATTTATTTACTTTATCTTACTTGAAATTTTTCTCTGGGGCGCGAGTTCTGGCGAACCGTGTATAAATAAATTTGACATCTTTTACATGCGGCATGCGGCTTAGGTGCTCAACTAGTACACCTACTTGATAAATAATAAGTATAATGTTGTGTGACCTAAAATTAATGGTACCTAATGAAAAATTGGAAAATTTTGGATAATTTGAAAATTGTTGTCTATTGTGTCGGGAATCTATTTTTTTCCCATTAGATTGAAAATGAATAGGTTGAATTCTGCGTCCATTCAAGTCTTACTTTTAGACTTGTTTTTCTGAAATTTTAAATAAAACTCAATAATTGTTCTAAACCATAAATTTATTGATACTAATGTTATTTACACAACGTAACATAGTATAGATATATCATTCAAAAACACAACTGTCGGGCCTCGTCGCCTCCAGATCCATATAAAAATATATCATCGTCAATAAAAAACCGAAAAACTAAAAAAGATATGCAGTATCACTCATCCGTGATCTCGAACCGAATCAAAACCGAAAGCGACCTCTACCCTAGACGCTAAGAAGCCTCCGCACTTTGTACAAAAAGTCTTTGGGGCCGAACTAGATCCTCCGCCCCGGAAAATGATGTCACAGATAGAACTCCGGCGAACTCTGGCCCTCGGAGTTGAGGTGCTGCACCTGCTGCCGGCCCAAGTTTAGCCTCTGTTTCAGCAGGTCGCGCTCCTGGCTCACCCTTGCCAGCTCGATTTTGATGCGGTGGAGCTCGCTTTGAAGGGACCGGTTGGTCTGCTCCAGGTCGTGGCGCTGCTGGAGACGCTTCGAGCGGCAGTTCTGTGCGTATCCGCGGTTTTTGAGGGTGCGTCGCTTCTGCTTCAGACGGACGACCTCTTCGCGGGGACATCCGTGGAGGCGCTTGTTGAGTTCGCGGACGGAGAGGGTCATCAGCATTTGGTCGTCGAGCCCCAAGTCATCGCTGCATGTGGAGTAGCCGCTGGTGGTGTTGTGGTTGAGGCGGGGGGACACTGTGCTGGCGCCGCTGCACACTGACTGGGGCCTGAAAAGGGTAAAATTTGACAAAAATGGACCAGAACAGTGCGTTTCGTTGTCTCAGGTCCTTAAATTTAAAATGTTTGCATTGTCTAAGATTTGTCACGTGATATTACAAAGTAAATATCCTTTAGCATTTGATCTACTTTGGTTTTTGTTCCTCATAGTTAATTATGTCAAGCACTTAAAAAAATGTTTACTTTATGTTGGAAAAATAAAAAATGTTTATATAACGTGTTGAGAAGCAATTATTTTCTTTGAGGGTGAAGAAAAAAATTGTGAAATTTTAAATAAATAGAAAATAAGAAATTCCCACTTTACTGCTAATTTATCGGTTGTAAAAAATTATATCAAAGGGAGACTGTTGAAAATACAGGTGCGCCAGAACTCGCGCCCCAGAGAAAAATGCCATGTAACGTAAGATACCAGAAACATGGAAAAAATGTTAAAAAACTCTATCTATAAAAATGTTGAAGTTAGGAGAAATTAAATTTTGCACTTTGACTCTATTTCTATTGGAAAAATAATTTTCCAAGTTTTTTTGCTTCAGGTTATTAGTAGAAGAGGAAACAAGGAAGCTGTATCCTAAACTGTAACTCTGTTTAATGATATTTGTGGCTTTTATTGGCAACAGTTTTGTACCATTCCTAAATAATTATAAAAAACATATACAAGATCATCAGTATCATTAAATAGACATAAAAAATTGTCAACTGTCTAAAAATAAATGTCAAAATCTTTTGATATTAAATATTTATTCTATGTTCGTAGTATATTATCTTACTTGAAATTTTTCTCTGTAGCCCAAGTTCTGACCCATCCTGTATAGTAAACTCAGTACAGTTACCATTAAGTTTAATGTCATTGTCGTTTAGATCTGATTTTTTTGTCACCCAAACATTGTAATGACTGTCTTGTTTTAATTCCTATGAACTTACCAAAAAATTACTTTGACAAAATATGCCAACTATCAAAGAAGTAATTAATTTGAGTGATTTTAAATGATCATTATTTCTATTTTAGGTGTGTGTATATGATCAGTGGTTCTAAAAATGATTTAATTTTTTGTTTACTCTTATTTTTAGAAGTTGTATAGAAGTTTTTAGAAGTTTGTATAGTTTTTTATATTATCTTTTTTTATGTAACCAGAAAATATCGCAATCCTACACTTATACAGGTGATTTAAAAATGTTGCACTAACGATTAATTACGAGTATATTTTAAACATAATAATATAGAGAGTGTAAATTAAATTATGAAAATGCATTGGAGATACAAATCTCAAAACTATAATTTTAATTTTTATTTTAACAAAAGTTGAAATAAATAAATAAATATTATTATGAAGGCGTGTTAGGTGTGTTTAATACAGAAAATATCTAAACACGATATAAGGCAAGTTGAGTAATAAAGTTTATAAAAATATAAAGCGGAATACAGTTACAAATGAAAATACTTAGTTACAAGGTGCAAGCCGAGCCATTATAACTATCTCTAATGTGACATAATATTTTTTAACCTGCCAATATATAGTTTAGTTATTGCATAATTTTGAGATCGATCATACTGTACTGATTACATTGATTAGTTTGAAAAATTCTCGAGAACTATACAGAACTTTGGTTAAAATATCTAGCAATAAATCTACTTGGATGATTTTATTATGACCTCTGCCATTCAATTTGCCATTGATTTACATCATTGTAACAATTTCTTTTAATAGTATTGATATTCATTAATGAATTAATTAAATCTAACTAACTTACACATGTTATCAATGCAATGTGATAAAACAAGACTTTCACAAGCTCCCGTGATAAACTTCCGATTTTTTCAAATAAGAATCGTAGACTAAATTTAATGGTAATCGAAGTTTGAAAAATTTGGCCGAAACAAGCACATTGTCCACTTTTTTGTACCTTTGATGGATGATATGGTGTCCATTATCCATGATCATCCCTGACGGGATATACTCCCTCCTCTCCCAGTCGGGCTCTCCACCCATGCAGTGCAAAGGTCTGAGATCCAAGGGTTCCGACCTGACGGTTTGTGGGAACCACATCATCTCGTCCATCATCGGTGGTCGGCAGTTATCGGGGGAATTACTCGGGGGGGTTTGTGGGGGAGTCCCCGGTGCGTTCATCACGGCCATACTGACAAGCATGGGCTGTTGGGGGTACATGGAATCTGTCTGCGGCGACAGCGGCGGTATCCTCCTATCGTCCCACTGGCGACACCTGTCATCCCTCTGGACCCACTCTTCCATCCTCTTATCCTCGCTTTTGACAGTGACACTCTCCAAGTGGTCGAGGACGAAGTCCTGGACGTACTCTTCCGCTAGATGCTGGTCCTCCTGGTCCATGTGTGCACCGATTGTCTGCTGCATACGCACTGGCACTGGATTTCGCGTGGCATTCGAGAGTCGCGGCGGCGGCGGAATGCGACTGAGAGCGGCGGCGGTGAGCGCCGAGATTCGTGGGGGGCGGCGATTGCCAAGGAACGCCTCCGATCGCGACGATAGGTAGAGAGATTTGAGGAACGGAAATTTGTTTATACCTCTGTAGCCAGTCATCACCGAGGATATTCGCACCATATTGTTGGTAGAGGACTTTATGACTCCCATATTGCCAAGTGCGATGTACCTGGAGATGATATGGGGGAATGATTTTTATTAAAAGGGTAAGAGTGGAAAGAGGACTACTAGCAATAGGAGAGACTACTACTAGGAGCCGGACTGATTTATCGCACTCACGATTACGATAGAAGCTTTAAAATATTGATTGGGGAGAGGTTTACGAGACCTACATCAGGTTCAGGAAGCGATTTTATTCAATTATTTGACGAATTCTAATTTAAAAGTTGTTAGAAACTTGACTTAAGTCTTTTTTTTTTGAAATGTCAACCCTCTATTTGTAGTTTTTTCATTTTTTATTTATTTGATTAATAATTTTATTAACCAAACATTCTACCATTTAGAGATATTCCAAAGAAACAATAAATCCAGAAGTAAACAATGTTTCAATGATCAATTTTTCGTATTTAAATCTATTGTCAAAATATTCAGAATGAAGGTCAAAATGTAATTTATAAAAAGATTCAAAGGCAAGAAATGTTTTTGAAAAAACAATTCGTCGTTACTAAAATTACTTTTTTGGTAAAAATAATGGATTCTAAAAAAGATTATTTAAAAAATTTCAACAATTCGGCTCGAAACAACAAGAATAATTGATAACAAGTAGAAGCTTTCAGAAGAAAACAAAAAAACAAGTATGAGAGTATAACATACAAATTTAGATAAAAAATTCAAAAACTGAAACAATAAATGAAGAATAAATTTTAATCAATATTTCGCTTAAAAAATTTTTCTAAAAATTTTGGAAAAACTAAGTAGTTTCAACTTAGAAAAAATGTAAATAAGTGCTTGTTTAGTAAAAACTTTATTTTGCCCATCAGTCACCAGAGAAAGAGTTTCAGAAAAATGTGTTACCTTAAAATTATTTTAGAGAAAAAAAATATCGCAAAAATTATTTCATATAAAAGCTAAACGTAAAAAATGCAAGTTATGATTATTTCGCAGTTGGAAATTTGTTAGAAGAATTAGCGTTGGTTCAACTTTCTAGAACCCTTTTTGAATTTAAAAATCATTTTTTTAAATCTTGGCCACCACTAAAAAGTGCGAAATCTAAAAATTATACTAGCCATAGTTTGAATTAAAAGGAAAAAAGTAAGTATTTTTTCGCTTCCAAAAATCGAATCGTAGTTTTAATTTCTTACATCCATATCATTTACTCGGATATAATTTTGTACAGACTTTTATTCGTAGCAATTTATTTTCGGAAATTTGTTTTTTTTGCAACAAATCAATTACGGCCGGAGAGCAGTAAAAACAAAACATTGAAATCAGAAATATTTTCGAATTTTTTAAAAATTATTCAGAATGGAAGTTTGTTATGTTTGCAACAAAAAAGTGGATTAATTTAAGGATTAATTTCCTTCTTGTCACACGAATCTTGTCACAATTATGTGCAAAGTTGGTTCAAACAAAAGAATTATTTCAATTACCAAAAGAGATTAGAGATATGGCTTCAGCGCCACTTGCCAAGAAAACATAGGGACAAAGCGTGATAAATCAATTTAATCTCTTTTATTTGATGTAATAGTAAACTAAGAATATTTCTGATTTAAATTTACTTCTTTGCATTATTGAGTAAACAATGAAATATTAATTCACGATTTTATTTTTAGCAATCTGTTACCATACTGGCTAGAATTGAGATATCATGTAACGAATTAATCACTAGAATTTTTAAAATCTTGAAACATTTAATTGATCTTTAATTTTATCGTTATTAGGACGTCATTGTAACGGTTCAATTGAGAAAATTGTTACATTTATATCAATATTATAGACTATTGAAAAAAATGCAAAACTAATTTTCCGGCTCAAAGAAATACTAGAACAATGTTGCACTGCTGATATTTTTTTCAGAAATGGAAAACTATTGAAAAATACCTTGAAATGGTCAAAATATTGAAAATACCGATCCCTCGTCGTGTCCATTATCAAGCTATTAACCTTTTGTCCCGATTTATATATAATTCCATTTCCGGTAAAAATCCGCCGATTTGGCAAAACGTAATCGGGAGTGCAAGAGGGCATGCCATTCATTGATACAATTTCGAAATGTTGAATGAAATCGATTTTTTCCTCGGATAATCTCCGGATCGAGTCAACAGGTTAATAACTCGGTCGTGTACATAATAATCCGGTCCTGTAAGTGTCGTCAAAATGTCATCTGTCCCCTCGGAGGCTCCCATAAATCGTCGAGTAAATCCCCGCCAGATCAGCTAATAAGTCAACACGCATTTTGTCATTTAGTCATCGTAATAACGCCATTGTTCTATGTTTGAATGGGGCGTCCCTCGCGCACTCCGCCGACAATTCGGCCAAATGAGGAACTGGGGTAAATCGGCCCTTAATTAAACGCATTTGAACAGGTAGTTTTTCTCTGCATTGTGTTATACGTAATTAGGGCGGATTCTTGTTCAAATAATAAATTAACAAATGCGGGGCTGAAGGGTTAATATGCTTAAAATTTTAATTGTGAGCAAATAATCCGGCACTGTTTGCATAAATGGAGTCAATAAAATGGATGGACCGAGTTCGGTAAATGAACTGTCTGCTGCTGCTGGTGGCGGTGGTTGTGGTGGCGTTTTTCCCTGACAGTGCAATAAACTTACGGAACGCCAGGAAATAAGTCGAATCAAGTGTCTGACGGTGCATTTTTGTGCAACTAGTGTTTATTTGGTATCGCAAATAGGAATATTTAATACACACGCAAAAATACAAATTTACATACAACGAATAATTTTTTAGAATATTTAGACATAACATATTTTTGTATTTGTTTTTTCTAAAGGGTTATTGTAGTCATAGCCAAACTCACTGCCATTTACAAAAAAAAGTCGGTGTTGATTTTTACATTAAAAATGAAAATTAACGATCATTATTAATTCAATCTATGCAACGAATACTGTCTTAACTCAATGTATTATACCTAAATATCTTCATATTTTAGTTACAAAGTTTTAGCTCATCCGGAAAAAAATATATTTATGTTGCAGATACCATAATCAACTGAAATCCACAATTTTTTGAGGTGCAACGAGTTTGTTGCATAAGTCAAATTATTATACAGGTTGGTTCAACACAAACAAGCAACCCCGAAAATCTCAGAAACTAAAAACACTGCAAAAACGCCGAAACAGGTCAATTTTGTTTTCGGGGGGGACATTTTTTTTGCAGTACCCCCAGTAACCTCCACGCATCTCCACTTTAAAAATTTAAATCGCACTACCTCACTTCTGGCTTCTGGCACATCAAATAAAAGCTATTTAAACAATTTTTTCAAAATTCTTTACCAAAATTAAATCAAACTATCCATTCACGAGATGCAGGGTGTTCTAATAAAAACAAACCACCCAAACACCCTAATTTTGTTTTTAAGAGGGACATTTTTTGACGCAATTTTAAAAGCACCCTCACTAACCCTTTAATCTCTACGCCATTTAATTCTGAAATGTCAAATAGCACCAACACACTAGTGATACATAAAATGAAAACACTTTTAAAATGCTTTTTAAAAGCTCTTTTCCAAAATGAAATGATTTTTATGCATTCATAAAATATCCACAAAAAAAAACTTTCAGCAGTCAGTTTGAACAAAGAACTATTGCTATTTTTTAGGTACATCTCTTCTCCTTTATCACCCAATAAAGAAACTAAAATAAGTTTGTCACTAATGTAAGTTTCTTGTATTTGTTTTAAAAGTTTTTATTAGAAATTATTATTATTTGGAAACAGTACATTTTGCGGATATCTTATGAATAATTAATCCCATTCAACTTTAGAAAGAAGATTCAAAGAATATTTTAAGTGAGTTGGGGTCATTTGAGATTAAGGAACTGAGGTGGGGGAATAGTTGGCCATGGAAAAACTATTTCACTCCAAATGTGTAAATAATAATTAATTACAGTTTTGTGAACTGTAAAATAGATGAAAAAATAGATACAATTATAAAAATTTTAAAAATACCATACGGTAGACGGAATTTGGTTATTTGAATATCGTCATTTTTGTGTCATATAAAATATATTTTATTGAAGAATTAAAGCGGCTTTTTTACAACACTCTATGTATCACTAGAAGTTGCAATGGCAATGTTAGCTTGTTTAAAAAACAAAGAAATGTTATTAGTCGCCAATAAGTTGATTTACAATTTATTTTGCATTACTTAGTACTTAGAAAACATTTTCATTAGTGACACTGGTTGAATATAATATAGTTTAAATCCTTTTAGTTGAAGATGCAACATTTTTTCATGGCCAACTGCGAACAAAAATCAAAGATAATTTTTAGCTAAAAATGTATTATCATAATTTGTTACAAATATTTATTTTTTAGATAAGAAAAAAACAAGCTTTTTAAAAATGACATAGCCATCTATGATTCCCATTTAAAAAAATACAAGTTTATTTTATTACGGCTAAACAAACAACTGAAAAAAAATGTTAACTACATTATTAAATTCCTCGTAAAAAAGTATAATGTCTTTATTTCAAATCCGTATCTTCTACAATAACGAAGATATGAATTTTTTTACATTTCGCCAAAATGTCAACTTTTGTTTGTAAGTCTAAAACGAAAGACAATAGCGCGATGCGGTTTTAACCAATATTATTTTCTCAAAAAATGAGCCCCAGGATGTTATACTCGTTTTTGGCTAAACCTTTTAGTTTCGGAGATTCCCTATTCGGACATCCAAAATGCAGCACCCTGTACACTAAAAAAGTACGTGTTCAACGCGTACACTACTGTTTGATGGACTCATTTGAGTCCTCAAAATAAGTTTTTTTCAAACTTAATAAAACATAGTAGGTTCGCAAAATAATTATTTTGAATACTAGTACCTAGAATACAGTTTTTACGGACAAAAAAAACCAATCTGCCCTATGGTGGTACAGTGATTAAAATTCGAAGCTCACTATTTTAAAAAATTTTTGCTCTGATAACATAAATAATAAGAGGTGGGAATGTGTTTTTGGGAGCTGAACAAAAATTGTTGTTTATACCACGTACATACCTGGTACCTAAAACATTTTTGCGGACTCATCTGCTATTCCAAAGTCGGATTTGCCTCGTCGGGAAACATCAACAATCCGTATGCAAAAAATGTATTTCAAATAATTACTATTATGCTGCTATCTGTTCATTTTGTCGTCAACTATAAATTATGATTTTGTAGATTTTCCTACTGTATTAGTCAATGTAGATTTTACAGAACTCTAGACACTACTTTACATAGTCTCCTCTAGCGGTAAGCAAGTCTATTTAAATTCTTGGTTTCACGGCTTTATACATTTAATTAACAGACAGAAAAAAAATTAAAATGCATAAAAATGCTGTGAAAATTTATAAAACGGTTTCATTTAGTGCAGACATTGTATTATAGACTTTAGTCTACCAATTAAGTAAAGTGTCATATCCTTTTGCTTCACTGATTAGTTACTTCGTTTTGTCTTAAAGATTTGAAAAAAAAGATGATAAATACTTTACAGGATTTATTGGGTAAAAAATTACATCTAAAATACTTATGTCCATAACCATAAGTATTCAATTTCGTACATAAAAAACTTAAATTTACATAAACTAATCCTTCGTTTCTCCTTCCTCATCTTCTTCTTCAGCCCCTCTTATGAATAAGACATTGTTACATCTAATTAAAACTTCACCTAAGTTACCTGAAAAAAATATTAGAAATACGAACACATACAAAAAATATAATTACATACCAGTCATATTACCATCAATAAATTCCTCGGTATTTGCTAATTGTAAATTCATGTAACCATCAACTGAGACAAGGTAACCTTTATACTCATGTCCCCACTTCAATTTTACCATCACAGCCTTGCCAGTAAGACCGTTAAGAAAAGGTTTGGGGTTTATGGGCATTGCTGTCGACATGGTTATTGTTTTTGTATGCAAAAATCGGAAATAAACTAAAAACGCTCTAACAACGCTTGACCGGCAAAAGTGAGGTTAGAAGTAGTTTGAGAGGTTTGGTTGTGTTGTCAATTGTCAAAATTTTCATCAACGTAATAAAAATTTCGAAAGACGAATGTTAATTTTTCAAGGGTAAAAATTGGTTGCTGTAATTTGACTTAAAAAAAGTTTTTGAAATAATACCAGAGTTGTGCGTAAATAATAATTTATTGATGTCTGCATGTGTTATTAACTCATTGAACATAATAAATAATAATAATTGTGCAGGGGTTAATTATTGGCTCTCTATTTTACTAAACCGAAAAATCATTGCCAACCCCGAAGTGCGAAAAACTGAAAACGAAAATGTTGTGACATGTGTTTTACATAATTTCATGGAAAAAAGTTAGGGTAAGCCCCCTTTAATAATAATCTGGCACTGGTGCACAGGCAATTTTAACAAAATCCTCATACCGCACCAAACTATTATTATTAACATTTGCCTCTCTGAAAATCCGATCAATTTCCTTGGCTGAAAGACATTCGCCCCAGTTTTGTAACATGTGACGCAGCTGCTTGGCCGGAATCACCCCTTTCCCGTCCGGGTCCCCAGCCTTGAAAGCATCCACCACCTCCTTGGGCACATTCTCCACTCGTGAATGAATATGCATAACCTCCAAGAAGTCAGCAAAGCTCATTTTGCCATTCTTTTGCTTGAAATAACCTGCAAGCTCGGAGATGGTGGGCGAGAGCCCCAGACTCCTCATTATCACTGTGAGTTCGTCTAGGGACTTGATGTGCCCCGAGCGGGCGAATAAGTAGAAACACTCGCGAAATTCTGAAAGATTTATTATCATTAGATTTTGGGGGCTACCACAGGGGGGTTTTACCGTCAATGTCTTGCTCCTTGAAGTAGCGGGCCTGAAACAAGTTTGATTAGATGTGGGGACGACTTCAGACGGGTTTTTACCATTTTTAGGGGCTTTTTTCTTGTAAATATTTACACGTCAAGTGTATTGTTATTATCAAGGTGAAACAGGTGAAAGTACAGTTAGCGTCATGAAATTTGGCACAGATTGGCTCGTCATTAATGAATTATTTATTTTTATCTCTGATATGATAATTTTATCACTCAATTGAGACAGATATTTTTTTTTTGGAGTCTCTGCATTAGTGGCAACCCTAAATCAGGGTTGTAAACCCCCCAATTATTCTTTTTTATCGATTTATTTCTAACGAAATTTATTAACAAATAAAGTTATATAACAAAACATCCTCGTCATTTGCGATAGTCTTATCACTCCACGCTTAGATGTTGTTAAATCCTCATCCAATTAAAAAAAGGTAACACACTTTGAACTTTGCTTCCTTTCCTCCAACAATCCTCTAATTTTTCATTCCGATTCCAGCTGACCCAATAATGCCTTGATTAGTCTTCCAAAAAATGGCTCGTAAAAGCCATGACCCTATTTCGAGACAGCTGAGCAACACTCAGATTGTCCTTACTAGTCTGTGTGCCGGCGCCATCGCCGGGGCCCTCGCCAAAACCACGATAGCCCCCTTAGATCGCACAAAAATCAACTTTCAGATCAGGTAAGCCCCCACAGTCCAAACTCATTTAACTTGCTTTTTGCAGTAACAAACCGTATTCGACTCGAAAAGCCTTCAAGTTTCTGCGTCAGACCTACCGCGAGCACGGGTTTCTAGCCCTATGGCGGGGTAACAGTGCCACGATGGTCCGTATTGTGCCTTATGCGGCCATCCAGTTTACAGCACACGAACAATGGAAGAAAATACTCGATGTAGACAATACAAACAAGTCCCCCAGGAAATTATTTCTGGCGGGGAGTCTTGCGGGGGCCACTTCGCAGTCCCTGACGTATCCATTAGACGTAGCGAGAGCTCGAATGGCTGTCACGAATAAGCAAGAGTATGCGACCCTAAGACAAGTTTTTTATAAGATATTTTCTGAAGAGGGAATTATAGCGTTTTATAAGGGGTATATACCTACCATTGCGGGGGTTGTGCCTTATGCAGGGGTTTCATTTTTTACTTACGATACCTTGAAAATGCTCTATAGAGGTAAAAGAAGCGACTGTAGCCAATTTTTTGTAACTTTGTCTTTTCTAGAATATACAAATTTAGATTGTGATGCTCATTTAAATCCTGTTATTAGTCTCGGTTTTGGGGCTATCGCAGGAATGTTGGGTCAGTGTAGTAGTTATCCGTTAGATATTGTAAGAAGACGAATGCAGACTGATACTCAAGGAAAATACAATTCAATAAGATCAACTCTTAAAATTATTTATAAGTATGTAGCCGTAATTTTTTGGCTAATCACCACGTCATATTTATTATTTTAGGGAAGGAATAATCGGTGGTTTTTACAAAGGTTTGTCCATGAATTGGATTAAAGGCCCCATTGCTGTTGGGATAAGTTATTCAAGTTATGATAACATCAGAAACACATTACGTCAATTAACAGCGAAATATAATAGAAAGTTTTTGTAGTAATTTTTATATATTATTATATTACAATTGTTTTTTATCGGAATGTTGATTATTTAATTGAATTTATACAATTATTTATTTTGTTACACTGAAATAAAAAATGAAAAAACTGTGGTTAGTTTTACAAACCCCGCGCCTCCAGTGTTTAAATTTCATTGGTTCTTATCTCGCCATCGTTAAATGTCATTTCTGCCAACATGGCCGCAATTTAGACGACTTGATGATTGTTGCACGCTGATAACCGCGAAGGTGCCCCAAATTTCTCAAATAAATGTGCAAACTTGTGTCGAGACGAGCCCCCTGATTGAACAAAAACAGGTCAGTGCTTTGTTACTCCTCACATGCTCCCTAATCATGTAAACAAGCTTTCAGTGCAGCCATCCCGCTTTTTGATGACCTTGACTGTTGCTAAACCCATCTCGCCTATCTAAATATTTGTTTTGGGTGATTGTACAGATCGATCATGTCGCTTTGGGCCAAGGCTCAGCAGTTACCCCCCGAGAGCCTCCAGCAAATCCGGTCCATCTACGGGGACCACTTTCCAATCGAGGTGCGCCACTACTTGGCCCACTACATCGAGGAGAAGTTCTGGTCGGAGATAGACCCCGTCCCCGAAAACCCCCAGCATGAGCAATACGTGGCGGGGCTCGTCAACTCCCTTATCCAGGAGGTGGAGAACAAGGCGGCAGTGGTCAACGATGCCGAGTATTTCCTCACGAAACTCAAATTAGCGGAGGCTGCGAAAATGTTTAGACAGAGATACAGGTAGGGGGCACTCTTAAAAGTTAGTTTGCTCATTTTTGCTTTCAGTTCTAACCCAATGCAGCTGTTTTCATATGTGAGGCAGTGTCTCGCGACTGAAATGAGGTTGGTGCAGGCCGCCAACGGCGAAGCTCTGACGGGGCTCGCCAATTTGGTGATTTCTAATTCAGGGACGGAGGTTTTGCACAAGATTGATATTTTAAGGAGACGGACTCAGGTAAGTGGGGTGAAGGTGGTGAAATGGGGTCATTTTGCCGGTTTTAGGACACGGCCGACGATTTGAGGAGGATGGAACAGGAGCAGGAATCGTTTGCTTTGCAATATCATGAGTGTACAAAGATTAACGGTAAGTCTGGGATTAGCTTAGATAAGCTATCAATGCAATTTGTACAAAATCGGAACATTTGAAATAGTCTGTTGTTTATTTTTCTCATGTTGTTAAATGTTAAGTTACGATAACTAGATTGCCTTCAATGTGAGTAAATAAATCAAAGTAAACATGTTTTTGAACTGTAAATTGGCTCATTTATTGGATAATTTTAGTAGTAGAAATGGGAAAAAGCCGTTATGTTTTTTGAGGCACGCACTTGTTCGGTCATTAACATCAGGAATTTAAAAAAATATATGGAGAAGGCTGTATTGTAATAAAATAAAACGAATTAATTGAAAACGATTCCAGCACACATCCAACAGCTTTCCAGTCAGCAGCCCACCAACGCTCAAACGACAGCCACCGTTCAAAAACTTACCCGTCAAAAAGAGATGCTCGAACAAGTTCTCAACCAAAAGGTGGCAGGTCTCATGCAACTCCGTCTCGCCATCGTCGACAAATTCAAAGAGACCATCCAACTTCTCAACCAGCTTCAATCCAACATCCTCGACGACGAACTAATCCGATGGAAACGTGAACAACAACTTGCCGGAAACGGCGCCAACTTCAATAGTAACCTCGACTCGATCCAAGACTGGTGCGAGAGTCTCGCGGAGTTGATTTGGCTCAACCGGCAACAAATCAAAGAAGTCGATCGATTGAGGCAAAAACTGTCTCTCGATCCGCCAGGAGTCGCCGATTTGTTGCCACAAGTTCTCGCCGACGTCACCCAACTGTTGTCTTCTTTGGTCACTTCGACATTCATTATAGAGAAACAGCCCCCACAAGTGATGAAAACTAACACAAGATTCACAGCGACCGTTAGATTGCTAGTTGGAGGGAAGTTGAACGTGCACATGACTCCTCCCCAAGTTAAGGTTACGATAATATCGGAATCTCAAGCGAATGTTTTATTGAAAAATGACAAGCTGGCCAAGAGTGGAGAATGCAGTGGCGAGATTTTGAACAATACGGGAACAATGGAGTACCAACAAGCCACTCGGCAATTGTCGGTCAGTTTCCGAAATATGCAATTGAAAAAAATTAAGCGAGCGGAGAAAAAAGGCACGGAGAGTGTCATGGACGAGAAATTCTCCCTCTTGTTCCAGTCGCAGTTCAGTGTGGGGGGCGGCGAGCTGATGTTCCAGGTGTGGACGTTAAGTCTTCCCGTTGTGGTGATTGTCCACGGGAACCAGGAGCCCCATGCGTGGGCCACGGTTACCTGGGATAACGCCTTTAGCGACGCCGGCCGAGTGCCCTTCTCGGTCCCTGATAAGGTTTTGTGGACCAACGTGGCGGAGACCCTCTCATTGAAGTTCAGAGCTGCGACGGGGCGACCGCTCAACGAGGATAATTTAAGATTTTTGGCCGATAAAGCCTTCAGGGGGAATTACAACGAAGGGAGTAATCCGATGCTGAGCTGGGCTCAGTTTTGTAAGGAGCCGCTGAGCGAGAGGAATTTTACGTTTTGGGAGTGGTTTTATGCTATTATGAAGTTGACGAGGGAGCATTTGAGGGGGCCGTGGGTCGATGGGGCGATTATTGGGTTTGTGAAGAAGAAGCAGGCGGAGGAGATGTTGGCATCGTGTCCGTGTGGGACGTTCCTGTTGAGGTTTTCAGATAGCGAGCTTGGGGGCATCACCATTGCCTGGGTTTCAGGTAATTTTTAAATTTTTTGATTTTTTTTGCCGTTTTCAGAATGAATATTTTTCGCAGATACGGGCGAAGTCTTCAGCTTGCAACCCTTCACCTCGAAGGATTTCGCGATAAGATCGTTGGCAGATCGGATAGCCGATCTAAATCATCTCATCTACTTGTATCCCGACATATCCAAAGAAATACCTTTTGGAAAATATTACACGCCCTTCCAAGGTATATTTCTTCATTATTTTCCTCTTCATAATGTAAAAATATTTTTTTTTTATGTTTAGATAATCAACCGACCAGTAACAATGGTTACGTCAAACCCGTCCTTGTGACCCACGTGCCCGGTTTAAGCGCTGCGAGTTATCCCAACACCCCTCAACATTCATATCTACAATCTCCGGACCCTTCAAGAGACACGCCGTCAGTGGCTAGCAGGTAATCTCATTCATTCCATTCGAAATGCGTAATTTCCCTTTTCGTGTCTCAGTTTTCAGAACATGCTTGACCTTTAAAAACCCTCAAAGGATTTTATTATTTTTTTTAATGTTTTTTATACATTGTTTCATCGAAACTGTGTGCTTTATGTATTAGTGATATGATTCAAAACAAAAATTAGGTTAGATTGACTTTTTCATATCTACATAACTTTACATCATATTTGATATAATTGATAATTTATCTTTTTATATGGATTTATCAAGAGAATGAATTTTTTATTGATTTTATACACGTTTCGGCTGTTAGTACAGGGTAATTGAAAAAAATTAAACCAATGTGATAATACGCTGCAATCCCTTAAAAAGAGACGTGCAAAAAATAAAGAGGAAATGTTAGTATTAATCTGTGCATTTGTTACATTTATAGAAAAATAATTATAGAAGTTTTTAATTTTTTGTCTTATTTCACCTCACATTTTCCCGAAAATTGACCAATTGAATTAAAAAATATGATGTGTTAAACAATATGAATCACCGAATTTTGCTTAATTTGATTGGTCGCAAAATGTTCAGTGTTGAATGTCATCAACGCGGACCGCAGCCTGAACACTGCGTCGCGTTGATCGCATGCTGCAAAACAGACGTAACCAGACACATTCGCAACATTAATCAGTATTATCACGCTGTCATTTCATTGGTTGGTCTGTGTTGCAGTAATGTGATGTCTGGTTGTGTCTTTTGTGCAGTTATGCCGGTTCGATCGCTACCACAACTGGCGGACCCGCAATGGACTATCTGGAGCAGTTGGATGATTGCAACATCGATCTCAATGGTCTGGTGAACTTCAACGAGCTGATGCAAGGGTACAAACAATAGACGATCGAGGGGGTGGGCGGTAAGAAGCGCATTAACAAAACAGCTAGCTTTTTAACACTACGTTAAGGATATTTTCAATTACGTTGCGTCGATTAAGTACAAAAATTGTAATAAGTTTCCGTGCAATAACTTTATTGTACCTTTGTATTATATTTATGGTGCTCGATAGTTTTTTGTTATGCTTGTGTAGATGTAGTGTCGAGCTGTACATTTTTTTTATTTTATTTGTAAAAATTCTTTTAAAAATTGAAGAGGATATATATTTTTAGAAATTTATAATATAGTCTTGTTGCACTTTTTGAGAGTATTCTATAGACAATCCACTGAAGTATATTTTAAGAAATATAGACGAACAAATTCTCTGAAAGACTTTAAATCTTGTGCCATGCAAAATCCACTGTGGTGTAGTTAGTCACCCAATTAGTGTTGATTAGTGTTCACACAAACCCATATTTCGTGCCTCTAGCTGTTGTGATAAAAACACCTTCAAATGGCCTAGTAGTTGAAATTTTTGGCTCGATGAAGTGCTGTTTTTACAAAAATAATTCCACATCTTTGCTGCACCACTCTTACCAACAGCACGAGCTTCTAGGAGTTATTCTTGTAACTGTTGCATTTTATCCCTTTTTTATTGTTAGGACTTGCTGATGTTTTTAGTATAGTTATGGTTTCTTTTAAATAAAACGTAATTATATGCTGGTTGGAGTTTTATTTGCACCTGACTCAGAGAGCTCCTATACACTCGTGTTTTTCATTTTAATCTCGACTGTATAGGAACCTTGAACTTAAGAGCTAAAATCAACAGAAATAAATAAGTGGAGGTCAACTAAAACAATCTCCATAAAAATCAACATCGATAAAATCTCAAATTTATATATAAAACTACATACAACAATATCACCAACGGACATATTTTTTATATTCATCGTTAACAGATACTCGTTTTATAGTCTCATAACCGAGAATTATGCTAAAACTAAATGTGGCAGATTGGATGAGTCTCGCACTTAGCCCTTTTGAGAACATTCTGACACCCTCCTCAACCCACAAGTCCCTAAAAGCACTTTTCATTGATTCTATCCTCTGCACTTGCAGCCGAGCCCTGATCACATCCAAGGGGTTCGTGATAATCGTCGTGGTGAAGCCTCCGAGTGTCCCTGCCACTGTCTGAATAAACAAATGCGAGACCCACGATGGCATCACTGCATGCAACTCATCTATGATAAAAATTATTTCAAAATACACGTTTTTTTTTCGTCAGAATATAGCAACCTTGATAGAAGTGATAAAATCCCCACCATAACGCCGAATTTGGGACGTAGGCTGCTAGACTCGCCATATAGCCCCTGTAAAAACCCACAATTCCGTCCCTGCGGAAAATCTCTTTGGCTATTTCAAGCGTCAGGGCTACTTTGCTCAGCCCTGGCTTCATGGCAATCCCTAATGTATTGAATGCTAACTAAAAAAAACTGGTTGAAGGCGGTTTTGAGGCTCTGGGGGATGTACCTTGTCACCATTTTTCACCCCCATCATCATCAAATGTTGGCTAAGGACGTCGAAAGGAACAATTATGGTTTGACCAACTATTGAGGCGCTTCCTCCGGCAATCAGGGCTCTTACCCTCGAGTCGATATTCTTTTGTGCTAGTAAATGCCGAACCCCTTCATAAACCGATATGTAAAAAACGCCTGCAATTACGCAATTTCATGACATTGATAAGGTTTGAGGTTTTTTTACCGCTGATTATTTGAACTGAGGACACCCAAAAACCACGGTACAGCCCAGAGAAACCTTCATATCTGTAAATTTTCCCATAAGCGTCAAACATGCCTTAAAAACTGGGGTTTAGGGCCGAAAGTGTGTCACGTGGGGGCTTACCAGTGTATATGTCATTATGTTTTTGGACTTGTAGCCTGGTTTTTATCAAGGTTAGAGGGTAAAGGGCACACCTGACTGTGAATGAACTGAGCATTGATAAGGGGAAAAATTTCGTCTTGTCCATCATGTCCCATTCAATGGTTTTGATGAATTCCGGGGGTGGTGATTCCACCATCGTCGACATGTCTTGACTGTACCAACCACTATCAAGGGAAATTAATGCTAAAATTCGTTGACATTATTGTAAATGCGTCGTTACGTTATAAAGTTGCGGAAAAACATTTTTTAATAACGTTAAAATGAACCAAACACGTCTTTTCGACTTTTATTTATAATGTACATTGTGTACTTTGACACTGACAGTCAGGTGTGCTCATGTGACATATTGCAAAATGTCCCTAAACAAGCATTACGTAACCAGGCGCCAAATTCAAAACATTTATTAAAACATAAAATAGCACATTATGAAGCCTCTGCAGCCGCTTCTTCTACCGGTGCTTGTTCCTCAGCGGGTGGTGCTTCGGCCGCAGGTTCTTCAACTGGAGGCTTTTCCTCAGCGGGTGGTTGCTCCTCAACCGGAGTTTCTTCAACCGCAACCGGAGGTGCCTCAACTTCAGGAGCAGCTGTTTCAGGAGGAGCTTCTTCATTTGCACCTTCAATCGGAGCTACAGATACTTCGGCATTTTCAGCCGGTTCGGCTTCCGTCGGTGCTTCAGTTGTTTCTTCAGTCGGTGCTTCAGTCGTTTCTTCAGTCGGTGCTTCGGTCGTTGTTTCAGCAACTTCTTCAGCTTCACTCGGAG
Source organism: Tribolium madens (assembly GCF_015345945.1). Taxonomy (NCBI): domain Eukaryota; kingdom Metazoa; phylum Arthropoda; class Insecta; order Coleoptera; family Tenebrionidae; genus Tribolium; species Tribolium madens. The sequence continues at coordinate 5,064,143 of NW_025401068.1, forward strand.
GTTCAGCTACAACTACTGAAATTTCGGTTTCAGCCGCTAATTCGGGTTCCGCCGCTGGTGCCTCTTCAGGTTCAGCTACCGGAGTTTCCGGACCTGCCGGACTCGGAGGAGCGGCCGAAGGGACTTCCTGAGCTACCGGAGGCTTGATTTCTTCAGCTGAAGGCTTCTTTTCTTCTTTTTTATCTTTTGATTCGCGCTTGTCTGCAACCACTTTACTAGGACGTGCCGGAGTTTGAGTTCCGGGTGTTGGCAAAAATAGTTTGTACTCATTTGGTAACTCATCGTCACTGTATAAAACATCGGAAAAGTAAATTCGGCGAATTCGGACGTTTGCATGGATTTGGACTCGAGTTGTTTCCAAATATGTTGACCCTGGAACAATAAAAAAATATTTTTGACTAAAAAAAAATTATTACCATAAGCTCGTTTTGTGAAGTCGGCCAAGTTGAACTGGACTTGATTCCAGCCGCTGCTAAGTCCTATAGGCATTGTAGTGCAGAAAGGACGCACTTTCGTCGTCGATTGGAAATTAGAGACACGGAAACGTCGATGCATGTCCTTGTCGTCTAGACCCAAGGATACAAAGTGATAATATTATTCCGTTTAGAGTAGAACAAACTTGAATTACCAAGAATCTGTATTTCGAAAGTGAAATACTTTTTCATATTTTTGATGATCATGACAAGAAAAGGCAGTTTAATCCCTAGGGAAAGCCTCGGTTTGATGGGACACGTGATATAGGTTGTGGCGACATTCGTACCCGATATCTCCAAAACCAGGGACCTGACCTCGTCGTCAACTACTCGTCTGATGTGCCCATTCTTCACCTGAAACAGGACGAGGGAATCCTTTACCACAGGTGGATTCTCCGGAGATAAGTGCACAAAAACCGGATCGTGAGTCTCATAACGTATCGCATTTAATACGTGATGAGAGTATGAAATAACGCGGCGACATTAATATGATAATGAGGGCGAAGATAAACGACACTGCATCAAAACTCACTTGCTTGTCCCATAATTGCAACGGATTGCTGCCCACACTGTAGAAAATTGATATGAAGCCGCTCTGGAAAGTATTGGCAAACATCACGAAACTAATTTCGTTTCAAATGTCACTGTTTTGACTTTGACAAGAATTTACAACAATAGGAATTGGGGTGTTTCGATAGGACTCGGAGAAAATTTAACAATAAAGTCTTTGATTGTGATTATGTGCACTTGAGCGGAAAGCGCTTTCGAAACTGCATCATTTTAATAATTAACTAGATGTTATACGAATTCTAAAGAATTTTTTTCAGCATTTCTAAAACTATTCATTGCAGAAAATTAAACATTTTTAATCTCGACATAAGAATGTTTCAATTTTAGGACACAAACCTTACTTATATAGCAGAAAATACTGTTCTATAAGTTTTAATTTTTTTGTTTTTAAAATTTTTCGATTTTTAACTTTATCAATGAACGTTTTATGTACAGGGTGTTTCACTTAACTTTACGAGGCTTGCGCCTAATGTACGCACCCAAATATACAAAAATCATAGAACACTGGATACAATTTACATTATTTAATACAATTTACAATACACATTTAATTATTTAATTTTTGGAAACCAAAACCTTACAGGCGCAGGCCTCGTAAAATTATGTGAAACACCCTGTATTTATATGCTGGTTTTTTAGTTTGTTTTTGTCTTTTTTTAAATTTCGGTCATCTGACAATACCTAAAATGTACAACGATAATTCCTGAACTTTTGATTGTAGCCAATCAAATCAAGCACCGTTAAAAATCTCTTTTAATTTACCATCTAATAAATAGTAAAAACTGATTGTTGAGATTTTCATATTTTTGGTAACAAAAAAACAAACTAAAAAGCCTTTATTTTTGAATTATTAAAATATTATGAGATGGACATAGATTAGAGATAAAGGCAATAAAATTTATTTTTATTTAAAAGTTTATTTGTAGTTATGAAAACTTAAGTAATTTGTTTTAATTTTTATGCGTTTTTAACATTTTTTTTTAGTATAATTACATATTTTATAACTACACTTTTATATTTTTAGCACTTTATCAATCTTAAATACTTACTGAATTGAGAGTTAAAATATTCATTTGTTTGGCTTTGCTCTTTAAAGCAGCGGATAATGGGATTCGCTAATATTACATAATCGACTTCTTTGAACATTTTACATACCTAAATTCAATTCACAACATTTTAATTCCCATAGTAAGTTTCGTCGAAATCAACACAAAAAACATCCGAAAAACCGGATAAAAAACTTTTTTTTTATTTAAAAACTTAAATTTAAAAATCTTATAGACAGCTTGTACATTTTTTGTTGAATTAAACAATCTTGCCAAGCGACTCGACTCCTACCTGTCACCCCTCATTTTGACTTTGAGTTATATTTTTATAAAATCGATAAAAGTCTTCTATTTCCTGGCCTTGGCAACGCGCAAACACATCAAAAATGTCTGAAGCGATGAGATTCAAAAAGGAGGAACCTCCACCAAAACTCCATTGTGAAATTTTAACGCCCAACGATTCGAAAGACCCCAGTTACACCAACCTCGAGGTACCTTAGTAAGTATCCACATTTGCATCGTTTATTAGGGCGCTAATTGCCTCCAGTCGTGTGATTTGCAGACAAAGGTACCAAAAAGCCGGCACTCAACAAAGATTGCAGTTCTTGCGCGAGATCCGAAGGCAAGAAATCTCACAATCGAAAGCCTTGAGCGGCGTGAGGATTCACCGCGTGTTCTTAAATCCAGTATTGGTGCCCGCGGACCCGGTTGAAATTATTAAACTGACGCCGAAACAGAAGTTTAAACTCGAACAGTTGTTGAACGAATAAAGGGTTAAAAGACGGCTTTTGTTGTGTTTTTCTGCAAAAAGATGATGTTTATGGATCGTTTGAATGTGTGCCGCTCGTGGGCTTAAAAACGGTGATTTTTTTCGGAAGATGGGGTCATAAAAATTTATTGGGCGTTTATATGAACGGAGCTGTTGTTCTAGTTGGGAGTTTTAGGGAATAATCTCGGTGCGTGTTGAGATATGTGTACAGGGGTTATATACTTATTTTTTATTGTTATTGGGTGTGAGAGGAATTATTATGCTGGGAATTGGGCTTTTTATTTGAAGTCATGTTGGCCAGTATAAAATGTAGATAAAAAATAGGTATATAGGAACATACCTGCTTTTAATCTTTGTTATTGATTTTTTTAAAGAATTTGTAAATTTGTATTGTATTGTAATTATAGTAAAGCAAAAATAAATTAAGTAATTACAAAACGTTTTTGTAAATTGGCTCCAACTAAATTCATTAAAATTTTTAATGTAAAATGTGTAAAAAACCAAGAAAAAAAATGAAGAAAAAAATTAATGTAATGAAATAATAAAAAACGAATGAAATTGAGAAAAGATTTCACAACAAACAAAGAATAAAACTGAAAATTACTAAACTAAACTATCGATGACAATCTTTAAAACAAATTGATAAAAAAATATGTACCTATAAAAAAATTATAACAAAAAATATTAAAAAATTTGATAAAATACAAAAATAAAAGAGAATATTGTAATTAGCAAAAAGAGAATTATGAAATCGATAACTTAAAATGAAAAACCAATGAAACAGAAAACAAACGATATAATGAAGAAAAATTTGTACATAACTAAATGTTAAAACGACAAAAGATCATTAAAAAATAAGAAAAGCGTTCTTTTCTTATTTTTTATTCTGTTAACGGAATAAAGTTTCTTAGCTTACAGGAGCGAATCATCTACCATGTAATGTAAAAGCTAAGCTACAAGGAAGGAATGAATTAATAGAAATCAGAAACCTTATACATAACAATAAACTAAGTAAAAGAATACTGAAAAAACAAAACAAAAAGAGAAAGGAAAATTATCGAAATAAAATTGAAATTGAAACAAAAAAGAGTAAAGAATAAAATTTAACTTAGGGATGCCTAGTAGGTATTCAAATACGTGGGCATAAAAAAATTAAAACAGAACATCTGATAGAAAAAAAAGAAGAAGAAAAATAATAAAATAAGAAAACTACAAATACTTATAACAAAAAAAGCGAAGAAGCAAATGATGAAACTAAAAACGTAAAAAAAACAAAGCGAAGTATAGAATAAAATACAGTTTAGTTTAGAGAAGAGTAGCATCCACCTTATAGGTAATACATATAATATATACTGAAGTTAGAGGAAATAAAAGAACAATGAGAGAAAATAAAAAAAAAGAAAAATATAAAATGAGAATACAATAAATTAAAAAATTAATAGTACATTATATTATGGGTGATAGAAATGCATCATTATATGCGAGTGAGAATTGTGACCGAGGAGTGCGCTTGCGCACGAGTGGGACACTTCTCACGAGTTTGGCATTTCGATCACGTGGTATATACGACGTTTTATCTTACAGGTGCAACTATACAAAAAATAAAGTTTGATTCAAGTAAAATATTCACATATAAAAATATAATAGTAAATAAAATAGTAAATATAATACAGGGTGCGCCAGAACTTGCGCCTCAGAGAAAATTTTCAAGTAAGGTAAGATACCAGGACCACGGAAAAAATGTTTAAAAAATTCTATCTGTCAAAAAATTTTGACATTTATTTTTTAACATTTGACATTTTTTTATGTGTTTTTAATGATACTGATGAACTTGTATATGTTTTTGTACAATTATTTAGTAGAGGTACAAAAATTTTGCCAATAAAAGCCACAAATAACAGTGAATAGAGTTACAATTTAGGATACAGCTGCTTCCTTGTTTCCTCTTTCAATAGCCTATAGCAAAAAAACTTGGAAAATTATTTTCCCAACAGAAATAAATATAGTCAAAGTACAAACTTTAAACCCTCATAACTTCGAAATTTTTATAGATAAATTTTTTTTTAACATTTTTTTCATGTTCCTGGGATCTTACCTTATATGTCATTTTCCTCTAGGGCGCGAGTTCTGGCGCACCCTGTATAATAGTCAAATTTAGTCACTTGTGCACTGAGAGAACAGTTTTTTACTAGTTAAAGATTTAGCTTAAATGTAAACTAATAATTTTTTAGAATACGGCGGAAGAAACTATTGTTATCAGAGAATAAATAATTTGTTTGGAATTTCCAAACATAGCATTTCTTAGTTTTTAAGTGATTCTGATTTTATAAAAACTTAACATCTACTTTAATATTATCATTGCATTGTTAATAGTAAGAAATATTTATTAACAAGAAACAAGGATCATTAAAGATTAATAATCTCGCATTAGATATTAAAAAATGTGTTCTTGATAGTTAAGAAGTATATCTTAAAGGGAAAAATATTTTTTTGGTAAAAATATACCGGATTGCTAATCAGTACAGCCACCAGCAGGTATATAAACCTAACAAAAAAATAAAACTGTACATATATTATTTAGAACAATTTATTAAGCAAAATAATAAACATTTAAAACATCATTAAGTACAAATTATTTATTTAGTACTGCACGGGGACGGGGTTGCCAGGACGTCAATCACTGCATTAATACTCATAAATTAAAAAAATAGACTTTAAAATTGAAAAACTTACCAAAGATGCAGATTTGTACTCTTTAATATGCCGCATCAATTTGAATTGGTCATCAAATTTTGGCACCAGCTGAGGAAAGAAACTCTGAACAAGATCCAGCAAAATATCATATGTCATTCCTTCATCTGAATAAAAAAAAACAAAAAGTAGATAGTTAGATTCCATCAGTTTAACATTAAATATAATTGCTTAATATTTAACAAAAGTTTTTATCGCCAACATACTACATTATTTACAAAATGAAATTATTGCAGTTGAAATAACATTATGGAGAATGTAGTTTGCAACAGTCCAAATCAGCCACTGCTCGAAGCTATTGCTCTTAAAAATATTTTTATCTTAATACGCAGAGCGTGTCGCAATACGCTCTATTAGTGTGACGTCAGCAAGGTACGTGACTGTACCTTTGAAGCTAAACAAATAAAAGTTTATTTCTTGAATCCTGGACGTGTAGGGAGATTGTTACTAAGGAAATAGTTGCTATGAAAAATGTGTGTCGTTTCGTAATGGTTTTAACAATTGTAGTCAACATTTCTGTAATTTAATCTGTTCTAACCTCACTTTCTGTGTACGTCAAAAATATGTGTACAGCATTGCCAGAATGTTGCAAACGACAGGAGTGGATAGGTCGTACCAAAACAAAACAAAATAAAAAATATTAACATTCACATAATGTGTATTTGGCTGAGAATATAAATTATTATTGGTTTACAAGTAAATATAAATATCTAGTAAAAAAAATCTAGTATCAATTTGGTACTCTAGTGTCACAACTGGCAACACTGTATGTTTAGCTTCAGTACAGTCGCGTCTGTGACGTCACCTCTAATAGCCCGTATTAAAAATTTCTGGTGGTGGCTGATCCGGCGATTGTAAATATCATTATACTAACCTTCAAATTTTTGCCACTGCTTCAGCAGCTTTTGGCACTTTTCGTCAAACGGACACCTGCACTCCTCAAAACACAAACACAAATACAACAGAAAAAACAAATGACCATTAAACTATTCGTTCATGTAAAGACTCGTTTGAACAAAGTTGGAGCACATTCACCACACACAACGTGCAACGCAACTGCATGTTGTGGTGAGCATGCGCGCAATTTTTCCAAGTAATATTTACGTATTTACATTTGAAGTTCCGTTTGTTATATGTTAAGATCTTTATGCTGGTTAAAAAAGAATAAACTGTTGTTGAATAATCGTTTCCATTGGTTATCATGTAAAGAAAATACATTATTGACTAAACAAAAATTTAAATAGATTTATTAACTATTAAATTATTACTTATTTATTACGATCTATAGTTTACATACTAAATTACAATACCGTAAAGAATATTTTGTTCAATAATAATAAATCAATAACTTAATGGAAAACCCTACATGTTATTTTCCAATGTTGGTTATTGCTTGAGAACATCCATGGATTAGTATTAAACTTTTCTTAGTCAAACTAATCTATCATTTAGCTGTTACTATTCATTTTTCTCAGTGTGAGTACTTTATCTCACTTATGAATAATATTTGATTTCTATCACCGAAAACAAAGGTTTAAGGTAGCTCAAAAACTCAACCTGTAAGATAAAGATAATTATAAAAATAAATTTAATTTAATTTTTGCTTGGGGAAGACAAAACCTATTTCTTTATTAAAGAGTTCTAAAATGCTTATTTATAAACTATTATTTTGTTCTATTTATTTCTAAGAGATTGCTGCTTATGTTTTGAAAAAAGCTCTTTCTAATTAAAGTTTTCCAAATTTCTTATTTATGTTACGATTAATCTACAACATTGTAGATGTCAATTTTGATATACAGGGTGATTCAAAATTATAGATCTATGAAAATTGTGTCGTTGTAATTTGAATAACTTTATTTTCCTATTTTCTCTTACTCTAATACTCTTTATTATCATCGTCAAGATCATTCGATTTTTCATCTTTTTCTAGAACCTTTAGCCTGGCCTCAAACCCACCCCCGACGCATCGCCGACGGCCATTTTCCCTTTGGTCGTCCTTCATCGTAGGACTTCGACTCATCTCGTCTCGAAGTGGCGTCCCATCTGCGCGACCACAGTTGGCTGGGACAGTATCGACACGGGTTTTGTTTCGAGTAAGATGCTGCAGTAGCTGGCCCATGTCTAGTGTTTTAGTTAGTGAAATTGGAGTGTTGTGTGACATGACAGTGAGTGGAGCCCCTTGAGGGCCCTAGGCAAGATCAAAAGGGGGCTATCGATTAGCTCGGGGGCTCAACGTGACGACGGTGCGTGCACATGCCCCGAAGGGGCTCAACAGCATTCGCTTTCGCACCCCCGAGCCGGCTACTACGTATTGATTTCTGACACACGGCTTTTTGAAAAATACGCACGGTGCGCATATTTCGATCGGCCTCACGTGCCAAGATTTTTTCTTTTTTGATTGAGGTTTGATGGGGTTTAATTGGGGCGGGGGTGCGAAGGTAAATGTGGAAATTGTTTATTAATGAGCTTAGCACGTTTCGGGATTTGTTGTGAGGGTGAATATGGCCCAAAAGCGAGCGGATATTGATTTTATTTATTTCGTACAGTATGAGTTGTGATTTAAAAGCTCTGGCTGCTTTTTTAACCCAATAATTGAAATCCCGGATTCTATTCAATTATTCCCTTTTTCTCGTGTCGTTTCTTCTCGCTGGGATGGGAATCTATCTTTGGTTCAACCAAATTATATGTTTTTAAAGAGATAAACTCTTCATTTGTCTTTTGAGAACTAAAACGATTATAACAACGTTTGTTTATTATGACTATTATGAGTTTCAAAGCGAGCTTTGCTCTCAGAATTTTGAAAAAACATTTAACATTTAAATCTGTTTTACGTTTAATTGATCCATGATTAACGTTTTATTAACCCAAAACTTCACATTTATAACAATTAATTAAATACTTTGAATATTTGATGACTTTTAACTTTATATAACTTCAAATGGTATTTCAGAAAATCATGAAAACAAACTTTTGGGATTTTTTTTCACCAATTAGGCGGGGGTGTGAAAGTTATTTGAATAGCTCTGTATCATGTTTTTATTTTTAAAATTATTACTTGAACATTTACTTTTTGTTATTCTTTTATTGTAGACGAATACGTATTTTCTTTGTATCCCTGTGTTTGGTGTGTAGAGCTTATTTAGCGTACAGGGTGCGCCAGAACTCGCGCCCCAGAGAAAAATGGGAAGGTAAGAGACCAGGAATATGGAAAAAATGTTATTTATAAAAGTTTCTAATTTTGCACTTTGACTCTATTTATTTTTGTTGGAAAAATAATTTTCCAAGTATTTTGCTACAGCCTATTAGAAGAGGAAACAAGGAATTTGTACCCTAAATTGTAACTCTGTTTAATGTTATTTGTAGCTTTTATTGGCAACATTTTTGTACCTTTAATAAATAATTATAAAAAAAACATATACAAGATCATCAGTTTCATTCAAGAGACATAAAAAATGTCAAATGTCAGAATTTTTTAAACATTTTTTTTCATGTTTCTGGTATCTTATCTTACTTGAAATTTTCCTCTGGGGCGAGAGTTTTGACACACCCTTTAGGTATATGTATAGGTAGAATAGGTTGTCTCAGAATTCACATTTAGAATTCATTTTTAGTTTGAGTTGGTTAAGTGTTTTACAGTTGTAAATCAGATTGCGTGATGTTATTAAAAAAAGCATGTGTTTTATTTTAATTATTTTTAATAGTTTTAACAAATTGTTGTACTTAAGTCAAACAAAATATTTTTATATTTTAATAAATTTTGATTACAAACATAGGTATATTTTTAATTATGTTATGTGTTTGTTTTCATGTCGTTTATATGAATTTTGATGAGTTCTAGAATATGCTGTTTGCAATCATAGAGAAAATATAATTATAAAATATGTAATATTAAATTTAAATGAATTTACTCTTTGGTGGTAGAAATAAGATGCAATAGGAATGTTCCAAATTGTTGTGAATGGTACAGTTGTGGAATTAAAATTTCGGGCAGTATTGTCATTTTCATAATGTAGACTCTAAAACAACCTTTACATTAATAATCTCATTTTTTACTCTTGTCATATTTATGTCATTTTGATGTCATTTTGACTTATTTACTTTCAAAAGTAGTGATTTGTGCCATAATAACGGGTAGGCAGCAGATCAAAGCGATGATTTAATTACACTTAGTTCAATTAATAAATTTCTTAAGACAGACAAATTGTTTAATTAACAATTTTAACAACAAAAAAAAAGGTTAATTGGCAAATGTCAGTCATGATGACAGTAAAGGGTAGTTTACAGTGAACTCTTTAAAGTAAGAAAAATACTGCCTGAAATTTTAATTCCGCAACTACACACACACACTCGTAATCTACAGAGTTGTTATAGTATTTCAAGTAAACAATAGGTATACATATTACAAGCAATGGGCGAAATATTTCATTATCTGGAGAAAACAGATTATCTGACCGAGAGGCGCAGCCTCGAGGAAAGATGGAGCTCGAGAGCGTTTTGAAATTCCTATATATCGAGCTTTGAATGCTATTTTATTGATTATTTTAATTAAATCATAAAATTATCTTTTTTTCCTAACAAAGTTTATGCGTTGACGAGTTGCTGTTAAAACAAATTGCGTTTTTGACATTTGGTGGGATCATAACGTTGTAATAGTTGTTGTTCTGACTTCTGAAAGATTAAGAATCAACATATTACTATAGTGAATGTGAATAAAAACTTTTTAAATAATGGAATGCAAAATAATGTACAAAATGTTTATTGTTTATTTATTTCGCCGAAAAATTATTTGCCACCTAACAGGGAATAAAGTGACGCTTTATTTGCTCCGACATAAAATACTAGTAAATGAAATAATGATTCTACTCTTAAAATAAATAAAAATAAATAAATAAATAAAATAAACTCGCCTCTGACATTACCTACATCCTCGGGAGTAAAGTAGTTGTTTATTCTCTCTTGATTGATAAATAACTATTTTTAATACTTTTTTGATACACATGCTAGTTCTATTTTTGTTAATTTTTGCTAAAATCTTTGTTATTGGTTTCGTAATAAACAAGACGAAATTTGTTTTTCTTTTGATATTATTTTAATCTTATTATCACCACAGTATTTAAATGCAATTTAGATTAAAATAATAATTTCTGAGCAAAGCGAAAGGTTATCTAAATATTGAACCGGTACGGTCGAGGGAATTTTTCTCCTTTTCGGGTTGAGCAAACGCGAATTCGTTCCATGTCAACACCCCAATTCACTATAAAGCTTCCAGTACATAAACACCCATCAATTGAAGTATTTGTTTATTTTAAAATTCAAGCAGCACTGACAAGTGACAGCTTAATAAAACAAATGAATAAATAATACCAACATTGTATAGGCGGCTCTTTTCGAATCGTTTAAACAAACACGACCTAAAACAATCCGAAAACTAACATTTCGACCGATAAATTGATTAATGTCCTTCCGAAGAGGCGTGTTTTTTGCTCCGTTCAAGAGATCCATCATCGAATCAATTTTTCGGGCACGACATTGATGGAGGCGAGATTAAACTTTGCTCCTAATTTGTTTTTCAATTAAAGCGGCAAGGTTTATCGGTAATCCACCTGACAGTCGGGAAGATTACCGGAATTCGGTGTTTTTCGGGAAATTCGTAATAGAAAGTCATCGACGTTTGATAAATATTTTATTAAAGCGTCGCTTCAACCTGCCACAAATAATCCTTCAAGACGATCGATTTCGCGTACAGACGGACGCTACGAAAACGCCACATTGGACGCCGGTTTCGCCGCTGATAAATTTGCGGTAAATCCGCAATTCGCAGGCTTGCAGCAGGATAATGGGATTCTTATCGCGCCGTCGGAACGATCTATGGTTTAATTTGAACGAGAAACCATGAGGCGCAATTGCGCCAAATTGCAGGTTCCTCCACCAGTCTTCGATCTTAACAAAAGTAAAAAACAAGTAACAAGTAAGGGAGATGTTGCCATCAAAGTACACAAATATTTTTCCATATTTTTGAAATGACCACTTTCAACTTATTTTAAGATAAAAGATTGAAAGTCTGGTCATTGTTTGTAACAGTGAACTTTAATCAATATTTTAAAATTTCAAAAAATGTGAATAAATTCTGAGAGAACTGTTTACCATTTGAAAAACTAAGTAAAACCAAAAGATTCTACGATTTTTTGTTACTTTAGTTTTGGTTGTGTATAACAGATTTTATTTAATAACTAGCATGTCCCGTGACTTCGTCCACACAGATTTTAGATATATGCTTTTGTTGTTTTTCAAAAAAGAAATGTGAAGTTAGTCTGTTTATCTATTTTTTTTTCTTGATTCATTAACTTAAAACAACGCAGAAGCAGAAAGCCAATTCAGTGCCAAGAAAATGACGAATGGAATGTATGTACCTACGTTACCATCGCTTACACCCCATTTCACCTCGTTGAATTTTCAAAAAGTGCACTTCTACACTCTCAAAAATCAAAATTCTAAATTTCATATATTTTCGTTTAAATGTCTACACCTTATTTCATCCCGTTATAGGTTGGTTTTTGAGAAGTGCCTGAGTAGTGCACTTTACTTTACTCTCTATCTATTTTCCAAATTTCATCTTTTATCTTCGTTTAAACGTGTACATCTTATTTCACCTCCTTAGAAACTGATTTTTAAAAATCTAGTGTTAGTGCCCCTTTACAACCGCTAAAGAACATATCCTTCAAAAGTTATGTTTCTATCTTCGTTTAATTGTTGGCAACCCATTTCACCCTCTTATAAATATATTTTCAAAAAATCTTTTCTTGGTGGATCTCTCTCTAAGGAATATGTTTTTTAAATTTTATATTTTTACCTTCGTTTAAATGTTTACACCCCATTTCACCCCCCTTAGAAATTAATTTTCAAAAAATCTTTTTTAGCGGACCTGTACACCCTCTAAGCAATATGTTTCCCAAAGTGTAGGTACGTTTTTATCACGGTTTAAAGGTTTATACACCCAATTCACCCCCTAAGAACATATCTTTCAAATTTCATGTTTTTATTTTCGTTTAAATGTGTACATCCAAAAAACCTGTACACCCCCTTAGAGATTGATTTTTAAAAAATCCTTTCTTAGCGGACCTCTACATCTTCTAAGGAACATATCTGCCAAATTTCATATTTCTAACTTCAGTGGTTTAGGCTGTGCGTTGTCTGTCAGTCAGTCACGGAATTCTTTTATACATATAAATATAGATAATTGATAAAAAAAGTCTAATGAGAGAATTAAAAAAAATATGAAAAAAAAAACACCAATGTTTAGGTAATTTAAATTTAGATACTTTTTTTTGACAAATTATATTTGGGAGCTCGAGTCCGTTTTTGTTCGTAAAAATTCACGGGACATTTACACTTTGAATAAATGTTTCAAACCCTTTACATCGATCTCAAGATTTGGCCACTGAATTAAAAAGAACATCTCAGTAATGACCAACCAATGTAATTTAGTCGACGAGTCGCCACTGGCGCTCGATTCGTGCAGTGGTTTACTTTTCCGCCTCCGGGTCAAGAATAAATCTCGTCGGGTTAGTCTTTGTCGTGTTTTTGTAACACTCCCGCGTTTACAAATCGCATTTTATCCGAGTTTGCGTAACGATAATTGCCGCGGTTATTTCCCAGAGTACAGCAAAGTAATTACTGATGAAAATCATCGGACTGAGTACCTGCAAACTTAACCTTTACGCGATGTAACCGCTTTGTCTTTGCTTACACACTAGATGAACAATTTCAAAACACAACGTATAATCCGGGATGAAAAACGATATCGGGGGTATAACGCTATAAGATAATAAGTAACTTATATAGCGCGTCTTTAAAAAACACCGGAAGCTGTGCAATGAGTTATTGGACCTGTTAAAACTTAAATTTAGCATTGCTAAAATTACTGTAGTAAGCAGAAAAACCAACCCCGGAATCAGACAGTCGTACCAATACGTGATGACACATGCCCATAGCGGGGCATAGCTGTAGCAATTTGAAACGAGTTTTATTGTATTGTGACAACATTCTGATATTCATCGACTTGAAGAAACTTATCGTAATCAAGATTAGCTGTTGGTGGTCTGGATTACGTTTCGATTTTATTGAATTATCTCTCGAATTATCTCTCGAACATGAATTATGAACACATCGATGCTACTCATTGCCACCCGTGGTTCTAATTTATAAGAAGCTCTTTAAATTAACTATTAGATTATTACATTAGTGGTAACCGGTCTTGTTAAATCTCAAAAAGCTACACCATGACATATCAGAAATGGTTTTAATTCCGTTAACGGTATAATCAGTTTTTGATGTTATAAATCGATCAACATGGGCGCCGTTTGGGAGCGGGGGGGACTTTTACAGGATGGGGCATTTGCCCCCTCTGGAAGTTTTATTTCGTTAGCAGTAGTTTTTTTTTTTGTTGAAGTGTTAAGTTTTAGATTCCAATTTATTTTTTTAACAAAGTCTCTCACTTTTTCATATTAAAAATTCGTTTTATGTTCGTGTTTTTTTATGTGTTTTTTACCTGTATGTGTAATATGATATTAAAATTGCTGTGCTTTCCCTCCTCTTTTGAAAAATCTTTTAACGACGTCCATGTCGATCAATAGAAAATGAAAGCAACATCATCAACTTGTATATTATTATGTTTTCAAAAGATGATTGTGTAACAATGAGTAAAAGAAATTAAAAAATATCTTAACGTGTTTCATTGAGATGAGTTTCTTTTCAATGGAGCAACTTTTATTAAAATGTTTAAGGTGTCATTTAGATTGCTAACGAGTGTACATATTAAGGAGATAAGACGTCAAACGCTTCATTTGCCGATAAGTGGAAAGTGATGACTTTAATCAATCAATTCACGTCGGCTACGTGCATGTAGAACCGAATTAAGCTTTGTTCGATGCTTTCACTAAGCACAAAGACGCTGAATTAACCAGGCTTCTTTTTATCTATAGTTTAAAATATTTTTTTTGTTAATTTTTATAATAATCACAACAAGAATTTTTAAAACAAAAACAGAAAAATGTATATGTCGTGCCACAGCTATCGCGACTTTCTGTCACTTTTTACAATGTTTTTTCTGTATGAAATAGTGCAGCATCTTGGCTCAAAATTTGTAAGTAGGGTTCAGTTGTTGATTGATTCTTATTCTTTTACATATAAATTAAATGTTTTTAACCTATTTCACCTTAAAAAATGCAGTTCAGTTAATAAGATAATAAAAGAGGAAAATACGAATTTTATTATTTATTAAATGACGAAATATGTATCGTAAAACGTGTTTTTAGATATTCATATATTTATCTATAATTACATACATATTTTGAACAGCATGTAAGATTCAATCATATCGTGTAATACATCAGGAGAAAAAAAACTTTTCAAAAATGCAAAAATCCAATATGGCGCTTATAAGAAGAAGCAAAGTTGAGTGTTGTAACTCTGGCTTCAAGGGCGCCTTGGAAAAGCGATGACAAATTTAGATCCCTTGTAAAAAAGTGCATCAAGAACGTTTTAGTTAAAAACGTCTAGGTCTTTTAGTTTTCGCTTGAAAAAATAAAAACGAAAATTACAAATTTCTGTTTTGAATTCTCTTATCAATTAAAAAAAAAATTGCCATCATAGTAACCAAATTGACTTTTTTGTTCGGAAAAACTGTACCTTGGGTATTGAGTAGCTAAAATAACCATTTTACATAGGAGTACTATTTTATTGAGTCCGGAAAAGACTTATTTTATGATTTTGTTTTTTTTTAATTAGATGAAATTAATAGTAAGTAAAGGCATATAAAACAGAAAATAAGATATATAGGATGAATAAAAAGTATGGACGCAAGCGTTGTTTTTTTTTAAATCTTTTGCTTCCAGAAAATAATAATTAATAAAAATTAAAGTGCTATAAAAACTATGATCGTATTTTGAGAATGAAATTTTGTTTTGTTTTTGAGTTATGCGAATTTTAATTTTTATACATATAAAAATGTTTTCAGTTAAAGTTGAATAAAATGTAGATAGTTGTAATCCTTGGATTATAGTTTTTGTAAAAAAAAAAGTTCTATTGTGGGTTACCATTAAAAAAATAAAATTTTTAAGAACACTTAGAAAAGAAAATTTCGCAAAATTTTATTTTTATAACACGTCACATTTTTATAGTAGGTAATTATTTTTTTCAAAAATAATAACAGTGCTTGTCTTTTTATATAGGAGCTTTTTGTTATGTTTATATTTATCTTTATTGGCACTAATAAAATTGCACATTGAATCTGGAATTTCGGTTCAGTAAAATTCAATTTTGGGCTTAAAATCTTATTAAAGTACATTTTTTACAAAAACATTCAACTTTAAATCAACCTGAATTAATATATGAATTTTATAGTTGTCTTTTGTAGACCTTAATTCCGATGTGGCGGTGAGATGCACCCCTCAACGATGTTCGCCTTCTTGGCGTTATTCCCCTTATGGATATCGTCCAGTGCGTCCGTATCTGTGATTCCTCACGATGCCCACCCCGGCTACAGTGTGAAGAAATTTGCCGCCGGGCTCAACTACCGTCTTCTGGATTCCGGCTTTTCGCAGTTCTTCACCATGCTGGAGGACGGTTCTATCATGACCGTCTCGGACGTGAGTCCCTTGGTGAATCGGCCTATCGACTTGTTGGTTCTCGAGGACGCCGGTAACACCACCAAGACACACATGTTGCAGTTGTACGTGTTGGACAGACGTAATATGCTCAGTTTTAAGTCGGACAGTGACGAAGTGCTGGGGCGCGTCGCGGAGAACTCTCCGACCGGGACCAAAGTCGGGGGTTTACCGGTGCTCCAGGCCGCGAGTGGACTCACCACCACCCCCATCACGTATACTATTATTGGGGGGAACGTGGGGCAAGCGTTTGAGTTGAGGAGTAGTGTCACGGGGGATGTTATGCAGAATGTCACAGTAGGGGATAGCCAAGCGGGGGTTGACGTTGTTACGGCACAGGTGAGTAGAAGTCTCCAAGTGTCCAGTTTTGGATTTTTTGGTTCTCTAGGTGTTGGATCGGGAGGAGACCGGCCGATATGTCCTGACAATCCAGGCCAGCGACCCTTTGGGGGTGAACAAGGCCGTGATCAATGTCGTCATTGAAGTCGAAGACGAGAACGACAACAGTCCCGTTTTCTCCCAAAAGGTCTACCGGTTTGTCGTCGGAGACGATTCCCTCGAGGGCGACAACGTCACCACGACTTGGAAGCGCTTCTCTTCCATCGGCAAGGTGGAAGCCACCGATGCAGATGGCGACAAGGTCGCCTATCGCCTTGCCACCCCGACCAATTACCTCGTTATCGTCCCTCAAACCGGCGACCTCCTACTCAGCGAGGAACCCTCGGAGGAGGTGGACCTTGAACTCGTGGTAGAAGCTCACGATTTGAGGACTCCTAGTCGGACCTCTCCTCGCCCCGCCCAAGTCCTCTTTAAATTTAAACCTCCAGAATCATCCAAAGTTGAGCTTGACCTCGATCTGCAACAATTAGCCGATAGGGAATTACACAGAGGCAAACGAAGAGTAACCCGTGCAGTGCGACCAACCAAAAGAATCGAATTTACCGAATCTGACGGTGACACCGAAGGCCGAAACGTCTTTCAACTCGAAAAGGAAACAGACCGGGAAACGTTCAAAATTCGGGACGAAAATCCCTGGGTCACCGTCGATCCTAACGGAGCAGTTCGAGTGAAAAAGAAGTGGGATTACGAAGAGTTGGGACCGGAGAAAACCATCGATTTTTGGGTCACCATTACTAATGCTGAGAAGAGCGGTAAGTGCGACTTTTCTGCACGCTTCAATCAATTATTCTAATTTGGTCGTACCCTAATTAAAAGCGTCCGCTCTCACTGTGTGTCATTTTAAATATTCATTACTCAGCGGAAAAGTTTTATTGTCTTTGCGATTTTAATTATGGTATGGGTTCCCATGGTTGACATTGCCGCTAACTTTGGGATATTATGCTTAATTGAATTTTTTTATTGGTGCACTTATAATAATGTTCAGTTGTAGGGAATTTGTGTTTTTATGGACAATTATAATAAAGTTAAGGTAGCTTGCGGCTGGAAATTAAACTCTGATTTAGATTGGAACGTGCTAAAATTTTATTCTTTAAACAAAAGTTTTGAAAATGTGCAGTGATTTATTTCGTTCATTAAAATTTATCTAGCTACACAAATTGGCTTTTTTTCTAACTAAATATACATATACTCGTAGTTTGTAACATTATTTTGCACCAAATCAAACTAAATAAAACAGGAGTTTGTTTTTTATGGCTAATAATAAATAAAAATATAATTGTGTGTTGGTATCATTATAAAATGGATAAACAAGATTGAAATCTTTCTACAGAATAGGTAGCAATGAATTGATTTACGAGTCGTTTTTGCAATTCGGCAGCAATTCAATTTCCGATGAAATTTGATTCAGAGCTATTTGAAATTTTTTGTTTCATTTATCTTCTTTGGGATATAATATTTCAATCGTTTTTATTTCTTTCTTAGATAATTCTCGTATCTTGATTGAACGAACTCCCGGAAGCCAAATGCAAATTTTACAAGTTTTAAACCGCCAGTTATTCGATATCGCTAATATCAAAAATGTCAAAATATTTTAATTAAGTAATATGAACTTCTGACTGACCAAGAGAATTCTAAATGATTTGAAGAAATTATCAAATTAAAATTCACTCTCGTATTTTCGTCAGTTTTCTCGGTTTGATGAGTCTGTTTTGCTGCAAAATTCTGGTAATTAAGCCGCGCGATATCTTCCAGCACCCGATTGAAAAGTGGCTCTTTTCAAAAACGCGACACGCCGGGGAGTTGACAATTGAATTATTTGTGGAAAAAGCTCGAGAGCTTTTCGCTGATAAGTTCGTTTGTGCGCTTGCCCGCCAAATGTGATTTCTATAACAAATTGCGGTGGACTATAATAATAAAAACTACAACAAGGTTCCCCTTGTTATTTATGTGACTTTGATGGCATCGTTTTGTCTAATTACATTGCTTGTTTATGGTTTAATCCGAATTTTAATCGAAGTTTAAGTCGTTGGACGACTTTCGTTGATATATGACTGCGTTTAATTGAGTGAAAAACATTTTTTGATAGCCAATAACGCTTTGTTTGGGCTCATTTTAAAACGAAAACTTTTCATTCAGGACGACCGTCTGCAATGCATCATAAAATATAAGTTTTCCTCGGGAAAATGGAAATTTCGGGTTATCCTCGGATCTGATCGTAAACGATTTTTTGATTCGGGGCTTCGAATACCGGAATTTTGGTAATTATCGGGTTTTCTCCGGAAAATTCGAGCCGATAAAGTGAATAATATGGGAGATCTGGCAATGCCAGGAAAGCTATCATCGAAGAACGATGGGCAATTGTCTCGCCATTTCGCCAAGTGCAGCGCCGGATTCGACAAATTGCGACCGGAAAAAGGGAACGAATCGATAAGAATTTAAGCGACTTTTCATATTTTTGTTCTGAGGAAAACCAGCAACTGCCGAAATTAAAATTTCTCATTTATTTTTTGTCCATTAGAGCCGCATCTTGTCTGGTAATAAACATAACTGTTTTTGTAGCACTTAACGTCTCAATTAGAGGATTATATCAAGCGGGAGATCAAAAGATGTACATTTAACGGCCTATTTATCTTGTCGTGTCCATTCTTGTGAGCGTCGTTGGGAAATTTTGTCATTTCGTGATGTACTTAAGCACGGTGCTAAAAATATGACTAGGAATTTGAATTTTAAATAGTTACATGAATATTAATATTATTTCCTGTGGTACAATGTATACAAAGGATAATTAAAAATAAATAAATCAATGAAAAAGTTGGCTTTTCTCGCCGCGAAAATTAAAAACGAATCCTTAAAAGTGTACAACACAAGGAGTCAACTGGCACGCGTCCAAAATGCAGCAAAATTTCGATTCGAAGAATGTGAAATGTTGGAGGTTTTCCTTCCGCGTGTAGCGCCGACTGCGTGCTATATTGATTTTCGCCACGCCCGGCCACCGCGTGCCGTAATACCAAAAGAACACGTCACTTGCAAGGAACCGAGTCTGCACTTTACGGGGATCGTCTTCGATGACTATTAATCACTCGCAGGAAATGTAAACAAAACGATTGTCTTGCCGGGGTTCTAATTATGGCATGATTTGGGAGCCAGATGGAAGGATCGTTAGCGAGCGGGCAAAAAAAATTGGTCGGGGAGTTTGATGGGCATGCAGTTGAATTATTACAAAGGTGTAAGCCCAAGGGCTTATGGAAGGGAATTAAAACGGGGAATAGGCCAGGAGAGTTTTAACAAACGTGTTTTAAACCAGAATTCCTGCTTTTCGGTCTTGCATCAATAATAAGGGAATTTGAGTGCAGAAATGAGCTATTTAAACACCTACTTTAGTACGCCTTGTAGTTTTTTTTACAAGTTGGATAATCTTCTTGTTTCAACATGCTTTATAGTTCTATAAATTGTTTATAAAGCACAGTCATTAAAAAAATTGATTTCCAAATTGCTTGTCTTATTTTTTATTATATTGTTTTCAAATAGAAGAAAACGGTTTTATCCGCAAACGTCAGAAAAATGACACTTTTATGACTAAATGACACAGGTAAAAGTTTTATTTTTCAGACATGGAGTAAAAACACTGTTTTTACGCCTAGGCGTTTTCACTTTTACTTGACACTTACTTTGACATTTACCAATACTGTTTCTTTCGCTGCTTCAGCATTTTCTGGAGAGGTACAAGGTAGATTATCAGCATTCGACATTTTGCATTATAAACTACACTAGTCATTCACCAGTTAAATCAATCAATACTTACGAAAATCTCAACACAAATTCTGAAACTGACGCGTGACGTTTGTTATGACTTTATTGCAAAGCGTCCTGATTATTGAGGTGATTTACTTGATTATTGGTGTGTTGCCCTTTTCTCTCCATCTTAATCGTTTGCGGAGAAAATAGTATATGTTATTTGGAGTAAAAGTGAGTTTATGTGGCTCAGCTCAGCTCAGCTTCGCTACATAAAATCACTTTTAATCCTAATAACATAATCTACTATTATTAGAAATAGAAACAGGCGAAATTTAGTGCAAGAAAATTTTAATTAATTGTAATTTTCTTTGAAATTTAATAAGTCCACTTGTGAACTTAACCTTTTCACTCGTAGATAAACAATCTCTTTATCGTCTTATATAATAAATAACTATTACCTACTTTATTATTTAAATAAAATAACGTTGAAAACTAAGTATGAGTTTTACTAACGTATCTAACGTTTCATGTGGTCATAGTATTCTAAAAAGTATTTAAAAAGATGGCGTAATTATAAATAGATGAGATTTAAGGGTTTTTTAGAAATCACTTGTGATTTAGATCGGAAAAACTTCCAATTCTAACTTGAAACTCTGTGTGAGGAGGCTGCATTTAATATGAACCTACGAGAATTAGGATTGAGAGTTTATTAATGATTCTTTAAAGAACTTCTGAAATTTAAAGAAAGAAACTATTGATCACATTTTTTCTGTAAATCTTTAAACATTTGAGTATTAAATAGCTACGTTTTAATAAAAAGTACATTACAAAATGTGGAAGTTGTAGGTAAACGTTTTAATTTTTGAAATTCACAAATACTTTTGGTACACATCGATCATACATCGATTTACGCACCACGTCCAGCTAATTAAAAAATTTGCTCAGTTGATCATTTCCCATCCGTCTCTTCCGCTCCAATTAAATCCACCCTCCGGGTCACTCAAACATCAATTGCGCTATCGGCAACTCACCATTTACTACCTCCCCATTTTTCACCATGACCGTCGCAACCGCCCCTGGATGTCGTTGTTTGCCGCATTTTAATAAATCCGTCTCTGGCATCATGCAATGTATAATTAAATTCGGTGCGATCTATTGTTGTACGAATTCGAATTGATTAAAAAGTCACACGAATCAAATCCGAAGCGTTTGTTATGCAAATCGGCTGCGAATTCTACTATTTTCGCAAAGTTTTTCAATTATGAAGTCTTGTGGTTTTAATTGACCACTTCCGGACCAAGTGGGCAATCATTTTGTTACAGTTAGGGTCCTGTATCGATCGCAAAGTTTGGCTTAAAGGCCCGTAATGATGAAATATCGGCGATCTCGCTAATAAATGAAATTCTCGGTTTTTCCCCTCTTTCGTGATTCATCTCCGATACCGCGATCAATCAATAACGGAGTCTCGCATTTTTCGAAAGAGAGGTCATTGTCGTGGTTGATGGATGGCGGATAATAAAAAAGTTATAAGCACCTAGTGCGAAAATCCTAATTTTAATCGGATGCGAGAATTTGTACAAGTTGGAAATTTATTACAAAAGTTTCAACAAAGTCGATCTGACGGCCCTAATTTTCTCGCCAAATACACTAAATTAGTTTCGAACTGGGAAACAGGGAGAGAGTAATGTAACGATTTTTGACCGTTTTTTGACAGCTTGTGCCTCAAATAAACAATAATAAAAATGTTGCATTAGTCTAGTCTTAAAATTTATCCCTGGCTTTAGTCCAAATTTCTCACATATTTCTCGCCGAACTTATCACAAATATTACATGATGCAGAGACAATAAACTTGTCCCTAAATCCCCGAAAGAGGGTTGGGGTTTCAAATAAACTCCTTTAATCCCTCTCTAGTCGATAATTCATTTTCTCGATTTTTGGCTCTACTGTACGATTTAAATTTTTCGAGTAAATCCAATGAAGCCCTTGCACGACTGAAAATAGATACACGTGGAGGGTTGGGGTGCGATCGATGAACCGCTTTGGATTTCGTATAATTGATTTACGGTATGGCGAATTGTGTTTGAATTGGAAAAAGTAAAGTACAGCGGATGTATGAAACATGCGTTTAATAGTTAACTCCAATTTGGAAGCCTTTGAAAGACACGGATGGAAAAAAGTAGCTTCCACCCGGCTCGGAATTATATTTATAGCACCACACGCCCATTATGTCCGCCCTTGATGGTCGACTAAGTTTGGTGAATGACACCGGGCTGAATTTGGCCCCTCGCACTCGACCGGCACAGGAGGGGCTCTAGATACAATTGTTTCTATACGTTTTTTCTTATTTTATTGTTTGGTTTTGATACAATAAAAAATACGAATAGAAAAAGTGGTGAAGTTGTGATTTGAAGTGGCAAAAATCCAGAATTACTTCAAAATCTCAGAGTTTCAGAAATTGCAATATAATTTACTCATTTTCACTTATGGTCGGCAACATTCCCTGTTATCTTCGACAATTTCAAAAACATTCTCTATCTCTAAAAGTTTACGAAAACAATTTTTAAAAATTTTGTTTTTTTTTTCTGTTTTTGTACTTGAAATTAATGTGTCCTTTGAAATCTCTTTTATAACTCTTAAATAAACACATTAGTAAAAAGGAAAGTGGCCAATTACTTCTCAGGGAGATACAAATTTTACCTCTCCAATAGAAAACGAAAACATGCTGTAGATTTAATGACTAAACTGGGATATCAGGAAAATTGTTATTTTTGAAGTTTTTCCGAAATCTTTAAGGATGTAGTTCTTGTAAAAATCGTCATTATTGCTTATTAAAAAATCTCGGAAGTCTTTTAGAACACAGGAGGGGTCTACATATATTTCTATATATTTTTTTGTATTTTATTGTTTGGTTTTGGTACAATAAAGAAATACTAATAAAAAAAAATTGAGAAGTTGTGTGATTTGAAGTAGCAGAAATCTAAAATTACTTCAAAATTTCAGTGATTATAAAAAATTTAGTTTCTTTTTTAAACAAGATTTTTTTTTATAAATCAGTAATTGCAATAATCCTTATGGTCGGCAACATTTCCTCTTAGGTGGTATCCTTAGAAATTTCTAAAAAATTAAGAAAATTTCAAAATTTTAACTTTTTTTCAAAGTTATAATTGGATTGGTGATTATAATGTGGTTCTCGTTTTGTATGTTTTTGTACTTTTTCTAACTCCTATTAAATAAACACATTAGTAAATTTATTATTTTACTTCTTTTCAAAAGTAATTTTATAATAGAAATTTTATTAAGAGTATATTCAAGAAATAATTAATTACGTTTTTGAGTTTTTGGGTATTGAGAAATTTTAAAAAATCTTTTAAAGTTTTACTGAAATCCTTAAGGATGTAGTTCTTATATAAAATCGTTATTACTGGATATTGAAAAAATCTCTTAGAATTTTTTTTGTTTAGATAAATACAAATTCACTATGAGGAATTTGAGTCTCAAGCGTTTTATTTTTGGCTTAAGAAAAACAAAATGAAAATGTGGTTACACTTGTTTAAAAATGTAAAAATTTTCCTGCGTGTACACAAGGTGGTGATTATGGTCTCGTTCAAGCAACTCCCTGATCGATAAAACACAAGGACGCAATCACAGGCAAATTAAGTCGTGAAAGTCTTCATTATCAAACGGACACGCCATTTCTTGGCGTTTGGTCGATAAAATCGCGACCCTTGGAATTTTTGCCGCCGATCCGCCAGACTCTTCTCTCTTTAAACAACCCTCACCAATTTCCATACTTAATGGCCTCTGATCAAATATTTGTAAAAAATTTAAATTCCGTTCAGGTATAGTGACCGAAGCGGCCAGGCAAGGCCACTCATTCTTCATTTGAAGATGGGAGATAACGGCCACCAGGTCACTGAAGCTACCTCGGACCTGTTTCAAGCCGATCTTTGATCACTCCCGTCGAGATAAATGCAATTAAACGCGACATTCGCGCGTGATTATTATCGACAAATTGCCCAGTTGTCACAACAGAAAAAAAGCTTTTTCCCAGAGCTAGACCGGAGGCAAAAACGGAGAAAGTGATGCTCTTTACGGTGAGGTCGAAAAAGTGACAAATCGGCGGAGAGGGGCTATTAATTTTGGCGGTATGGTCGTTGCGGGTCGAGAAAAATATTAATCTTCGGATGGATGGTAATCACGATTAATATTCGGGGATTGCGTGGGTGTGACACTAATTACAACAGGAAATAAAATGTTGACGTTGCGGGAATATTCACAGCAAACTATTTGGAGCGACTTGAAGTTCACGAACTGGGTTTGTTTACTTCCAACTCTGTTGCTAATTTTTCCGCCTTTGATTCGATTCTGGGGCAGAATTTTGTAAATACAGAACAGAACGCTAGCTTTGAATGATGTATTAATGTATCCCTTTTTGTGTTCTTTGTTTTTAGCTTGCCGTCTTTATTTCTTCGAAAATGTTCAGTTAATGGACTTTAATGAGGCAAATATGTACTGGGATAAGTTAATTGAGTAATTGACTAAGCACCTGCTTAGCCGCCAAAGACGAAAACAATTTTTCAAATTACGTTTCCACTGATCAAATCTGTCATTCATTTTATTGATTTACTGTGCACATACAAAGCATTTTATTTTATTATTGACAGGCAAGAATAAATAAATAAAAATGCTTTTGGTGATTTATTGTTAAATTGTCTAGACACTCCTTTAAATCTAATAATAAATCATTGCATCTTTATTATATCTCATCTGTATAAAAGACGAATATTTCATAACCGTTCATCGTAAAAATCTTCAAATAAAGCTAATCTTTCTTTATTTCGCAACTCATAAACATTGAAAAAATCTGTGAAAACTTCCTCATTCCTCGTCCACTCGTCGTCGAATTGCTTCAACTCCTCGTCTCCATTACGTTTCCTACAAGTCGTCATAGCAACGGCAGCTTCATGAACTTCCCAACTCCACTTGTAGCACCCCCCGTCCAGGTGTAATAAAATTTGATCGTGGCCGTTTTTTCCAGGTCACATCGATAACAAAACGTAAACATTAGCGTGACGGCATTCGCGGCCACCCTGTACAGTATCTCGCCATAAATCCTTTCGTGGCAACTTTAATTCTGATTTATGCATTTTACAAGTGCCCGCAACTTCTTAACTGATGTTATCGCGACCGCTTGCCCGTATCGATGATAAACGGGACGAAATTTGCTCAAATTCCCCTGCCATTTTGAATAAGTTATTTCGATTGCGAGTGGTACAAGTGGAAACGGAAATGTACTTGACTAATGAGTGTCTAGCATGTCGGTAATTTAATAAAATAGTGTTCGATTTTTTAGATCGATGTTCGACGTTATGAAACTTAAATGTTAATTGTGCGGGGAAAATGAACCATGTTGACATGACAAAAGTGGCTATTGTTTGGTAAATGAGCCTTTCTTGGGCTTGAATTGCTGAAATATGGCCGCGCTGGTTTCAGCTCTGAAAAGACAATTCATAATGCATGTTTTTTTAGAGACTTCAAGGAAATTTAAAAATGAAAAACGAATCGATAGAAGAGAATTTTTTGTTCCCCAACTTTATATCTACCTAATACATAAATTAGAAAGGAGTTTTAAAGTTTTTAAACGTATTCCGACGTTAGAAATTAATTAAAGTGTTTGCACTTTTTAGAATTCGTTTATTACATTACCAAAGTGGAGGAGACTTTCAGAAACTGTCAACGTTTCAGAAGCAAGATTAAATCTGATAAGAGTACGTGACTTTTTCAAATAAAACGTTAACTACTGGAGAAATTACGGAAGAAATGTTATCATCACTCAACATATTTTGTTTTGTGAAATAAATTTGATTATCTTTATGGTCGAAAATTTTATGGCTCAGTTTAAGATAATGAATTTTTAACAATTTTTGAGGATTGCCAAGCATTATTTGAAGTTTTCAGCAAACATTAATTTAGGATTTCTTAGAGTTTTTGAGAGTTGCAATAGAATTTGGCAAAATTGAGTAATTTTTTACGGTTTTTGTAAATTTTTGAAGAATTTCTTTTCAAGAAATTTTCAGTTTCTTAAATGAAAGAAAGTCTATTTTATGCTTATGCCAGCTGAATGATAATTTGGAAAATTTTAAGAAAATAGTACTTGAAGTTCTGAAAGTAGCTTATTTTGGGTGTTTTTGAGTGCCACCTTGTCTTGTTCTAATTCTGAACAGGAAGGTGCCAATAAYAGTTATTTATTCGACAGGTATGAGTGTAAATCGGACGCATTATTGTAAGTTTAACGAGTGGTTTATTATCCAGGAGGTGGAATAAAGCGTCCGATTTACACTCAAACGAGTTGAATACAACATTTTATTCTTCGTATTAGACTCAACAAGGCTTAAACTTGCTTTAAATCTGTTAAAAATAATCTGACGTTTCGTATTGAGAAATGCCAAACAGTTGTCAAAACTTCCTTACACGGGAGATAAACCGTACCTGAATTTTGAGAGTGTCGAAGAAAAAAATCATTTGATAATAGCTTAGAGTAACCATTAAAAAAAWATATTTTTCAAAAACCTTTCAATGAAAATTAAAGCAGATTTCAAATTCGTATTCAGACACCAAAAACATAAATTACGCTTTTTTACTTAAAGGGGATTGTGGTATTGCACAGTGTTATTTAGACTGTTAATTTTTTCATAAGTCCAGCCTTGTTGGGCACCGTTTTTTACCGTCAACTCCGGTCGAAATTTATCGTTTAACACTTTACATAATCGCCTCCCCAGCATTCGATTAATGAGAATAAATATTTCGGAGATGCATTAAAAAGCAGAAGAATAACGAGCCGGTGCATCTTTCATTACCCCGCCGCTCGTCTCGTTCGCTTAAAACACCTCCAAGACACCTTAAAAGCTTTTAAAAAGGTAAAGTTTGCCCGTCCTGAATTAAATTAAATTTTATAGTTCGACGCTCGTCTCGCTTTCAGACGACAATAGATTCATTTCGCCGCCGCGAATTTTTCAGAGATAACTTATAAGTGATGCTCTAACCACAAACTCGTGGTTTTTTGTTTGTAGGAAGCGTCATTAGCGAGCGGCCGCGGGGCAACCGATAGCAGGAAATTCAAAACTCGAAGCACTAATTTCGAGATTTCAAACAAGATACCTCACAACTCATCAAACTTTTAAGCGAGCTTACGATTTGTTTAAACAAAAGTAAGATGAATCATGCGGAGTTCCGGCCAAGCTCCGCACCTGTACCATTCGATAAAAACGCGAGACGTTTCGATGTTTGTTCTTGCGGAAAATCGCATTGTTCCGTGCAAAGCACAGCGAGCATCTGGTGCGACGAAAGACATCTGCGAATTTTCCTGCGAAAATCTAAAATAATTAATAAACAAGCRAGCTGTGGGGCCTATGTACATCTTGTCGACTCGTCCAATCACCACCCTTTACGTGTCATTCCCCGCGTGGTCCAAAAATATCTCACGTCTCCCCTTTTATTCTCGACTTTGTGAAAATAAACAAGCGTGTCTTAAACCTCGCCATTATTTCTCCTTAATCTCTCCATCGGCACGAGTGTCGCCCATCTCCGAATATTTATGCCTTCTATTGCATTCGCGTCGTGTATCTGCCATCACCGGTCCGAACTTTTGATAAAGGCAACGCCGCCGAACTTTGCAATAAGTTCCCGGTTTGAATGGCCACTTCTTGATGAGAATACGGCCGTAATACGCGACGCCCGAGGGTCATGACGCTTGCGTACTCCCCCGCGTTCGATTCGTCTGGTTCGAGCTTCTAATTTTAGGAACAATTCGATTCGCGAGCTGGAATTCGGGATATGCTGTCGGTCACATGTATCAGGTGACATCTCAGACTTCTCCAATTAACACTGAGAGAAATTCCTATCTAGAGGAGAAATGGAGAGTTCACACGATGTCTGTTTCGTATCGGATTTCCGAAAGGGTCCTAAATCGGAAACGATTTAAATATTTACATGCGATTAGGATGGGGGCTTTGATGGACGTGGCGACCCTAATTGGGCTACCGGCACGACAAAGGAGGAGAAAACTCGACAGAAAGGTCCGGAATAGATTGCTGAATTGAATTCTAGACATAATCGAAACACAATTGAGACTCGGATTTGGCAAAGGTAAATTGTCGTTTCAAACCCAAAAACATTATTTTACTAGAACTTGGGAAGGAAGTAAGTACTCTATATGCACCCGGAATTAAAATTACTTTTACTGAAGTACTTGATTGATGTACATTAATATGATAAAGAGTATACGTATACATATTGTTTTTCCGTTTGTAAAATGAATAAAATAAAGTAACTTAAAACAATCTGTAAGGTAATACTTGTATGTCACTATTAAAATTGACCGTAGAATGTGCGAAATAGTTCGTAACATGTACATGTTTCTGTAATGTTGGTTGCAGAGTGTAGTAATTTTTATCTAATTAAAAAAAAATGATTTCAGAAAAAATGTCATATACACTTCTATTCAAAAAAAAAGCGTACAAGTAGTGAGCCCAATTTTGGCTGGTTTGTGATATTGTAAACTTATCTTTTAATCGTTGTTACTTAGAAACCTGGAACTAAAACCTTGCTGATAGCTGGATTTTATCGTTGTATTTTTCGGAGATTTTAATGTGTTTAAATTGTTTACCTTATTAGGCAACCATTATCGTTACTACAAACACAATTCATAAACMTTTATTCACAAATWTACAAAAAAGGCAATTCTCAACAACAATTTTAATAAAGATAGCAAACCATTCTAATATTTGGTCATTGCTCCAGTTTTTGCGTTCACTTCAATTAGTCTACGGAGCATTGAGTGAACAAGTGCCTGGGCATAAGTTTAATCCTTTGCTAAACTTTCTCATATTTTTATTTTCCACAATTTTCTATAGTTCGTTTGCAGTAGGAGGCCTGACATTCAGTTTATTAGACACTTATTTTGCCATACGGCCTCAGACGTTTTCTATGTAGTTGAGGTCGGGACTTCTTTAAAATAGTGCTTCAGTTGGGACACTGAATGTCAGTTTTCTAATTTTTCTTTTATACAGGGTGAGTCAGATAAGATAATGAGCCTGACGATCTGGCGATGCAACCCAAAAAACAAATTTCATTTACGTCTTGATCTAATTTTAATTACGATTTGCATTTGCAATCCAAGTTATCTCAAGTGGCTCTGACGGTGCTTTGACAAGCAATTTATGATTTATAAAAAAAAAACTGTTTGCCTACCTTTAATGTTTCATTCGTTCATACATTTTGTATTGGGTTTACACCGAAAAGACTTCTCTAATTTCTCTATMATTCCGTGAGAACTGAAGGCACTAATGATCGTTCTCTCTGCATTGATGTCAGACTGACATAAGATGATAACTTGGATTCAACTYGCAAATCCTAATTTAAATTGGATCTAAGGCGTAAATGAAATTTGTTTTTTGGGTTGCATCRCCAGACCGTCAGGCTCATTATCTTATCTGAATCGCCCTGTATACGTCGGCTTACGTATAATAACAATAAAATGGCATACAAATCAAATATAGGAACTCTACTATTTACAATAAGTCCTCAATACGTGTAAGCTTTTTTGGTGAATAGAAGTGTACATACACAGTATTGAAGAATTTTTTCAGCTATACGTGTGATTCTCCTCTGCTATCGCCTGGATGTATAAACTCCATATTTATGCTAAACAATCTTTAGTGCCTTGTTATACAAATAACTATTTTATAATTTTTCTACATTTTAGTAATCAATAAACATTATGCAGGAGGAAAACTTGTTTATATATAATTCATCTTTTATTTCAGTCTAAGTAATAAAAATAGTTATTTACATAATTAGAGAGGAGAGTGACTCTTTATAAAAGAAAATAGTTAATAAATTGGACGAAGTAATAGTTTTCTTCTGTAAGGAATTTTAGACAAATTTTTTTGACGATAGATCATCATGTCTGTGTCAAGAAAACAACAATGAAATTGCAAATCTGAAAAGATTACAGATGACGCGAGTAGATAAATTTTAAATAATTCCGGTAAGTCGTTTTAAATATTTATGTTTAACTTTTCCGAACTTTTTGGCTATCTTGTAATTAGGAAGTAAAGATTTCTATTTAAAAAAAGAACTAACTTTAATTGATGATTATATTCTCGTATGAAAGTTGTGAAGTGATTTAACTTGCCTTTAATTTTTCTTTTTGTTATATATTTGACTTGCCTCGAGTTTTAAACGAGAGAAATTAATTTCGATCTGTTTCGACTCAACCTGGCTTCAAATATATGCAAGACATTAAAAATTAACCAAGCTTTTAGTGTAGTTACATTATTTCAGCTTGAAACTCGCAAGCACTCAAAGCAACCAAAGAAAAGCTCAATTTTTAAAGCTTTACCATCTAAATTAACCAATTACAGAGTTAATCTTCTTAGACACAAAGTTAGCAAAAGCTGCGGGATCTTAATTGACACTGACACTACCGACGTAACCTTGAATTTGCATGATATTTGTATTTTGAGCCTCTATCACAAATTTAATAGACACACTATATACATACACTGTGTCAATTTTAAAACTTGCAATCGGCAATTTCTCTCAACTGAAAAAGTTATTAATAAGCACTCAAAACCGTTTTGGTGGTTCCTAGGGGGAATTAAAATGACATTATAAGTGACACACCTCCACCCACCCTTGAATATAGTAAAAAAAATGAAAATTTAACGTCTTCGTTTTTGAATAATTGGAAAAATAACTTTACCAAATAGGCTGTTGTATGACATTTTTGAAAAGCGCTTGTTATGGGCTTTCCAACGATATATCGCAAGTAGGGTCGTGCTATTTAAAATTTTCAACTTAAGGTAGCTGTGGCTTGAAGGGTGGGTGGAGGAGCGTCACTTACCATGCCATTTTCCCCCTAAAAACTACCGAAACGGTTTTGAGTGATTCTCAATAACTTTTTTAGTTCTAGAGATATTGACGATTGCAAGTTTTAAAATTGACACCCTGTATAATTATTTGTTGGCAAAATGTCGCACATTAYGTAATCAAATGTCTATTTTGGGACGCGGGGGCTATTGACCGCCTTTTGTGTACRAAAACAAACCAACTTTTCGTTTTGTTTATTCCCAATACATGTGTAAATGCAAAAATAGCATCGCATTGTTTGAACGTCGGGGATTTATCATCGTCCCATCGTGCTCTTATTATGTTATTTAATAATTCATAACATATTCAAGAGCCGAACGGCCCTTATTGGTGGAATTAATCAAGCGACAAAGTTGCGCAAAGTTGGTCGTGCATGGCATGCCAAAATGTAGAAGAAAAAAGCTTGGGAATTTGGAATCTCGAGGAAATTGAGACGACGATTTGATATTTTGGTGTAACTTATTTGAAGGGGGATCCCTGAGGATCCGGGGCATTAACTTTGGGAAAAAATGGAAGCGACAAAAACAAAGAGAGGGCAAACACAAAGACAGATGTAAACATTTACTCTACACGCATCTGGTGAAATACGACAACGGGATTTTATAGTTGTTTTTTTCTACGGCTTTGTATCAATAATTAGATCTCGAATGACGAGCTTTAAAAAGTCGATTGCCGGGTGGTCGTCGATTTTTTCACTTGTGAAAACTCCGGTTAATTTTTCCAGACTGCGAATCTGGATGTTTCCGTGATCTTATCTCGGCAATCAATAAAAGCAATATCCTTATTCGTCTCGTGCTTTATCTAACTTTGAATTAACATGTTCGCTATCCGATTTGGAAATTCAGCCAGTCAGCGGATTTGGCACAACTTYCCGGAATTGCATTGTAAAAATTTATTGCGGAAGGTTTAATATTGTTAAATGTAGCATGCAAAAAGTGTCGTCTATTGATAAAAAACTTTTGATATGATAAAGTTTGGAGAGGAAACGAGTTAACAAAGCGAGAAGCAAGGCGTTATTATGAAGGAGCGTGCCCAAAATTGCCCGACTATTTTAATAAAGGGTTTTAGACTTTTTCTTTCTTGCTATAGTTAAAGACAAAAAGCGACCTTCTGGCTCAAGTTGCACGGGCTGAATTTTAATAAGAGACGACGGAGGAATGGCCCTTTGGACATGATGGAAATGTGAAGGGTAAAGCCCAAACCAGAAATAAATAAATAAAATTGCTCAAATCACAATTTTCTATCAAAAATTTAGATCTCCTCATTTTCATTCTTTTTTTTTTTCAATTGATTTAAAATTTTATAAATAAAAACCCCTGTTTTCTTGCTCACTACGCCACTGCCTCTAAATCATGTCACTTTATTATTCAGTATTCATAATTATTTACATTGGCCCCAACTGGCGTCACAAGAAAGCTCTTTCCCGCCTAAATCCGGCGACACTAGAGCAATCTACGCCCGGAAACAGCGTGCTTTCCGCCCGTCCGTGGACAAACCATCATGAAAAAGCTCGTCGAAATAAGACATTTCAGTGCAAAAATCCCTGTCTGTAAATAATTCCCGTCGATTCTGAGGACAAATACGCTGGCAGACTGTTTATAAATAAAAGATGACGAGTAGGGCTTGGCCAGGCACACAATACGGGGTAGAACCACCCCATTCTGACACAATAAACACATTCCTCGTGATTTGGCCCGAGTACAGTCCCGTCAAGTGAATTATTCAACGGCCCGAAACCTGCCACGAATTTATTAAAAACCGAATCAATGTTTTAATTGTGACTCGAAATAATTCCGGTTGGAAGTTTTAATGTGATTTTGAGACCGTCGCCGAGATAATTGTGTTTTCTGGTGGATCGTTTAAGAGCGTTCATAAAGACGATTTAGTAGTTTCATAAATATTACGAATTCCGAGACCAACGCGGCACGAAATCGTAGGTCAGATCCGAGGAAAAGATTATTTCCGTCGTTTCGTCATCTCGTGGCAAAAAGAGGAGACATGCGAATCTGCTTTGTCGGACGAAGACTTGCACAGAATGCGGATTCCGGGACGAGAAGCTTTTAACATCAAAAGTCCGGGCCTGGACGGAATTTATGACGCGTGCCGTGACAGGGCTAAAAGTGGCCAAGGAGTGACAAGATGTTATGCTAAGTCGGGCTTATTTTTTTCTTCTGTAAATAATGGGTAAAAGCATCAAAGGAAGCGGCAAATGGAGTCATTTGAATCGGAAAATAAATCAAGCCGGAACAAATTAGGACAAATCAAAGTCAAAACAAATCTAATTTGCGGTAATGGAGAAGAATTTGGTTAATTTGATATCGAATTAGGAAAAATTAGAGCCAAGTTAGAACGAAGTTCAAAATAATTACTCCATGGTTAGAGTACTTTAAATGTAAGAAGATGATAAATAAAGGAATCGAAATTAGATCAGAGATTGTGAGTGAACAAAGGGTGATTCAAATTACAACAAATCGTTTTTTAAATTTATTCAAATAAATTTAGATTAAGTCAAACCTGTCTACTAGAAAGGCTAAAAAACCACAGTAGATATTTTTTTGTAAATGGTGGATAGATTTTTGTTTTTGATATTGACATTGTTTTAAAAAATAAAAAACAAATTTTTCACTTTACATTTCTGATGATTTTGCTTTTTTTAATTTTTTTTATTCAAGTACCTACTTTATTTGTCCTAAAGAACTACTATAAAAATAACAAAAATCTTTGTTTTTGCCTTACATGGAGATCTAGTCTTTGGAAGATGACCATAATATTCCTCAATTTTCGCTGGATTTTTTTAACAGTTTCAAGCTTTATTTTGAATTGGTCCCTCGTATCAGATTTTCTGAGGAGCTTTAGAAAAGCGTTTCTTTAAACAAAAATCGTTTTAAAAACTCCAACTTAGGGGAAGCTTTCGTGAAAGCTTCATTCAAATCCGCCTTTTCCATTCTTTTGACACCCCTCGTTTCTAATAACATGGGGGTGCAAATGACGCTAAAAAGCATTTTTTGATTTAAAAATATTACATCTGTGGGAAAAATCGATTTCTCCTGACCTTTCCTATAATTATCTCTCTTGTTAGTTGGGTATCAATTGACAGCTTGTAAAATTAAAATGAACTCTAACCTGTCCCATTCCCTCGACTCAATCAAAATTCAATAAATGTGCTGCAACAGTTCGTTTGCAATTATTCAGCGTTGTTATGGTCTATTCGTTCGATGCAGGTCTCACAAAGGACCCAAACGAGCATTCAGCCGTCACTTCCCATGCGTTCTAAATACGAAGTGAATATTTTTCGTGTCGTTTTAATTAGCTCGATGATTTTAACGACGAATTAAGACGAGTTCTGGGGAGAGAGGCGCGTCAACGCCCTTCGAATTTATGTATTCAATGGTGTGTGAAAACATTCACTGTTGTGGCGTAAAATCGATGTCTGTAGTAACAGCAGAATCTCGTTTGTTACTAATTAGTAATTACAGTGCATTTGTCGACGGTGACGTGCATTGTGTCCGGCGCTTGTACCACCTCATGCAATTATTACGACCACTTATACCCATTTCGCTTTTCTTTCTTAATTATTCGCACACAACCTCTCATTTTTTTTTAAACTTAAAAACTACCCAAGTTTTTTTTTATATAAATTTAATAATATTTTTTACATAACATTCAACTATGTTTCATCAAGAGAGATTCCAGTTTCTTTTAGTAATTTTAGACAAATATGTCGACTGTACGTGCCGCCATATTTCCTGCTGAAATCCGATAATTATCGATTCTTGCAGCGACCTTTGACACGAGACCTGTAAACACAACCGTACAAGTCGTTCTTCACGAATCCAAAGTCGTGGGAGTTATTGTACGCGATATAATTAATTCAAATTATGGTAAACTTGCTTCAACGTTGATTTTCTCCCTTGACCCGAATCCACCACAACCACCTCCAAATTTAACACTCGTGCGATAAACACCGAGCCTCCATCCGGAGCGCAAACAGCTCCAAATGCAAATTCCTCCTTTAATAAAGCAAACAGTGCAGCCCCTCCCTGATTTTTTCGCAACATATGCGAATAAAATGGTCTCGGATCGATCGCTGGCGACGGTTCAAGACTGTTTGTTTTGGTCGAAAAGGAAGGAAGGAACCCCAATATCGTCCCTCGATTAAGTTTGGACACATCCGGGGGTCATGAAATGACGTTTCTGCCAGGTCAGGAGAGGGTGCACTAATCTGATTATGAGTTTGAGTCATCCAGCTGCGACAACGACGCCACTTGTAATTATTATATGGCCTGCCAGCCACTAATTTAAAAGACCTCGTTAAATGGTCATCGGAAGGATTAATGCATCGAACCCTCATAGTGGCGCGGTTTAAGTGACCAGAGAGGTTTAAAGCGGTAAAGCTTCAAATGAGGCTGTTTTTTGCCTCAGCGGCGTTGCCTGAGGGTCGTGTCGACACTTACTAATAATTTTAGAGTTTTGCGTTGTATTTGGGCTAGTTAATAGATAGGTAAACAAGAAAGAGTTTTCGGTTCTTTGAGGTGAGCGGAGCGCAAGGGGACACCAACAAGGTGTCGTTTAATGCTTTTTATCTTACCTACTTATATCCCAGCATTATGAAATTAAATGTAGAAAATTAAAATAAAATTTCCTACAAGACAGTGTTTTCGTTTTCTTTTTATCTCAAATCGTTTTCTAGATATTCGCTCGCAAATATTGCTCTCTATTTGTTAATTAGGCTAAAAAAACTTGTAATGAATTAACGTAAGGATTGTTGTAAAAGTTTTAAGCATTGTGATTGGACCGTTTGAGGCCGGCCATTAAAATAATATCAGAAACCAATTACCTTAGATTTTTTGGATTCATTCAAAGGTTTAAAATGGGTTGTGATTGGGTAGTTTAAGGTCGGCCATCATAATAATCTGAGAAGCCAATCACTTTTGATTTTTCGATTCATTCAAACTCTTGCCAATTTGGTTAATTCGAATTTGCATTAAATCATGAAAACAATTCTAGTTTTTATTGAAAATGGTATGTGTGCACTCTCCCTTACCTATGTTTCGTTTTTTCGGATTGGGAAATAAAACCCTAATAGAAATAGGAATAGTGTTTTACTCATCCTCTGTGTTTATAAACACAGCATGAATTGCCGACAAGAATATTGAAGTGAAAAGTTTTTGCAAGAAGTGAAACATAACCTCAACTTTCTTGCAAAAAGACTGTTTTCTACAAGCTGCAGAGTCTTACACTACAATTTATGATCTTCAACAATCATCGACTGGTTTACCAGTTTACTTCCTACATATAAAGAGAAAATGCATTAGACGGTTCTATTTCAAAATATTAAATTTTTCCCKAAATTTTTAATCGCTATAACTTGTTTTAATTACAGATACAAAACCAAATATCATATTCAAACTTAATTTCTGACACTTTTCTTTCCGCTCACATTTGCGGTAAACTTAGGATTTAGGTACTATGAAACAAAGTGGAACCAAAATTGTAGGTAGCGAATATCTGGAAAACTATTGACTGGACTATAAAATTGCGTTTGCTCCTTATTTCTCGACCAATTTTTTGGCTAAACTTTATCGTTTGAGTGTCTAAAACTAATAATTCACAACAACACTTCGGTTTTGTGTTTGACAATGAACAAAATCTAAAGGCTAGTATAGGCGTATGATTTTGGTCTGTTCCCAAACGTTTCAGATTTTTGCATGTAAACTACAATATTGACTTTTAAATTAATGTTTTCTTGATTTATACCTATGGTTTTTTACATGTTTTTTACATCTCAAGAAAAATTAAACTGAGTTCAATAAAATAAAATAAAATATTTACAGGGTGGTTCACGAGGAATAATGACCCTGACCAAATTCTCGATGCAACCAACATTACATTTGTCGCAAAGCAACTTGCGAAAAGTAATGGTGGTTGCATCGAGAATTTGGTCAGACTCATTATTCCTGTGGATTCACCTTGTAAAATAAAATAAAATAATACAAAGTCTCAAAGAAGATCCAGGTTCGCTATTTCTTAATTTATAACAATAAATTTGTTGTGTGTCTGAAGTGCGTCTTCCTCAACCAATTTCCCGCCTAAGCTCTATCGTTTGAGTGTCTAAAACAAATAATTCAAATCTTAGACTGACAACAAAAGCTCCACTTCTGTTTAGTGTTTGCTGTTGAACAAAGCCTAAATATTCTCTGCCACTCTATCTAACAATGCAAACCACAAAATTGATCAAATACGCAACCGAAAACTTAATTTTAATTATGATTCGGTTCGATACTTTTAATTAGCAGCTTTGAAATATTGAAATTTATCCATGTGCTCACCGCGTCGAGTTTTTTATGGTTAGTAATGGTCATCGGAGAGTCATTCCGCCTCCGGCTTTACGCTTCTAATACAAATGAATTAGTGCCAAGTAATAACGTAATTGATAGAGATATTAATCTCGTCGGTACATATTATGACATAATGCATATGCGGATACGCTCGTTGATATACCAACAATGGGCGCGAGACCCATTTCAGGCCAGTGTGGGAGTCGTGGAATCTCGCCTGAATACATTTACATGACATTAGACAGAGAACGTTTCAATCCTTTTTTTCCACTCCATTTCCCGGCGGTCACAACATTACATCAAATGGACATTCATAAAGTTAAGTTGACAACCTTAAAAAGGGGTACAAGAAAACTAGTGTGATAAAAAAATTCAAAAAAAGCGAAAAAGTTCAATGCCATGGCTAATTCACTCATGGGAATCAGTTGTTGTACTTAAAAGCTTGTCTTGTAGTGTTTCAAAGACTTTCTCTTACTCTTATTTTTCTGTTTCATGCTACTTTTCAACAGCCGGACTTTTATGTAAGTACTTGAATTGCAATGAAAAGACGATTTGTCCTGCTCCTAACCGGAAATTATTTTTTTGCAGACACCGACAACCAGCGCGTGATTATACACGTAAGGGACGTTAACGACGAGCCTCCCTACTTCATCAACCGCCCTTTGCCCATGCAAGCCGTGGTTCAGCTGAACGCTCCTCCCAACACGCCCGTGTTCACCCTACAAGCCCGCGACCCGGATACCGACCACAATATCCATTATTTCATTGTCCGGGACCGCACTGGAGGCCGATTTGAAGTGGACGAAAGATCCGGTGTAGTTCGAACCAGAGGCACAGACGTCTTCCAGCTTGATATGGAGTACGTTCTCTACGTGAAAGCCGAGGACCAGAATGGGAGGGTCGACGAGAGGAGGTTCCAGTCCACGCCGGAAGAGCGACTCTCAATTGTCGGGGGCAAGAGAGCGCCGCAGTTTTACATGCCGAGTTACGAGGCGGAAATCCCCGAAAACCAAAAGAAGGATTCAGAGTGAGTCGGGGGTGAATTGGAGAGTTTTTATTTTTGAGGGTTTGTTTCAGTATTATTTCTGTAAAGGCCAAGTCGTTTGCCGATAGGGAGATCAGGTATACGTTGAAGGCGCAAGGACAAGGGGCTGGCACTTTTAATATAGGGCCAACGAGTGGGATTGTTAAGTTGGCAAAAGAGTTGGATTTTGAGGATTTGAGGCAGCCGCATGTGTATTCGCTGGTAGTGACGGCCACGGAGGACTCGGGAGGTTTCTCCACCTCTGTTGAGGTATAATAATTTTATCGTTATTTAACGTTCAGAATGACCGCTCTTTATGAATTTTCGGAAAAAATATGAATTGCACTTTTGTTTTTTATTTTATAATGTCCAATAATAGGTATTTATTATACAAAACGATAAAGAAATTGTTTATCTACGAGTTAAAAGGTTAAGTTTACGAGTAACAAAGTCACGAGTGGACTTTTTTCACGAGTAGATAAACAATCTTTATCGCCGTGTGTAATATTTCGTTTTATTTTGTACTCACCTATCAGAATTTCTTGAATATAAACAGTAGATAAAAATTACTTTATTTCACAAGACGATAAAAGAGTACTTTATCTACTGAAATTAGTTGATAAAAGCACTCTTTAACATTGAGTACAAAATAAAAATTAGTTGTTGATTTGCCTTTTTTTTAACAACAAAAATGGACTGTGATTTGAATTAATAAAATGCCATTTATTTAATAGTTATCTGTAGAAATGTTTTTTACACCAAAAGTGGCTTTTTCATTAAAAATAAGTGCAACTTGTTTGTTGATTTGATAAAAGAAATAAAGGAAAATAGAAAAGATAACCTTTCTCTATTTTCTTGACATTTTACCGATAAAGGATTCAAAGAGAAATCGATTAATAAAATCAAAATTTGTTTTTTCTGTGGGTAATGTAGATAAAAAATGTAGATAATACTAGTATTATAAAATGTAAAAATATAGCTCTATTTGAGTTTTTTGTTTTCATATATAAGAAGATATAAGAAGATAATACTATTTTAGAAATATTTTTTTTAATTTGAAAATAAGTTTTATTAAGTTTGTATAGAGTTATTCTTTTTATAATGAAGAAACTTGGAAATGCATACTTTATTTTTTTAGCTTACAATTCGTGTAACGGACGTCAACGACAACGCCCCCAAGTTCGAACTTCCGGACTACCAGGCCCATAACGTCGACGAGGATATCCCTCCAGGCACGAGCATCCTTAAAGTCAAGGCTATGGACGCCGACAGTGGGGCCAACGCTGAAATCGAATACTTAGTCTCCGACGACCACTTTAGTGTAGACCCTAGTGGCATCATCTCCAATAACAAACAACTAGATGCTGATAACAACAACGCCTACTACGAGTTTGTTGTTACTGCGAAAGATAAGGGAGAGCCGGCAAAGACGGGCACTGCTACTGTCAGAGTCTACACCAAGAACAAAAACGACGAAGAACCGAAATTTTCGCAACAAGTTTATACTCCAAACGTGGACGAAAACGCGGGTCCTAACACCCTTGTCACCACCGTAGTGGCGTCTGATAAAGATGGCGATAATGTCAGATTCGGTTTCGTCGGTGGTGGTACAAGCTCTGGACAGTTTGTTATCGAGGAAATCACTGGTGTGATTCGGCTTCATAGCAAATCTATCTCCCTTGACAGGGATAAATACGAATTGAACGTCACTGCGATGGACGATGGGGCTTGTTGTGTCAACGGCGACCAAACCATTCACACTTCCACGGCTGTGGTTGTCGTGTTTATCACGGATGTTAACGACAATAAACCCATTTTTAAAGACTGTGGGACTTATTATCCCAAGGTGGAGGAAGGGGCGCCGAATGGATCGCCGGTTATTAAGGTGCACGCGACTGATGAAGATAAGGGGGTTAACGGCCAGGTCAAATATTCCATCGTGCAACAACCGAATCAGAAAGGGACGAAGTTTACTGTGGATGAGGAGACTGGGGAAGTGTCCACGAACAAGGTTTTCGATCGGGAGGGCGACGATGGGAAATTCGTGTCCGTTACGGTGAAAGCTACAGATCAGGGGGAGCCCTCCTTGGAGGGGGTGTGCTCGTTTACGGTGGAAATTACTGATGTTAATGATAATCCGCCCTTGTTTGACAGACAGGTATGGGAGGGGCGAGGAAAATCAGTTGTTGGAGAAATGAGAAACTTTTCTTGAAGTGTTAACTTCCTGTAACTTATTTACAAGTTACGTTGAGTCTTGGAATGAAATTTAAATTTAATATTACTTTTTTCTCTTCTCTTGATACTGTTACATCATAATCGATGCGGAAAATGTGTTTTTCCTTGTACTATTGGTTGTAGATCTGACCAAACAGTATGTAACTGTGTTTTTTATACTTTTTGAGAAAACTAATTAATGAATTGATGTACTATACTTTAATAATTACAACTATCTAAATAGAATTCAATTTGTTTTAGTTTTTGCTATTTTTCTGCAAGCAAATAGTTTAACCAAAAACCGCTTAGTTTTATTCTTTTTGTTCATTGTCTGTATACATAGTTAAAATAAAAAGCGCACGTGTTATTTAAAAAGCAGCAGCTATAATTTTTTGTCATTTTTAGGTATACTCAATTGTATAGTTTCTGTCAGAGAAGTAAATAAATTTGCAAAACTTAAGAATATCAGTAAATTAAGTTCTAAATTTATTTCAATTTACTTCTTGATTTATCCAACAACTGACAATTATTTTTCTTTTGTTTTACTATTATTTCTTTATATTTGTGTTGGTTTCGGTTAAAAATCTATTATAATTAGTCCTAAATAGAAAGTATTTTGTTTTGTAGAAATACGTGGAGAATGTGAAGCAGGACGCCAGTATTGGAACTAATATTCTGCGAGTTTCTGCTTCGGACGAAGACGCCGACAACAACGGCGCCATCGTGTACTCCTTGAATGCCGGTTCGAACGCCGCCGACTTGGAGTATTTCGAAATCCAGCCTGAATCAGGCTGGATAGTGTTAAAGAAAGCCTTGGACGTAAGTATCTCCCGCTGGTTCAGCCGTCTAGGTTTCTAGGTGTGAATGCGCGTGTGTTTGAGTGCCGTTTCAGAGCATCAGGGGGCGTCCGTTCGTCGGCCAGCATCTAGGTACGAGTGGAAATAGCTGCTTCTTTCTTCATTTTCAGCGCACCTTACTTTGAGTTGCTCTGATCGATCTGACGATCGACTGCACTGATCTCTACCTTTTATTCAATGAGTTTGTTTATACGGCACACCTTGCATAACGTTTCTTCGTGGTTTTTGGCCCGGACGTCGACTCGAGTCCTCTCGAGTCGGCGCCGCTTTATCCTTATTTTGGAGTAGCAAGGAGAGCTGTTTTGTTTTTGACGCCAGGCGCTACTACCAGATTTTTCGACGCTGATTTTTCCCACCACATTTTTGATGCATTTTTGACCCTGTATTTTGTGACATTTTTGAGTGATTTTTTGCAGGAGGAGCGTACCAACGCATTCTTGTAGTATTTTGGTCACGAGAGTCGCAGGAGGCCGGTTTTTGAAACCCGGGGTGGGCACTGAGACCTCTTGCGGCCCTCAAACATTGTGACATTTTTAAACCTGTGTATGGGGCGGCGTACTATTTCATAAACGTCCAACGGTTTTTGAAGGTCGTTTACGAGAGACAGGAGACTAAAGCTGACTTTTTGCACATCCTTGCTCCCGCCCTGACCACCATATGAATTTTTTCAACATTTTTTTTTCATGCATGTCATGCCTGCTTACAGAAGAGGATTTTTTTGGTCGAAACGTTACGTTCTATATTTTTTCGGTTTGGTTCTTTTTTATTGTTTTTTGTCGTTTTTTAGTTGTTATTTAATTGCACATTTTCTGTTGTTCACCGGTACCACCGACCGGAAGCAGGGATGCTATCCAGTAAGTAAGGGGACATGCTGGGGGCCTACAGAGGGCGCTGTAGATAGTTCGAGTCGCGGTGAGGGTGCCACACTCGCTTTCACCGTCGGCTTTCCCCTGGTTCTCCACAGACTGCGTTTCCATCTGATTTAGGCCCAGAAATTCAAATTATGCTTCTTATTTTACATTTTTCATTTGTTTTCTACGTTTATTTGGCATGTTTCAGGGACTTCACATACACTTATAATAACCCTGAATATACTCAGCGACAATGAAATAGCAACGTCAAGAAAACCAAGCATCTAATTAAGCGAATTTTTGTTTATTCTTTGCTTACTGAGTTTTTGTTTCAAAATTGTCTTTGTATGGACTCATTAGACCAAAAATTTGTAAATGTGTAAATCGACCTTTTGCGGGTTACGTTGTCTGTGGAAGGAATTCTGTTTCAATTGTCATAGATTTTCTATATTGCTAGGTCAAAAGTGTTTTAAATTCTAAATGCGTAGGCTAGGAATAAACAGAATTTTGTCATTGAGTATATGGATTGGTTATGCTCTATAGGTATGTTTGTTATTTCGGATGAGGGGAAAGTTTGGATTTTGGTGTTTCTGGTCCTAATTTGATCGAAACGCAGTCGTGAGTGTCGTAGAGCGTCGATTATGTTGTTTGCTGTAGCGGGAGCGGCAGAATCGACGCTTGTATACCTGCCCATGTGTATAAAGCCATCCATATCGTGGAGTTAGCTCTTGATTTAAGTTGTGTGATTGAGTTGTCTTCTTCTTTTGGTTCGCATTTCGTTTGATTGAGTGTGTTCAGTTTGGTTTGTCCTTCGTGCCCTGACCTCACCGTGCCCGTGTTTAGAGAGACAGGTATCGACTGCGCGTGCGCGCTTCCGACCGAGGCGAGCCTCCTTCCTTCGCGGACGTGGACGTTGAATTAGACGTCGTAGACAGGAACAATAAGCCGCCCCTATGGGACGTGAACACGTACGGCCCCATTCACATCCGAGAAAATGTCACAGTGGGTACTGTAGTGACTTCCGTGAAGGCCAGGTTGGTATCGGCGATGGCGGGGGCGCCGCCGGCCCTACGCTCGGGGGTGGGGGGCCGACAGGGGGCATGGCGGGGGCCC
>NW_025401068.1:5107884-5312453 GCF_015345945.1 Tribolium madens
GCATGGCGGGGGCCCGCGGCGCCTGGATTTGACTCTCTCACACCTCCTCTGGGCCCCACTAACTCGGTGTGATGTTCCCGGCGGCCCAGCGCGAGACGTACAAGCTGGAGGCCACCGCCCAAGACAAAGGCTACCCTCCCCTCTCCCGATCCGTGGAGGTCCAGATAGACGTGGTGGATCGCGCGAACAACCCGCCCGTGTGGGATCACGTGATTTACGGACCGATCTTCATCCGGGAGAATCTCCCGGTGGGGGCTAAGGTTGTGTCCGTCAAGGCCAGGTCGGTGACCCTGATTCACCCAGTCGATGTGACGACCGTGCAGCAGCACGAGCTGCACGGCACCATCTCGTCTGTTTGTGCACGCTTCACCTGGAGAGCCAGCACGCGCTCATCCACACCGCGCCCCAAAGAACCACACCAAACACACCGAAATTTTATACTACATGCCCATCCTCAATACAGGGATCCAATAGCATGATTTCTATTCTAAACTATCACAAAAACTGCCAAAACTGCAACTACTAG
Organism: Tribolium madens; assembly: GCF_015345945.1. Classification (NCBI taxonomy): domain Eukaryota; kingdom Metazoa; phylum Arthropoda; class Insecta; order Coleoptera; family Tenebrionidae; genus Tribolium; species Tribolium madens. The sequence goes on from NW_025401068.1 coordinate 5,108,411, forward strand.
AAACATTTTTTTTTAATCAGTTGCAAAAATATTTAGTTCATAAAATTCATTTGAGTAGATCTCGCGTATTATGTACAATTTCTATTCTATTCTTCAGCAAAATTGACATTTATTTTTGAACATTTGACATTTTTTATGTCTATTTAATTATACTGATGATCTTGTATATGTATTTTTATAATTACTTAGTAAAGGTATAAAAATTTTGCCAAGAAAAGCCACAAATAACACCAAACAAAGTTGCAATTTAGGATACAGTTTCTTTGTTTCTTTTTCTAGTAGCCTGTAGCAAAAAATTTGGAAAATTATTTTTCCAACAGAACTAAATAGAGTCAAAGTTCAAAATTTAAACTGTCATAACTTCGAAATTTTTATAGATAGGTTTTGTTTAACATTTTTCTTCTTTTCTGTCTAGGGCACCGCCCGATGATACAATGTCACGGTGAGGTGCGCGACTTTCCAGACTGTATATTTTTTTATAAATAAAGTAAAGAACGTAGAGTTTTGTTTGTTTTAGTCTTCATAGGAATCGTATGAGAGATATAAAACAAAATTATGTTATTTATTATAAATAAAGTTTAAGTGAAGTGAAACCAAACCTGTTAAGAGAAAAATTTTGGTTATAATTGGCGGTTTAACATTATTTTATTTTTTGTTCTAATTGTTTGTTTTGTTTTTAATTTGAGACTAGAAGAATCAAGAATACACAAATAAGGCTCCATTTCTGGTGCAATATTGGAGTTTCTAAAATAAGTGAAAAAATTAAAAAATCCTTGACTAGGATTTCACAAATTTTACTTTTAAACATAAACAATGCAGAAATAATAATAATAGTTGGTGTTAAATTCAGTATCAATTTATATGCTTTTACAACCTAGACCGCTTTAGAAATGGGTTGCATGGTAAAAACGCTATTCCTCAGCATATCTTTACCCTTTTTGAAAACATTAAATCCACTTTGTGTTCTTATAAATGAATTGAAAAAAATTGAGTAGTTTCATAATGTAAGCTTTTAAAACATTGTTTTTTTGTAATAAAAGTTTGTATATTTTGAGGGGGCGATTGGAATCAAATTTCGGTCTGGTTGTTGGTGCATATTAACATTGGGCGCTTCCTCATCCTCCATCCTTCCGTAGCTCTGGGTGTGTAGTCCTCTGTTTCGTTCCCGTCGACCGGTGAATGTTGTTGATGCCTGCACCACACGCACAAGCTTGGGGCTCGGGGTAAATGCAACATCTTAACAACATTCAGCCGTTTCCTCATTTCTCACCAGATTTTTTTTGACTTAAATGCGATTAAGACGTATCACGATGCTCCTGCGGGTGATTTCAACACAGTAGCAGGTCTGATATCTAGATTTGAATTGGCAGTGCGTGACACGTTAACTCATCATCATAATTACTAAAATCACGCCATTTTTCAGGAGTTCGGCACTGGCACTGCCGCTAACAGTTCAGAAGTTTTTCAGTGCATGAACGAAAGTAGACGTTTTTGTAGAAAATTTTTGTTTTTTTAATTATTTTCGGAAAAATTTTGAACTAAATTGATTTTGATGAGACATAAAATAAGTGGCAGCATGTGCATTAAACCTAACGATTATTTTGGTTTTTGGACTACTTTTTGATCTGAAAATATTACACACTATTTTTAATACTCTAATCGTTTGATTTTTAAACAAAAAAAAAATTGAAAGTAGTCCAAGTCGCGTTTTGCATGCGGCTGAAGAATTTTTGTCCGGCCAAATTTTGTTTTTTGACTTTGCTTTTTGATCGTGATCACGTGATAGAGTTTTTCTAGCGTTAGGTCGTCTAGACTTGGACGACAAGGCTTTTCAAATGCTTTTTCTTCCTGTTAGTTCCGGTATAGAGAACAATCCGACGGTTTTCTACCGTTTGATGCCCGGCTCGACAGCCCAAACCAACAAATACCACACTTTCTACCTCCAGCAAAGACCCGACAACGGTTTCACTTGGGCTGATATCAAAGTGAACCATCCGTTGGACTACGAGACCATAAAGGAGTACAATTTAACAATACGTGTGGAGGTTCGCCCTTGGCACCACTATTTATACCCTCCAATTACATTAATTTGATTATTTGTAGAATAATGGGGCTCAACAGTTGGCCAGTGAAGCAACTGTCTACATCCAGCTCGAAGATGTTAACGACGAGATCCCCCTTTTCACGGAAAGGGAACAAGAGACGGTCCTCGAAGGAGAACCCATCGGGACTAAAGTCACACAAGTTAATGCTATCGACAAGGATGGGACTTTCCCGAATAATCAGGTAAATGGTGATTAGGAGATAAAGCTGAAGGCGAGCAGGAATCAAAGGATTCATCATTTTAACGTTTGAAAGGAGGCGAAAGCGGGGAAACGCTCAAGAAAGATCGAGAAACGGATAAATTTTGATGCCTCAATTATGACCCAGAGACGGATTTAAAGCATTATAGGATAATATCATTGCTATTATAAAGTGATGTTACTATCTAGAACTTTAAAAAGTCTATTTTAAACCCACAAAAAGTGATATTAATGTTCCAATTTTCTGAGGTTATTGTGTAACCGAGTTTGTTATTGTGACAAAAAAGCTCTACATAATTATGTAACAAGGATAAATGTTGACACATTTATCCTTGCTAGGCCAGACATTTAAAATTACCAGTAATTTTAAAAACTCAATTTCTCAATTCAGCAATTAAGATAATGAAAGTTAAACTGCTGGATCGTTGAATCTTACTGGCTTTTTCACTCAAGTTCAGTTTTGTAAGCAAGGGTTAGAATTGTTGTAGAATTGTTGTTTTTGTTAATTGAACTCTAAGAAAATTTGTTTGACTGAATTGTCCATCTATTTGCAATATTTTGATGTTACTTTGGTTAATACGGGTTGACTAAATTTTTTTTTTCGTGTTTTATTATGAGTAGGCGTATATGCATAAAAACAAGCTTAAAAGGTATAAAATCATGTTTGAAGATGCCATTCGGGAAAATAATTCGGTGTTACATTTCCCTTTCAAAGACTCAAAGCAACTCAAGAGCAAATCTTTTTCTGCCCATTTCCATAGCAACTCGATAGTTGCGAGCCAATCATTTCCTCTTCGTTGTTTGCTTTCAAATTGTGGCCATATTTCCGATATCTTTGATAAAGCAAGAGAAAAGTGAATCCGCCTCCATCTCTTTCATCTCGTTCTTTTAAAAAACATTAAAGTGAAACGTTGCCATTCTCAGGTGTACTACTACATCGTGGATTCGCCTCGAAACGAGGGCAAGGACTTTTTTGAGATCAACAAGGAGACGGGGGAAGTATTCACCAAGATCGTTTTCGACAGGGAGAAGCAAGGGGCCTACGCTTTGGAGGTGGAAGCGAGAGATGGCGCTCCGTCTGCAAGACCCAACAGCGATAGTCAACCCAACTCCGGTGAGTTTTTTGGGGGTTTAGAGGGCGGATTACCTGAGGTGTTAGCGGAGAACATTAGCGCTAAGACGACGCGCGAGGGACTTAGCAATTCATGCAGGTCTTGACGAGTAATTAGATGGTTAAATTGTCTTGCTATTAGTGCTCCGCGGGGAGGGAATTGTAAGGAATGGGGGATTTACGGGTCGATATGGTGTGTAGGTTCACCTTAATTAATTGTTTGTTTTAAAAGTAATTAAAATTAGGAACAGAAAAAAGTTTCTAATAGGGAAAAACGAACGACTTAATCTGAGTTTCATCTCGCAAAAAAATAAATTTTGGATGTGTGTTGCAGCCGATTGGCCTCTTATCGCTTCAAAAATCAAATTTGGGCGCCCCTACCTCCGTAAATTTTCGTGAGTTGTTATTAAAACGTCTGTAATTTCGTGTAATCGTCTTAATTTCATCGCCATTATCGTCTTTCGTTGCTCCTTCTTCTCTGCAGACGCCTTCCGGCACGTCTATACCGATATTAATATGGTGGCACGTTGAATTCGGCCATTGTTAGCGATTTTTGCTGACTCCACACCTGCTCTCATACGAAATTTACATCTGTGTAGCGTCTCGGCGCCATTTCGACTTGATTACGTCAGTTCATATGTTAATGAACCGTGAGACGGCAGAATCAAATCCACCTCTTGCGTAATCAAAATTGCTGGTTGCATAACTTTAAGGCGATTTTTTTTAAAAGAAGTTATAATTACTCGCAGAAAATTAAATTTAAATTTGACGTTAAATTACCTATCCCTTGGGGGCTCGTCTCGCATACGTTTAATTTTAGTTTCGGCACTCGAAATTAGGCAAAAATTTAGGAGGGAGATGGTTTAGAGGAGATTTATCGGTTGTTTGGTGAATTTACTGTGCGTAATTACATCTCTAATTACTGGTTATTACATTACTGATGGTAGTAATTATGTTTGGAGCGACTATATGCGATCGTATTGTGTTTGTCTAGTTTAGGGTCTTGTGTTTTTCGTTTCGTTATGATTTTGGTTGCGATTTRCAGCGCGGTTTATTTACTGCTGCTCGTAAATMCAGCACCGGTGAATAAAATCTAGTGTGTATCCGGCACCGCCAYCTAGTTAASTGTGTAAGCAACTCGGCGTAATTAAGAGCCTCTGACGATACTTTATTAGGGCGAAATGTTGGAAATTAGTTATGTGGGTCGTCTATCATGGCTAGTTTTAATTATCTCTTTGCTCGGGGATAAATAATTTGAATATAATGGATGTAATTTGGAGGGATGTAACTTTTTTCAGCCGTTTMCAGATTTCATATAAACGTTCGTAAGGTTTTCTTGGCCGACAACGTGATATATCTCTTTCTGGTTTCATATTTCATGTTGTCAAATAAATTTATATTGAATTATATGCAGTAAATACGGCCCGGGCGCTTTATTTTTCCATTTGCTTTGTTTTCGTTTCAGCGATATTTGTGARCCGAGTAAATAAGCGCCGAAAAAAAGAAAGTTTCGTATGTTTGCTGCACGTCTAGTAAACTGTAATTATTTCGACAAAAACGTTTTTCATATTTTAAAAATTCCAATTCAGGTGTACTAAATTGAAAACGAACGATCCGRAAGAAAGAAATTTATTTTCGCGCAGTTAAATGAAACGAACGATTCGAGGCTAGAAGCCCCCTATTTTGCACTCTCTGTTGTTTCTAACATATATTACGCACACGAGGAAAATTGCTTTACAACTTGAGTTGTAAAATGTAGTGCTACCACACTGAACAAAACTATACTCGAAACGCCCAAAAAATCGACATTTTTCTGTCATATGTAGGAAATACATAAAGTATTAAATTCTCTTACGTACACCACGGCCAACTTGATCATAGAAAAATAGAGTCTTTACTCTCGTTGTTTGTTGTTTTCCAGTGACAGGTGCGGTGCAAAAATTCCCGGAAATATCTCGCATACGTTCGTTGTTATTCGCATTTTCCGGGTGAACGTTTAAAATCGCAACTTTTATGCGGTATTTCTGGAATGTTAACAGGAAAATATTCAAGAACGTCGTAAATAACTCCCCACGGCAAAAACTAGCGCCGTGTATATTCATGAATATGTGATTTATGGTGTGTTATATGATTTTTGCACTCGTAGACAAAGTCGCACAGAGTGAATTAAAATAACTAGCGAATATAGTTTCGACTCTCGAGGGAATCTATGTCATTTTTTTTTGTTTGATCTAATCATAATCGCATTACGAGCACAGGAAAGTTGCTTCTTAATTAGTCCAACCATGAAATTCCCTCATTTAATTAAGCCGTTTGCCATAGCACCCAATTATTTCGCTGTTTAATGTAGCACGAGCAGGTATTAATTCTACGGGACGCTTATCGGTTAGCGGAACGTAACCGAACCTTGAGACCCGAGAACTAATTGGAAGATAAAGTGTTTTGACGAAAAAAGCTTCCAGACTCTCATTTCCGCTGAGTATTTTTTTATTAATTACACATCTACGAGTATATCTAGTAGTTTTTTTTTTGTTGCAAGTTTGGTTTGCTGACAATGACTAGAAATGGCAATTACAATTGAAAATTGTGTATGAATAAAGGTTAAAAACATCAGGTTGCACAAGGACTTTTTATGAAGTGAACACAGGCAGCTGCTGCATTCTATTACAGCCCAATTGCTTAAAGTTAGCAAAAATAACAAGAGACACGTCATTTCCACTTTGTTTGCAAAATTTAATTACCTACGGTGCATTCCAAATTTGATAATTTCGACTTGGCTGCAGGAAATGTGAATCTCTTTTCGTCGTTTTCTACCTAGCAGTTAAGGCTATTTATGTAAGCGTTCGTCATTCTGATGAAGTGTGATCAACGAGCCTCCGCATCGCGTACATACCTCTAAAGCTCTCCATCGAACCGAAACTCCGATAATAACATTTAATGTCAAAGCGTCCCGCTCTCGAAAATTTCAAATGTAATCATGGCAAATTACAATGGGAGGGATCAAAGAATGCGCCAGTTTTAAGCTTTCGTTGTTTGCAAGTTGTTTCGATTTTTTCTTCTTTTTTCGTCGCTTAAGAGCCCATTTCCGTTAATTACGACGTAAAAAAAGTCGTCGAGGTCGAATCCAAGTGCTGCGTCTCGAGTTTTTTCGCGAAACTAATGCTTGATCGACCGGTTCGGTTGTCATTGTTGAAGAGATGCCACAGGCCGATGAAATTTTCAACGCCTCGTGAAAAATTCACACGAACTGCGTTGACTTTTATCCAGTATTAATGCAATCGCTGTTGTGGGGTTAACAACTTGAGGTTTTTACCGAAAGGGGCCTTAATAATGGATTCTTTGTCTTCGAGGGAACAATAAAGTAATTGCAGATGTGATTAAAGTTGGGAGCTTTGGAAGTGCATTTGTCATTGTTGCCGAACTTGCCGACATGCTGACAGATGTATTATAAGAAAATAGATATAGAGATGCTGACGAAAACTCGGTCCATTACTTATAATACTTTCGCCTTGGTGCCCTCGGATGTCACCGAGCTCGTCCATCACTCACGAATTCTAATACTTTGGGTAAACGGGGATTAGGATGGATTGGGGCTCAGTGAAAAGATACGTAAGTCTCTGGAAATTATTAAAAAAATTCAAAAAGCAGAAATCAGTTTTTAATTGAAACTGTTATTTTGAAAATATACCAATGAGTAATTCTAGCTTCACAATTGAAAATTTTTACCTGGTTTAATTACAAGCACGGAATGCTTGAACATTTTTGTTGTTACTTTCTACCATGTTTAATCAACAGTTTTGTTACGAAATGTAACAGTTGTTTGTGTTCACTTTATAAAAGGTTCTTTGTGCAACCTGTTTAAAGTTAAAAATCACTAAATTTGTTTTTTAATTTTTGACTTTGATTCAAAGGACAGTATTTTTGAAGAACATTTTCCGTAATTTTTGTATGTTTGGAAAATTATTTCAAACTTGTCGTTTTTGGTGAGAAAAATGGTGGATGCGCCGGGAAAATATAATAAGTTTTATTTTTTAATTAGTGATATCTGATGTAAATATAATGAAAAAATAATAGGAGTAATAAAAAACTAGATTTATGAAGTTGATTTTATATTATGATTTTACGAATTCTCGAATATTTTTCCGTTGTGTTATTAAAAAATACTGTTTTAAGTGACAAAAAGGATTTTTCTTTTTATTTTTAACTATTTGAGCAATTGTTCTATAATAGAGTGCAGCAGTTGGTTGTGTTCGTTCGTAAAGGCTGTTAGCGCAACCTGTTTATACTTAAAAATCACTTGTTTTTTCGTGTTGGGTGCTTTTTCACATCGAATCAGTATACAAAAGATAATATTCGTAACATTGTGAATAATTTTCTGTGAATGTTTCCAGTTTGTTTAAATGAAAATTTTTAGTGTTGTAGCAGAAAACATACCGTATTGACTATGAGAAGACGCCAAATATTTGTACGAAAGTCAAATCTTGTATTCTCCATCAGTGTGTTTATTATTTGGCGAAATGTACAGCTAATTAGCGGAGTAAAGTTGAACAAGGGTTATAAAGCGATAAAATAGACGGTTGGGATCTTATTTGTAGTCGAGTTCTTCGACCAGAAGAGTTTCAAACCGCAAACTTTCGAATAACTTCGTTTGAATGATTAATAAAGTCGGCAAAGTTTTTAAGTCAAGAATTGTGTATTACGAAAGGAAACCTTTATTTAATGTACCGATTAGGACGTTTCAGTCGGCACGTCATTTTTTTCCGGTTAGTTTGAAGTGGGAAAGTTGCGCAACATCTTCGGTTAGGCAAACATCCCGGAGTCGTGTTTAACTTCATGTTTGGAAGCACTTCTCCAACTTGAAACTCGTGTAACAATCGCTCCCGGATTTAATCGAATTTGATAATCTCGTAAGACATTCCATTTTCCCGCAGTCATATTAATAATGGACGTTCCGCGATTTGAATAGTTCTTATTTTCTATTATTAAAAGCGGTTGTTGAGCATTCGCGGCATGCAACGCGAATGTGTGCCACTCCGGGATGAAATATAAAATTTTTAAGACGCAATTTGGAAAAGTGTGTCTCTAATCCCCGGGAAATTACTCAGACATCTGTGAGCACAGTCGAGTAGCTCCGTACAAAAACGTCGTTTTAACTTGATCGATCTTTGGTTTTTACCCGGAAATATGACGCGATCTTCCGATTCGGTTCGTTACCGCACAATCAGTTTCGACCCTAACCCATTTGCATCGAATATTCGAACATAAATCGGGACGCAGACACATTTTTATTGCCTAACGGTGCTAATAAATCGCTAATAAAGCCGGGGTTGGGGCGGAGAGGGAAATTGCTTGCGATGAATACTAGACAGGGGAAATTTGCTATTTTAATAGGGTACTTTAGTCGTGTTATTGCCTTTTTTGATTTTATTTTTTTGAATTAATATGAGAGTGCTCTCGGGGGTACAAGGGTTTGTTTTTATGGGCCAGGATGAAAATTTTTTATTGCTTTGGGAAAAAATCGTTTTAAAAAAATTCTGTAGTGGGAAGGAAATAAATTTTTGGGGAACTTAACTATCTGTATTTTTTATTCTGAAGAAAAAAAGTGATCTAATTTTTATTTCCATTCTGTATTTTGATTTGAGATGTACCTATTGTTTTTTCTTTGAATTTTTGTGCGTTGAAAAATTTATTTTTATTTAATGAATCAAGGGTTTAAACTATGAAATATTCTTATTTTATCATAGCACATTTTCTTTGATATTCTCTAAAGGTCTTGACGCAAAAGGATAAATGCACTTTTAATCTCTACATACTTTCTTGCAGAATGATATTTTTTTCATACTTTTGATTAGCTTGTAAAAAAAGTGTTACGGTTTGGGTTAAATTATTTCTGTTTGATATTTTTTCACAAACTCGTTGAAMATTTCCGTCTCTTTGAGCGTTTATTGTCCGTTATTTTATTACGTTTAAATCATAACACGAGCAAACCTGTCGTTGCCACTTTGTATTTTAGTATCAAATATTTTGCTAATTGTGACAACAAAGGGCTTTACTTTCCGCTTCGCCGCCTTGAAAATTCTTTCGTTTAAAAGATGTATTAGTTGTGTCGATTTCTGTCTTAATTTCGTTCGATTCTGACGTTATTTATTTGTTCTTTTTTATTATTAAAAGTTGCCGGGGCTCGTCTATAAAGTTCTCAAACAATTTCTGGACCCTTGTCAAACGAAAAAGCCACCTTTGACACCGAAATGACGTTTTCTATCCTCCAGTCGCTATTAAAAATCTCAGTGAAACTCGGCGAAAATGCATGAATAATTCATCGTGATTAAAATTCGTACAAATGATGATGAATAGGCGATTTCTATTAGGGCACCTGGGAGTTTTTAATTGGTCGTTATGTGTCGAGTCGGCCTTGCGAGATAATAATCTAGTTAATTTCGGTACGGTTAAGCCGTCTAAATCTGAGTAGAAGTTCGCTCGTAAACTCGGTAGGTGTGTTATCTTTCGTTTAATGCAGATTTATGTAAAAGTTTCCTTCTGTTTGCCCAATCGATTCCGGGTATGTCGCGTCCGGATTTATCCGAGCACTTGCGTCTTCGCAAATAGAAGAATCGGCTGAAACAATAATAATTCAGAAGGCGAGACATCGGAAAACTTCCACCCAACAAAATTAATTCTCAGTTAGGAACGAGTTTAACGCGAACTGCATCCTGAGATTTATCATCGCCGAAAAAGCAACATCGCCTCCAACTTCAAAACATAACAGATATATCACACTTCTCTAACTTAATTTAAAATATATTTTTAAACTCCGGGGACACGATGCATCTGGTGTATGCCGGGATAATTCAAAACGTGCCGAATTTCCTGCTCCATTAAGGAATTAATTTCGGGACGCGGCCATTATCTCGTTTTTAGCGACGATTAATGTTCAACACCTCATATATGCGGCAAGGACAGCCGCTATGCGGCTCGACGATTTATTAGAGAAGCATCTGTTTGTGATTATGTCAAGTCAATTTATGTCTATGACGAATATTATAGATCAATTTGCACAATGCAAGCCGGTCGATGAGCCAAAGGCAGGGTTAATGCGGTTTTGTGCAATGGATGCACGTCGCTGACCCGAAAAGAACTGCTGCGATGAGATAAAGCTGGCATAAATCATGCGATGCGGCTACATAAACAAGCTTTTTTCGCGAATATTTAGACGCTTGCACCTTTAATGCACGAGTTGTAAATTTTTCATGGCGGATATAGGGAGTTATCTAAGGAGGCCGACACCGGCAGCCACATTTAAGCCATTTCATATTTATGACCACATCGAATGTTGACCATATTTCAGCAATGGTTTAAACAAAATGAAATCTAATTTTATTGTAATTTTTATAGTATGAGTTGAAATTTTCCTTAGACGTGACTGGAAGAACGAGCTTTCGACATAAAATTAAATGGAATTCTAAATCTGCAAGCAGAATTATTTTATGGGAAATGGTTTTTAAGATTGTGCACTAGCCATCTTGCACGAAATTAGAACTCGGAATTTACATGTTTTTTCTAAAAACCACAAAAACCCCGTCTGTAGTAAAACTTGTTTCACTTTGAATAATGCTAACAAAATCGTGGGTTTTGGTAAGTATTTTTTAGAGATGTCTTGAGTCGTCTTCAGCGTTTGTCATCTTTTGTTTTTTCTGAAACTTTCTCCTTCAGTGACAAGCAATTGGATTCAGTGGAGTTTTAAAAAAGTCTCGACTTCTTGTCGCGTAAATTTTTCGTCGGTCGACTTGTTCGTCGTAATGTTCGCATTGAAATTTTCCATTCAGTGATTTTGGTGTAAAAATTGAAATTTCATTAAAAATAAAATGTTTTTCAAATGTGTTTTTATTAAAACTGTCTCGGTGAGTCGAGGCGTACCGCTGCGCTCTAATACGGTTAATTTAAATATGTGAAAGAGGGTCGAAGTCAGGTTAACTCCGGATCTAAATGAAATCAGTGGCTTCACCTCGTCTCTGTTACGTTTTTCTGCTTTCGATTTAAATACGTACAATTTAATTTAGAAAGATTAGCTAGGTCAAGAGATCTTGCGAAAGAATCTTCATAAATTGGGTTTCCGGTGGTAGTTAATTACTTTCCTTGCGCGAATTYCAGCTTTTAACCTGATATGTTTTYCAGWTTCGCGCTGATAAAATATTTATTTCTTTGGCTTTTATTTRTTTTGCTGTCGACCAACCTTGTCTTGGCCGCATTAACACTCGAAAGCGTCATTCACCTGGCCCAAATCCAACTTCTATCTCCAAATAATGTCACTATTTATCGCTAAAGCACCTCTTCAACGCGAGTTTGGTTTCCAAAGGCCGGCCACGTTCCACCGGCACTTTATTTCTGAAATGTTTCCTCAGGGATTTTAAGCCTTCATACAGTAGTAGACTACATGAGCGGCCCATTCGACATTTCATTTACTATGATTGATGGTACGAAGGAAAACAGTTCGCACACCATTACCTGACGATTCCTAGGGACCAAAATTGAAATTAACTGCCCACAGACGCTTATTTCATCTCACGGATGGTTTAATATCGTACACCGGAACTAATTGACCGAGTTTATCGTCGGTTTTCATCGCTAACCATTTTTTTTCACACGGAATTAAAGTTTCCAACAAGAGGAAACTCGGAAAGTGTTTTGCTTGAAATTTTCGTCTCTTGCTAAAAGAGAAAAAGTGGCGAAAGTTTTAGTCTGCTTATGACGAGATTAATGCAAAGAAGAATATTCTAGTCAGGGGCGTTACACGGAATGGATATTACGGCACTGCATTAATGATGATTGCAGTTTTGCAGATTTTTTACAGGTGAAGTAAGTATGGAACCAAACATGTTTTGATTAAACTATTTATTTTTTGGAAAAATTGGTGAATGATAAAGTATTGTAAAAATGTGATGTTTTATCAAGAATAAACTTTTTCTAAATTTTTGTTTTGTTTTTAAGTTCTACAAATTCTTTTTCTTTTTTTTAATGACAACTATAAAACCAGAAGATTATGATCTAACTATCTACTTTATATTTATTTAAAAAAAAATGCAATAATTCTAATTTTAACAAAAAAATCGCTTAACTCAAAATCAAACAAAATTTCGTTTTCAAAATACGTTCACATTTTTTACATTACTTTAATTTATACCTACTAATTATTATTTTGTGGAGGAAAATTATTTAAAAAAAAACCGCTTGGTTCTATACTTTATATTCACCTGGTATACAGCGAGCGGCAAAATTATGGAACAATCTTATTAAAACTGAAAATATGTTGTTTCGGCAAAAATGGTCGAGCAGGTTAATTAAAAGAAAAAGAAAAATACACAATTCTCAACTTTACTAAAATTTTACTTTTTGGTTTGTTGATATTAAAACTCACTTTTTGAATGATTTTTTTTGAAAACTTTGTTATGTAATATTTAATATTTTGGTGTTATTTCGACAATTAAAATATCTTTCAAACTGGCTAAAAAAATTGGAGGTTTATATTTAAAAAAATGTCGACGTATTTACTCAAAAATCATAAAGTGTAAAATTTTAAAGTGGAGAATTGTGTAGGTATTTTAAAAAATGAACTATTTGAGCATTGTTGCCAAAATAAAATATTTATAGTTTTAATAAGATTATTCCATAATTTGCCGTTCAGTGCCCGGATTGAGTTTACAAGAGAAAATTAAAAAAAAAAAATATTTTACGGCAAAACTGCAAAGGAAAAACATTTTTGTTTCTCCTGAAACGAGCAAATCTGTAATTGAAACTTCATATTCTGATTCAGTGAAAAGAAAAGTTAATTTTTCTCTTAATTTTGGACCTATAATATTTGTTCTCTGCTTTTTAAGTCTTATCACATTGGCGGTTTCATTTATTTGACAACTGTATGTCACTTTTACAAATAATTTATTAATTAAGTAATGGTAGTTCTTGTTAAAAATGCCTTTGATTTTTATTTTAGTTGTTTCTTTGAGTTGCTATTTATCAAAATTATGTTTTTTTACAAACATTTTTGTTATTTAACTTGTAAAGAAGAATAAAACCGCAAATGTGACGGGATTTAAAAAGCAGAGAACAATTATTTGAAGTCTAAAATCAAGAGAAAAATGAACTTTTCTTTCTACTGGGTTAGAATAATGAAGTTTTAATTACAGATTTGCTTGTTTCAGGTTAAGCAAAGAATGTTTTTCTTTTGCAATTTTGGCGTAAAATCAAAGATAATTTTTTTCTTGTAAACTCAGTCCGGGGACATACTGTATATTTTTTAATTTGAAAACAAATGTATGTTTTACAAGTTTTTTTAAAGAAGCTAATGATTAAGAATTTAAATTTAGGTGCAGATTGAACAAATTCCGTCAAGGTTGTTTATTTACTTCAACAGTGCTACACTTGTTTTATCAACAGGATTATAAAGACATAAGCTTTATTTCTATTGCATAAGCGTTATTTTAATCCTGTTGCGTAGGTGTAAGATAAGTGTTTTGTTTTGAATAAGAAATAAGCAAATTGAGTTTCTTGAAAAAAAAAAGAAGTGATCCGGTTGCAAGCAATTAATTTGAATGGGAAAAATTGCGGCGTCGTTCTCATTAGAGACATCCCCTTGACAATTTGATTGACGTCTCGTTTCTTGCAAGAAAGCCAATTTCAATACGCGTCTCGTCCCTTCGTGGCGCGGTTTGAAAGCAACAAGTTAAATTAGGCGTAACAAGCGAACACTGCCACTAGAAACTAATAAATTTCAGTGCAAAGCCACAAAAGACACGTACTTCGGCGGATTTTGTCAATATTCTGAAATACAAAAATTGGAGGACATGCCTCGATCATTTCGTTCTCTTGCGTCGRAGAAATAAATTCGTTGATAATGATAATTTCTAGAGTGGTTCCGGGTATTTTTATTCGTTACATGGRTGTGTCGTGCATGGCAAATGCACTGCTACAAAGTTGCTAAATCGACTCTGACACAATGTTTACTCTTATCTGATGACAACAGCAGGGCGACATATGCAAATGATGCAGTGCCGGGATTTATCTTTGAGATGTGAGAATTTTTGACTAATTGTGGAGAGAGATCGGATTTTCCACGCGAAAACACTTGTATGGTAATACGGCGAAAATGATCGCTTAGTGAGGCGGAAAATTGCGATTATAAAATCATAAATTCGCTCATCAGGAGTCAACCGCCGATAAAAAAAAGGCAAGATGCGTCACTGTGGAATCGTAGATCGGATGAAATTGAAATTTGCAATATGGTCGGGGTCGTTCGCCGATATTATCACATTCGTCCGGAGAATTCCGACTGTATTTTCTAATATAATTGGTATTCCACTGCACGGCGGTGCCATATATAAAAATTCCCTCAAGCGAAATTAAAAAAAAAATAAGATGCGACGAACGTGGACTCGAGAAATAAAAACACATTCATTTATAATCGGACGAGATCGTGATTAGGGTTTTTTACCCGAGACGACGCAATTAATTAGCGAAAACAAAACTTCGATGCTTTTAGAAAGCTTTCTCTACGGTAATTACACCGATAAGCCGATTTTTTTTTTAACTTTGAGCACAGACGTTTCTTTGTGATTGATATCATTAAGTCTAATAACTATAACGTCACCGAAAACTTACAGGAAATCTATTAAACTTTAAAAGCAAATAAAAAGAAAATGGGAGCCGGAAACTTCTCTATTTTTAGATGGAATTAATCGACTCACCGCGTTGGCTTCTACGTGCACATTTCACTACTTAAAACCGAAAGAAAATACTCTCCTTATTTGGGAGTAATTGATGAAATGTTTCCGGATTTTCTTAAAAGAGTTTTGGAACGTTGCCGAGAGAATATGATAGGTACTGAGATACTTTAAAAAAATCAACGAAAACGGCGGAGTTTTTAACAACGTAACAAGAGCTGGGAAATGGTTTTGGGTTTCAAATTGCTACAGACATGATGTAAATTGGAAAGCGGACTGAATCTAATTTACCTAAATTTAAAGAAGGATTGCCAAAATTTTGGTTTGCTTAATTATTTTCAAAATTGGTTGAATTTGTTTTGCAGGAAAATGGTGGATGCGCTGGGCGAATAGGGATCAATCCTAATTACAACTTGAGAATTTAATTTAACGTTAACGGGTGATTTTTACTGTCTTAGCGAGAAGAAGGGTCTGTTACATGCGATACCTGATCAATTTACACCAATTTTAATTAGTTTTGCAAACATGAACTTTTAAATCAGTAGCAACAGTTTAAATTTAATTGTTTTGGAAAGATAACTATTTAAATGCACAAAATTAGTTAACAGTTTTTACTGTAAATTTTATATTTGATACCTACAATTTTGTCAAAAACAAATATTAATTTAACTCTCATATTAATTCATACGGGTTTCACATGCTGTATTTTTCCGTTGTTTAAATGAGTGTTTGCTGTTGTAATTGAGATGAATGAATAAAATTTTTTGTCTTAGAAAGTGTGCTTTTTACTAAAAGATCCCAGCGGACTCAAAATGTGGTTTTGTGTAATTTCTATGCGCTGTTGTGTGCCACCGTGTTTTGGAATTTTTCTTCATAAGCTAAATTAAAAACAAACACTCAGAATGAAAAAAAAAGATCTTTGTGGCACCTTTTAAACCGTGACATATCATTCTTGAAAGCTCCACTTTGTTTTAAACAAAATCCAGTCACGAATTCATCAAACTTCAAATACTGCTTTGCACGTTTACTACCCGCGTCCAATATCTGAGGTCTGCGTCATATTGAAATTGGTTTTCTTGTACAACGTCAATTAAATTGCCAAAGAGGGCGATCTTTAATGAGAGCGGCGTTTTCATCGTCTATACCTCCAGTCCATGCATATTTGAGGCGGAATCCGGGCGGGTGTGCGGCGTTCATGTGGCTTTCTTTTCCTGTCCCGGAATTATCTCGGAAACTTTCAAATTGGAATACTTTCAGGAACAAAGATGAGTCGACGCTGTTCTCGCTAATAAATTAACGAAAGATGCGCGATTCTGTTAAATTTATTAATTAATAAGTTTATCAGGAATGGGTCTCGTGTTGTTCCCGTGTGCCTGTCAAGCAAATGACAGATGACGAAAGTAGGGCCCGGAACCGACCGGAAACTTAGCTGTTAAGCCGCGATATTAACAAGTTTCCGAATTAATTACAAAGGAAACGAATCGTTTGCGGAGACATTTCACAGATGGCGATGCATTCCCCTAATTACCCGGATTATTTTTAATTAAAACTTGCATTTTTCCGGGACGGGAGATTAAGAAGTTCCGCTCGTAAAAACAACTCTTTCCGACTTTCGAACGGATTAATTTCCACGCCCTCTTGTGTATTCCGCCAGAGATGAATCCGAGGCAATAAAAATTCGAACGAGGGATGGTTGGAGCGCGAATTCCGACAATACCGCTTCGTTCGACGCTCAATATGCTAAATGAATGAGCGAAAACTAGTTCATTAGGTTATAAAGCATCACACTCCGGCTTGCTTATATGAAGATATCCCGTTAAAAAACAATTACCCTGAAAAGATCGCTGACAAAGATACGAAATAATTTTCCGGTTCCTGTATGTGTTCTCTGAATATTTTTCCAATTATTCCACTCTTTTGAAGAGTTATTTCCGGTTTATCCCGGATTACTGAAGTCAACCATTCGCATCCTTTTGTTACGCATTACATGAATAGGACGATTCTGTTTTCTCTCCGGTTAGACTGTGTTAGGTAATTAATGGATTTCTTTGTTGTGTTTTATTGTTATCGCTTTATATTTTATTTCGTGGGACTTGTTTCGTGTCAGATACACTTAATAATGACACTCGGAGGACTTATTTTTATTGACTTTAAACCACAATCGGACGTTTTATTCCCCATTTGTATAAAGTACGACACAAAAACCAGACAAGTGCGTTACAAGAGATTAATTCATTGTAGCTAACTATACATAGGTACATTTATACGTATCAATATCAGATTTCGAGATCGGAGTTTGTTTGTAAAATGTATTTATTTGCATCAGGTACGCCATTTCCGGAAAGCATTTTGGGATCAAGTTTCCGGAAACAATAAGAGCAAGCTGCTTTGCTGAAAAAAAGGGCGCACAGATCGGTTCTTATTTTCTTTTAATTATTAATGTCCGCGTTTCGGAGATATTGGAAGTAATAACGTTCCTGTTTTACCCGAAACTGTCCGTTTTATTCATCGGATTTAATAAATCCGGGCGAAGATAAATTGAGAAAGTACCGACGACGACTATTAGCTGAACCAGCTCATTCCGGTCCAATTTACTTTTCATATGTTCGATTTAATTGCGCAAAAACTTGTCCGATTAGAGCCATCGGGTTGAATTATGGGGCCACACGTGACGAAGTGATTTTCATAAAAGGAGGGCAAAGTGATTTTCGATAAGAGGGAGGATAATTGTCCGCGTTTCGGGGTTATTTATCGCTTTTGGGGGAGAGGAGGAAAAACAGTCGGGAGCGAAAAATACGGCCAATTAACTCGCCTCGCATATGTTTGAATGTATTTCCATAATAAAGCAGCGAAGACACCGGATTTTTAATTCCGGCTAAAACTTTATGAAATTTCATTTAGTCTGGTAAATTAGCCGGTGCCCAGTGAAATATTTAGTGGCGTAATTATTTTTCACGGTCTAATTAGCGAGAGTGTGTAAAAATTCGAATAAATTCAGGGACATTGGGCCACTTCCAATGCAGTTTTTGCTCGGATGCCTCTGATTCAATATTTTTTTGTCTTATGTAATATAATACGAGTAACACCGAAAATAATAATTTACAAGAGGAGAAAATATGTGTTATTGTGTTTTTGAACGGTTGTAGCGTGAAAAATAAAATGACGTTTGCTGCGTACTAATGTAATAGAATGGTGGCGGAAAAATGTTTATTGACGAAAAAAAATGTTGGTCGAAAGGAGGCACCGTTAAATTGAGTGTCGCGGCGTGGAGTGCGCCTCTCTCGAGGCTCCTAAACACCGGAAATAGAAATAAATCCGGTGATTCCGGGTGACAAAATAAAAGTACAGGTAGTTTATCGAGGTTCTCGAGGAGCAAGAGTGTTAAAATTCTGCGAGCAATAAAACTCCCCGTCGCCGATATGGCTCGAATTGACTCTTTTTATTTGAGGTTGGAGTGGAATTAATGTCTCCTTGTTGTTGCACTCTGGCCTTATCGAGGTCACTTTTTTGGCTGTCCAAAGTCGAGGTGAGATTTTTCACTTTTTCCACGACCGTCATCAATCACTTTTTATGCTAAGCGATTCTGGGACATTCCGGTGCCGATAATTGGTCCCTTGGCACTTTATATGGAATTTCCCCGTCGTAAATTACACACATAAATACTTTATGAATAATCAGATCGTCTCAATGTAAGATTTTACAACGTTTGCGACTCCCTCAAAGTCAATAAAATCTTGTGGAATAAATTGGCGATCCTCCCTTTCGAATACTAATACCCGGAGCGACCGGAAACCCGGACCCGGAATCGTGTTATTCTCGATCATCGTACACAACGAATTAACTCCATTTACAGTGCCGTAGCAACTTGTCCCATTAAGCCTTTTCTTAAGGACGATTTGTCTCGAGGTTCGGGATTTGCGACTCACAATTAGGACTGGCGATAGTTATAGTTGGCAAACCGACAATTACCGAACCAACTTCGACGAGAGATGGTTTTTGGAGCGTTTTTGTCGCTTTTGCGAGATTAGGACGAGACGTCGTTTTGGATTATCCGAAAACTTTCGAGACGCCAACAATAAAAAATGCCGAAATTTTTTAGTATAATAATTATTTCTTAAGAGAGTTGCTTTAAAAGACGTCGTAAAAATGTCGATATTCAAAACTATTTCGATTATATATATATTTGAAAAATGATTTAATAACATATTTTTCGTTTAATGGTGATGATAATTATGATATCTTTTTTGGTATTAAACTATTTTAAATCAAGGTTAAATAAGTTTTAAATTAAGGTTTTGGTATTTGGAATATACATATTTTCATAACAAAATAATTCATTGGGGTTTGTGTTATTGCTATTGCCAAAATAGTTTTTCTTTCTGCTCTTTTTCCTCTTCAAACGATTAAAGACCTTTTCTGTCCTAACATAAGTGTTTTTGTTAGGCTTCGTTGAGCTTCATGGTGAAGTAACGGTAGGCTCATGAATTTTTGTTACAAACTTTACACTTGTAGTGACATAAAATGGGATATTAGAGTGGTTTTGGACATTTCAGTATGTATTTTTTTCTATTTCAAGCTAAAAGCGGTCGAGATTTTCCATTAAAAATTTTCTAACTAGGGAGTTTTTATTGACTTTAGTAGCTTTTTCTTTTTGTTGTATTTTTGTGTAACTCAGTTCGAAACACAATATTTTACAAGACATGCAGATTGAAGCCAGTAATAAAAATTGGAATAAGGAATAAGGTTGAATACATTTGAAAGATGTTATTATACGAGTATCTCGTGGTTATAAAAAATTGGATCAACAGCGAACATCTTCTATATTTGTAAAATTTAGAAATAGTTCAACAATGTAAAACATAAACGTTTCTCATTTAGGATATTGATGCTAATAAAAGTATAAACATTTTAGTTTACGACAGCAAGTTAAATATTTCGTGTGGGAAATAAAATATCCTGAAAGTTATTTCATGTTTCAAGAGTGTGATGGTAATTTTTTACTTCTTTCAGTACGTTTCAATTCCATGAGTATTCTTCGTAATCAAAATATTTTCGCGCTGAGATATTTTAAAGCGAAATATTTAAATGAAACTAAATTAAACCGGATTCCGGTGTAAAATAAGCTAGAAGAAAAGTTATTTTTAGTTCGTTTTAGTCCTGCGATCTCCTTGGAGTTTGAAATTTTACAGAGGTATAATTGTCCTTTTTCGTCTTGAGTGCGTCAGATGGGCCGGAATCAGTTTCATGCAAATGCAGGACAACTGGTGGCGGCGGGTTTTTTTCTCGTTCAGTTGGCAGAACTTGGGATCCTCCCATTCTGTCAACAGCGTGAATTTGTCAAAGTTTGCGACCACAACACAAAGGAGCGCCGGATGACGGCGTCTTTATTGTTTCATGACTGGAAGGCTAGCCACTGAAAAATCGGCCCGGAGCAGGTGCTCTGCGGCAAACGTATCTGGGTCACGATACTAGAAGAAAATTCTTCAACTCCCTGAAGACCGCTTCAGACTCGATTACCGCTTCATTTCCACTTTATTTGCCAACAGTGCTTTGATCGTACGGTAATCGAACCGATCTGCCTTAGGATTTATTCACGAGGTCTCGCGGACGGGATTTATCGACAATTACCGGCCATTGTCCAGGCGGCTGATGTTTACCGGAAAAATCTCCAGAGATTTCCCGGAGGATTCAGAGCGAGATTATAATCGGACAAGGGCCTAATCTAGATGAAACTAATTGATTCATGAGATTTTATTTTTAATTAATGAAATAAATGGAATTGGAAACAGTTTTTCCGATAAAAAATAAGCACAGACAGTTCGCAGCTAACGCCTTTTTAAAGTAATTGAAGAAGCTGTTTTCGACTTATAGAAAATTAAGATGAATGAATTTACGTGGAGCAGAGTGATTGTGTGAAACGTTTTAAGTGGCTTAGAATAAATTTCAATTTTTACATACACGAGTTCAGATAAATTGAAAAATATAGCTCGCATAAAAATTCGCTTAGATGATTGTGTGAGCTATTTTTCTTTTGTGTTTACTTGAGTTATTGATTTCCGATTAAGAGTCAATAAAATAGAATATATATTTTGTTACATTGCTTTGTCATTATATTAACTAGTAGCACAAATATACATTATACGCGTACATATTATATTCTAACAATGCAGCAAAATTAGTACAAATTTAACACAACCAAATAGAAAAAAATACGAGTACATTGAAAGTGTATGTCCATTACAATATTTGATTATTTTCTTAAAAACTGTGGGAATATCATGAAGATAAATAACACTACCCAACACTTTTTTTATTTTATTTTTTTGTGATTGATCTATTGACACGTGTATCAGGGTACATTAACATCCCTAATTACGAATTTGATAAGAAAAATTCTCTATCACGTACAGATTTTAAGTTACAGGAAAATAGTTTTCAAATTTTATCGTAAAAATTGTTCATTTCAAATAGAAATTAATTAAATAGACGACAAAAGAAATTAATTTATTTACTAAACAAGAACAATGTTGAAAGATGTATAAGATTCTAACATAAGTCTGTTGTAGATGAGTTTTTTGCAAAAGCTGACTTTCTTTTGTAGGGTGTTTTAACTTCCATTATCAGGAACCAGCAGTAATCCCCCATCATAGCTGTGTCCCATCTCCCTTGGTACCTCTTTTCCATCGTCAATATATCCTGGTAGAACCTTTCCCCTTGCTCGTCATCAACAGTACCCAAATTTGGGGAAAAAATTAAATGAGAATGGATGAAAATTAATTTTAAGTGTTTCGTTTTTCGCCGATTTTGTCGAACATACTTACATATGATATCTTAAAATGCCTAACTTTAAAATCTGACGTGCTATGGAATTTTCATTTTTGAGTTTAGTACATAGAATTGAACAAAAAATAACTGTTTTCTTCTCAGTCCCAAATGCTTGTTGGCTAGTGTAATTATACAATGTGTTTCTAAATGATTTTTATCTAGTCGTCTATGGAGTTTTTTTACATTTTTTTGTGCCGCTCTACTCTTTTTGATCCAAATAGTTCTGTCAACAGTGACAGTTGTCAGTCAAAATAAATTAACGTTTGAGTTTAATTAGATTCAATATTTTTTCGAGCGGGATTTTTTATTTTGCATGGTAATTACATAGGTGACTAGATGAAAGTCATTTTAAAACACGTATAAATTAATAGATGCGTAGTAACAATTTTTCTCGCTAAAATTAGAATTAGTCTAAGTACGTTTAGGATCTTTTCTTATACCGTAACTGAGTTGTTTTTTTCTTTTCAAATATTGTTTTGTTTTTGATATTGAATAGTAATCATAAATGTAGATACCTGTCATTGTTAAGAGTTTATCTTGTCTAAAATTACTTCTACAGGATCCTTTTAACCTGAAAACTATGGTGGACTTAGAATATTATAAGCGATCGATTTTCTTAGCATTTTAGGTACTGTTTTATTTTTACAGTTTAATATACTAGGTATTCGGAGGGAATTTCAGTTTCTGGGATGCTTAAAAGTGGAACTCTTCTCTTTGTGCTTCTAAAGAACATTTCCGGTGTAACCAATCTAAACTTTTGTATTTTTTGCACCTCCTCAATAGTCATAATACCCCCCAATCTGTCTCCGAAGTGTCGTTAAGATCGGACTTTCTCGTTTTCTGCGTTATTCTCTTTTGCAAGCTCTCTCGAAATGTTAATTGTCGTTTCTGCCGCGTCAGTTATATCCGCTGCACCGAGTCAGCAACTCCTGAAGTTAGTTTCCCGTCTTTTTCGTTGATTAATTTACGGTCTGCGGTC
This sequence comes from Tribolium madens, assembly GCF_015345945.1. NCBI lineage: Eukaryota > Metazoa > Arthropoda > Insecta > Coleoptera > Tenebrionidae > Tribolium > Tribolium madens. The sequence continues at coordinate 5,131,340 of NW_025401068.1, forward strand.
CGATTATCGGAACAAGGCAAAACATCGTTTCTGCATAAACACTGTGCCACAATTAATTATAACAACGTTCTCTCGAACATCTGTTACTCGTATCGGCCGGTTTTGCGCAAACACGTGCTTACAGAATATCCACAAACACAGACAGATACACAGTCCCGTGTACGAATTTATTACCCGGAACCGTTCTCCTTGCATGAGTGACGGATTAGCGTCCGAAATCGCTCTCGTTATCATTTAAACTTCAAAACTTAATCCAATTACAGTACTAAAACCCCACCTATCGCCGCCCGGAATTACACCACATTATGATTTGAGGATCGACGGAATGGCTATCATTGTTCGCTAAAGCACACCAAAGGGTTTTAATTCCGGGCCGGACCTCCGAAACGACGCGGTTTTAAATTGAGATCAATCGACGAAATGATGGTTTTAATAACGAGGCAAGGGAGGAAAACAACACTTTTTCGTTAGGGTGATAACCACTCTTATTATTCGATAATGTTCGAGCATTGTATTTGTTACTATTGGAGGGATTTTTAGCCAAATTTGCTTAGGGTTTAATTCGTTTCGATTTGAATGACGATGATTGCAATATGAATATTCAATCGAGAATGAATTAAGCTGGGAAATACAAAGCACACAATTGTGATAAACGAGCTGGTGTTTTACCAACAACAATTTATGCCAAATTGAGCTTTTCTTGGAAATTGCTCAAGTCATGGTTCTTGGAATTTTAAGCCAGAAAAGCAAAATAAATATTTTCTTGCCTAGTGCTGAAATTTGAATTAAATTAAATCATAGGTTTGATTAATTTCTACCACTTTAATCAATTTATTTTTAAAATGTTTATCTAATGTCATTCGTTGATTTAGCGATTTATCGGTATGTAAAATCACATATTGTGGCTCTGACAATTTGCCAAATAATTTTTTATCTGTTTGCGGTTTGTTAAAATAATTGACTGCGTTTCAGCGTTCGCTCGATTAGATCTTTTTAAACTCGTTTGGAAATAATTTATTGAAATAGTGATAAAACTGGTTTATTCGATTGTATATTTCATGACATCGAACCGATTTTCGTATCGTTCTGCGAAACGAGCACTTCGTTTATCATTACTTCACTAAAAGATAATGCCCGTAATGTTTGCGTTAATGTTTACACCCTTGACGTTAAGGGCTCGATAAATTAGCACCCTTGAGAAGCGCCATATCGTCTTTTAAGAAATAAATAGAAGTTTCCGAGTCGGGTAACCGGGCATTGTTTACTTCTGAAGCATAAAAATCCAGGAAAACTCGGACACTCCACAAAAGTCGAGGTGGATTTCTCTTATCTATCTTTAAACTCGGAAATGGTGCATTTGCATCGATATCAGTGTTCTGTTTACGTTTTTGTAATTTAAATGACTTTCTTTATCTCGACTTTACAGTACGAGGGACTCTAATGTTCCTCGGCTAAATTACTAACAAAACTTTTTGAAAAATTCGTTTTTCGCGTGGCCTAAATTAATCTTAATTGGAAATTAATATTTGAAACCGACGCTCCAATATTTTTCAAGACCATAAAGAAAATAAAGAAAAGAAAGTTTTTYGATTAAACAACTGCGAGGTGTACTAACACGACTCAGAAATCAATTTTACACCAGCCGTGTTGAGGGGCTTTTAATCGGGAAAGTTTGGCTGAAAAAATCGAGAACTGCGAATTTTTTAGCTCGTTAATARCCTCAATTAGGTCCGAATAATGGTAGATTCCGTACATAGCGGGGGCGGCCATACCGACGCCTGCAATCCTGCATGCGGCATCATGGGGACGGCGGCCGTGCAGAAATGCGCCGCCTCTGGATCGATCTTGACGAAATTTGGGAGGTCCAAGTTAATTAAAATTAAATAAATAGTTGTTTGTTCACTGAGGGACTCGAGGCGGAGCCGTATGTAGTGTACCAAAATGATAGAAAATAAAAATATAATTAATGTCGTATTTCATGTTAATGTCTAGCGATGGTCAAAAATATTACGAGTTTGTTGGTTGTGATGTTCTCAACTAATTTAAAACTTTGCAGATGCAAGAGTGGGTTTTATAATTGGGTGTCAACACGGGGCTTCCCGGGACTTTACCGCGACGTTTCGAACTTAGGGCTCACGAAGTTGCGTTCAGTCAATCGAATCAATTCGGATTTGCAGGTTTAAATGACAAAGAGGGAAGTGAGTCGAATTAGAGCCGTCGGCAGTGATCGAAATTAGTTTTGTACGAGACGGATCAACAGTAAATAAGTCGTGATTTTTCTTCGCTTTGTTTCACGACATGGATAAACTTTCGTTCCAAGTTTCCAAAAGACAAAAACATATAGACTGTGCTGAAATTAAACAATTTTCAATCTTGTTTTGTGTACCATCAATCTAGGGTGCCTTTGGCTGCGAATCATTCGATTTTTGAGGGCGCTGTCACGAAAGGATCAAGAACGTATTATGACGGAGATTATAAAGGACTGTTTTGGTGGCTCGGTTTTGATCCCGTTTAAACTTCATTTCATGTTCATCTAATAAAAAAGTTGGTTAATCTGAAAACCAGTCATAATTCGGGTACAATTTCCATTACGAAAACTCGGTTTAGTTTTTAAATAAACTGAAAATTTTTACGTTACTTCGAGTAAATGTTTAACGATAAAGAGCATCCCATCATCCCGTTTAATATTTTTTCTATGCGGTTTAGTAGGGATCCAATTTAAAAAAATCAAAAAAGTCAAATTAACATCTCCCGGGCAATTTTTATAAAAGAGAAACTTCCTGTTCCCGACTTTCTAACTTAATGAAAATTCTTTTCAAGAGGCGTTTTTTTCTTTTTGCGCCATTTTTCTTCTATTCAACATGAGAATTACAACGAATCTAATTTCGATGCCGTAATTAATAAACGTGTTAACTCGCACAAATATGTAACGGTACAAGTATAACAGTTGAAATTGTCGCGCATAATTGCAATTTATTACCGATTCGAGAGTTGTAATAGGTTTACAATTGCTTTCATTGCTCTCGCTGGTGCGTACTTTGTTAAATGGATGGGTCAGCAATTCGTATTGCACATTTTTACGCAACAGCAGCACTCGTGGAACACTTTAATCCACTGCTGCGTTATGTCGGGCGTGTATCGTTTAAAAAAACTCAACTCCGCCTTAATCGACGCTTAAAAGGGTAAAAAAGCTTTCGGCCGGYCAACGATCCAACTAAAAATCGCGCTGACTGTGCGACGACGAGGCGTCAGCTAAAAATCTTCTCTTAATCGCACCCTGCGACCCTTTTGTTGTTATTTTGCATGTGGGATCGAACGTTATTATTCTATTACTAATGACTGACCATAGTTACAAAACTAGACGAATTCCGGTATAAAATATCAATAGCCTCAATTAGTGCAACTGAAATTGTCTTCGTTGATTATGGCCACAGTACCAACTTTACTAAATCCCCCAATTACCGTCGAGGTTGGTGCCTTGTGTGATGTTGTATCAGTGTTGTATTCATGTCATGCGGGGATCGATAATGGCGTTATTGCTGACGGAGATGCAGTTGATTAGACGATGTCTTTTTGCAATTACAAAAATCGGAGAACAAGACGAATATCTTTTAATAACCTTTCGGGCGAACCGAAGGTTTGCGACTGACATCTAATGAAACTTTGCTGGGAAAAGCGCCTCGCTAATATGAATCGAAATATTTTTAATGGAATACGAAATTCTTGAGAAAACTTAGGCCAAAAGGACAAACACGAATAGCAGAATACGTGTATGAATTCCTCATGTGCGCGCTGAATTGCTGTGTACACACAAAAAAACGACAGTGTTTAATTTTAATTTTTGCTTTCAAAAATGAGAAAAACAGTTATTTGTAATACAAGGGAGGAAAGTGTAACTTTCCTCTCCTACTGATGGAAGTTACTGCCCAAGACTAAGGGAGTGGAGGACACTTTTCTTTAGTGTAATACATATAATTTTTCCTACAATCCAGCAAGAAAAACTTAACAACTAATAATTCCTCTTGATATCTCAAACTAATTGATGAATAAACTACTATAAAAATGTGAAGTTTTATCAAAAATATATTTTTTTGACATTGTCTTTTGTTTTTGAGTTCTACAATTTTTTTTTAAAGGCAACCCACTATAAGACCATTTTTCTCATGAATATTATGACCTATGGATTACAATTATCAACTTTATATTTAATTTTTATCAAAATTTTTTTCACAAAAGTTGCCATTTTGACAAAAAAATTGCATAACAAAAATAAAACAAAATTTCATTTTCAAAATATGATCACAGTTTTTATATTACTTGATTTATACCGCTTGTTTCCATACTTTGTATTTACCGTGTTCTTGACAGATGAGAGGAAAATTTTTAATTTCCAGGGAGGCATTCAGCCACTTTCCTTTCTGAAATTACGCTGTAAAGATTTACTTTCTGTTAGCGTCGTTGGAAAAGTAATTTAAATCTGACTGACTTTCAACTCAAAAATTTTGTCTTATATTGATATATACTTTGTGGTGTTTTACAACTTACTTCACTTCACAAAGCGTGAGAAGATAGCCTAGTCGGTTGTTTTATGGATGATGTCATTATAAGACGTTTTAATTTCAAGCTACATTTCCTGTAACATTTTTTCTACCGTAAGGCTTTCAAATTATGCTAAATGTGTTTTTACATCTAAAGTGGACAATCTGCATGCAAGTTGATTTTTTTGAGAGACTTTTTTGTTTATCTTTGAAATCTGTGGTTTTAGAGTTGCAAATTTAAAACATTATTGATTTTGATTTTTTCTAACTGAAAATCTCTTAGCTGGGATACTCTGTAGCATGATTGTACCGTTCTGTGCGTGGCACTACTGCGTTCGACCGGTCCGATAATTGCGCGTTTTTTTTCTCGTTCGTCTGTAATATTCCGTTTTATCAGCTTGTTTGTAATCAAAAACGAATTTTTCTTTGATAAACAACACATATCTTGTGTTGGGGAATGAAACTGGTCGCGCATATCTCTTTGCCAAATATGTGGCGTATGCAAAACAATTTGGTATCAGCTGGGCCTTAATTACGCTATTCCGCTCGAGCTAATTCATCCGAGACTCGTCCACCGTGAAATATTAGAAAAGGAAATGGATCCAAACCGGCTTAAGTTCGGTAACGAACACTTCACACTTGACGGAAATTAGATTACACGAGGGCGAAGTGGATGCACCCGGGGCCAACTTTTGTCCGTGTTCTCGAATATCGAATCGCGGTGGCGGTTTGTTCGACATGCATTTTCTTTTTTATCGAATCAATGGTTATAAATTTTTGTTCTTTTTGTTTCAGGTAAGTTTCCATCCTGTGGCTTTGAAAAGTAACTATGAGGGTATGTAGCGATTGATTTGACACATTAATTATACTTTACTGTGGGGTAAAATAACGTCTCTTTGGAAATTCGTCTATAAATTTAAAGCGGATTATTACTCGACCCTTCTTAAACAACATCAAAACGCCCTCGTATTTTATAAAAGGGACACGATTTTTGCTGTTGTAAGGCTCAGGTGATGCAACCTTGCCTTTCCATCAACCCTATCGACTTATTTCGAATACAATCATTTACGTGCAATGCTCGTCTTTTACGAGTATAACTCTTGGAACCCTTATTTGAATTTCGAGGCTTGCTTTAACGTGGCGTTTTGGTGGAGGCGCCGGGCAAGTGGACGTTTTCAAACTTACAAAATTACAATATTTAAACTCGGAAACTAAAACACACAGTTACAACTTTGGGAGAATTTGCATTAGTATGTTTACAATCTACAAAAAAAACTGTTGGTGCACAAAAAGTGAACATTTTATTGAAAAATAAATTTTTCATTTTCCTCCATTTCAATGTATCGCAAATACGATTGTGTAAAGTGTTTTTTTGTGATTGTGGGGTCCTGCCTCAAGCGTTAGCCCCGACCTCGGCCACTGTTCCCTTCGAAACCTTCTTGTTGAATAGTGCTCGTGCGATCGGTTGCAGTCGCTCTCGACCGTCGAGTCGCTCTCTCACACGGCCTTCCGCAGCATCCAGTAGCACGCCGAAGTCCGGAACGGCGGCGCGTTTCAAGTCAAAGTCCGGGAGCGTGTCCGAAATAGTGAGGTGTTTCCGGTGTTGATTCGTGTCATACTTAATCGGATATTGACAGAGAGCAGTAAGTAGAGGTGGGGCACCGGAAACAACACGTGATTTATTAAAGGAGGGGGTGTATCCGGGGGGTGGGGTGGATACATACATGAAAAATGCAAGCGAGCTTGAGGAATGACTTTGATGTATCGACGAGCGTTTCGATTAATGTGTGATTCTTCCCGGGTAGAGGTCGGCTCGGTAATTATTTTTTGCCTGTGTTTGGGGGCGAAACAAAGCGGGTTTCTTTGTGCAGGTAATTTCTCTTTGAGGGTTTTTTCAAATTAAATGTTTTGGCGTGTTGCTAAAATTTTTGTTTGAATTTTCGGGCGCATAAATTAATAAAGTTGTGCCTGTGCTCGGATTTATATCTATTTATCAAACCAAGGCTGAGATTCAATTAAATCAATTAAATCGCGGTATAGTCGAGTTGATGATATTTCCCGAACTTCTACAAGGTCTCGGGGGACCACTTAAGGGATTGATATTGTCGAGGATTTAAGAGAATTGTATCTGTTTTTAACACGATAATAAAAATCCAGCTCTTAATGGATTCCGAAGCGAATAAGCTACTTGTCAATTTTATAAACGAGCTTCTTTACTGATTGCGAAGTTAATTAAGCGAAATTGTCGAATCACTATTTAAATCGGTAACGAGCTCGGATGGCTACATTCACCACCACTCCGGGAAAAAGAAATTGGTTTCGTTATCGTCATCGATTAACCCTCGAAATATTCCTAAATACGAGTTGATTTTTCCCTTTCGGATAATTTCGCGTCATGATTAGAACCACCTCTCTGTTTCCATATTGTCATATAAATGATTACAGAGGGAGGGTGATTTATTGACGACGATGTTCGCTTTCTGACAAAATTCCTACGCGTTTCCAATTTGCACTCTTGGATGAATTGAAAATGCAAATGTCTAGGCCTGCTCCGACCCCCTGTCGTTTTGAATAATTTGATAAGTTTTGAATAATTGGCGGACGAAAAGCGAACCCAAAACAACTATTAGTGAGCCAGGGTTAATGGAGGCTTTGTGAGGAATTGTCGCGTTGAAAAAAAAAACACTTTTATACGGTTCTGCATTGTAAATAATTAACGAATTTACTTTGCATCCAAATTATGCATTAAATTTGTGGGTGACAGTGAAAAATTTTGTTTATTTAATTTAATTAATTCGATTTAAATTATTGATGAGGGTGTACTCCGGGGTCAAATTACACAGCTAAAAAACCTGTAGTTTAATGTGACAGAACTAACGATTGTAACAGTTAGCAGACTGTTAACGTTAATTAGAAATCTGGACAATTAGAGTTTCCTGCAACTTTAATACAGTTTTTTAACTGGACTTTTCGACGATTTACCGCCGTTAAATTTTCACGCGATCAGTTTATGCACAAGCACACATTATCCGATTTCATGGGATCTCTTCTTGTTCTCTCGAACGGAAGGCCTGAACACGTCTTTCGCGACAATTGCCGTTTTCAATCGAAACGTGGACGAAAGTTTAGATTTATGGCTTTCGGAATTGCTTACTTTAGTAGAATTAGCAGTTGTGATTTTTGGTAGAACGTGGCGTTTCCGCCACGTGAAATTGTTAAAGTTTGGATCTGTGATGGGTTAAAGGGAAGTTATTTATGTTTTTTGTTCGGAGTCGTGAATATGCCAAGGCTTAATTTTATTTGAGGAGAAATTTTGTTCAAGGAGCTCGTAATTTAAAACATGCCGACATTGCGAATTTTAAAGAGAAACGCACAAATTCATTAAGTAAATAATTTGCCCGGCGCATCCGCCGTTTTTCATCGAGAAGAGAAAGTAGTCATAAGTCTGATTTGAAAACTGCGAGTGATTTAAGGTTGGAGGAATTTTCTGATAAAACTGTTTGTAGTAATTATTTTTGTTAAAAAGTTAAAACACTGGCTATATTTTCTAGTTTAATAGGGCACTATTTTATTTATTTTATTTTTGGGATGGTGGTTTTTGGATTGAGGAGAACATATTCCAGGGTTTTTTTAGAATCCACTGTTCTTAATCGCAGCTTTGGAATTTTCTATTCTATTTAAAACATAAAGGAGGAAATGTACCTACTTTTTTCTCCATAAATCTGCTCAGAAAGCTGAGGGATTTTCATTTGAACTCCAGTATAGCTGTTATATTTTCATCGGCGATGCTAACATTTATTTACTTATCCTAAGATGGGTGGTGGATTTTTTGTTAAAATGGTGTTTTTTGTAAACTGTTTTTTGGTGCATCTTCTATTTTTGACGACGAATTTTCGGAAATACGAAAAGTTGAGTCGATGTCTTTGTAATTATCAAGAAATGTAAAGCTTTTTTGTGCTTTACCATTGTTTTTAACTCTCGGACAAGAGAGAAGATTTAAAAAAGTATTCACATCCTAAGTTGCTGAATTTATTCACAAAGTGTGTGAACACAATTCCAGTTCCAATTTACGAGTAACAGAAAGTGTTTTATTTTACAATTTGGTTTCTTTGTTTAAATAAATGGAATAAATGTGCTCTGTTGTAACTTTATTCACGTTTTAATTTTGGTGACAGTCTTAGGCATGACGCTTTTATGTAAGAAATGATGTAGCTCTCGCTCAAAAATTTTCTGTGCTAGATAAATTTGTATCGCAAATATTTTTCTGTATTCTTGATATCACATACTAGAATATCCTTTGTAGCATTTTTTTTCAAAATTTTATTTTGTTTTCAATATTTTTTTAAAAGTAACGAACACAATTAACCTGAAATAAACATTGAAGGTTGGTTTTCAATCATCATGTTTTGTGTTTCTAAGCGAAATATTTTTTTGTTTTTTTTTATGGTTTCAGTAAATTTGTATTGATGTTTCTGGTTGTAAGAGGGTTAAAACAGCTTGGATTTTTTATGCTTAAACAGATTTCCCTAGAAAGTTTAGCGTCTTCAATCCCATGTTTACAATTTCGTATATTTATAAGTATTCGTTTATTTATAAAAAAAATATAAAATATGATTATTTATAGTTTTTATTATTTATTATATTTATTATTTATAGACTCAAAAAATCCATAAAAACTCATTTTTTCATATGTAGGATGTCCATCCCCAACATTTTTGCAGTTCATCTACTATCCTCGTTATTTATGATTTTAAAAGACACTGCCAATATTTCTCCTTCGGATCACTTATATTTACGGTTCGTTCATCACATCCCCATCGATAACGATTCTTTCGCTCTGACACTCGTTCCTATGTAAACAACAATCGAACTTGCTCTGTTTCACCCTTGTTGACCCTGATTCTATTTGTCTGAGGAAAAATAAATTTTCCATGGGCATGTTTTCCACTTTTTTTTCAATGAACAAAGTTAACAATTGCAGCACCTTGCATCATATTACGCTCTCAGTTTGGCAAGTATCATCATCGTTTGCATATTTTTAGCATGTTTGGTAAACTCTGGGATCGGATCACTTTCCAGTGCATTAAGGTCTGACGTATTCCATTCATCACGATATGGTCATCGACCAACGCACCACGTCTCCGGCCTATTCCGTGTTATGTAATCGTTAATTTAACTTTGGCCCAACTTGGTCTAAACAGCCGCCTACATCATCGATCGACACACGTAATGAATTCCGGGGAAGGTTGCCCATAATTAGAAGAAGATGTGAGAAATAATCCATTAGCATATGCCCCTGTTTATTTAACTTTAAAGTGAAAAACTTTGATGGAAATGTGGGAAAATTACAACGTACGCATGAGAGAATACTCTCTGATTCTTTTTTTACATTCTTGAACTGAATTAGCTTAATTCTCTCATCTTTTGTTATTTTCATTGTTCTCGCACGTCTGAACAGATAATGCCAATAATTTCTTTAGATCAATATTTTGTCGGTTATTTTTAGAATAGAATTTTCTCCCGTTGTCTTTATACCTCCCGATTTAGCAAATTTTGTAGCAATTTTTTCTGAATGCCTTTTTTATTATTTGGTATTTGCGTAATTTTAAATTTTGTTTATTTTTTAGAATAAAATTTTGCATTAAATTARGAATTGCCTTTAAATTTTAGTTATTCGTGTTATTGTCAATGTTAATTTAGGACAGTTTTAAGAATTTTGAATTTTATTATGGAACTGTGGAGGTTATCAGAAAGGCTATACTTCTCGTTGGTCTCTCCCATATTAATCCTCTTTTCGCCAACAATGAGATATCCGATGGCGTCTGGCTGTTCGAAGATGAGCGTGAATAATGCATGGCGTTCGCCAAGTCCGATATTAAATGCCTGGTGAAATTCCGCGTTATCGTCTTTTAGCCGTTGGAAATCCCTCGGAGTGATAAGACGCGCCCCGCGCGTTGTTTGTTCTCGGCGTCGTCGTCGGCTGTTGCGAACGGCCCCGGAATCATCCGGACCACACAAATCACGGAAACAATACGGCCACCTGACAGGAACACGTCGATATAAATAATGGAACGCGAACCGAAGAATGACAATCCGGCTTTCCGGCACCGATATTTCATCGCTTCGAGCTCGTCACGTCGCTACCGCTTCACTATGTGCACCATCGGGAGACGGCTTCATAAATCAAAAGTGGACGCCGTCTGCGAACGATTTTAATCCGGGGGCGGAGCTGGAGCGCGGCCAGGAAGCAGGAAACGCCGTGCTGGTGCACTCCGGGGAAAAAGTTCAGAGACACTCTACACGATCAAATATCCCAATCTACATAAACACAACACGATAGACGTGCGGTTGCCGCGTTGGGAACGCACCACTATTGTCCCTCCATCTTGCAAGACCGCTTATCCGCCCTCGGACGATTATCTACGTCGGATAGAGAAACCTCCGTCATTGTGTTTTGACACACGAGGAACCCCTTATGTAAATTCCACGTCGTTCTATAATAATAAGAGTCCTGAGATGGGAAATGTGTGGCCTCTCCACGACCAACACCTAATCGAATCGAACCTCGTTTGTGATCGCGACTTGATGGTTTCTCACGACTTTATAAGAACGAGACGAGAGGTTTTGTGGCTGCTTTTTATAGAAATTAAACCGCTTGACGTGCAAAAAGAAAAAATACACGGRCSTGTAGGTGGATTTATGTGGCATTTTTTACGACACGGTGTTTATTTAATTAAGGGGCGAGCACCGCATCAGTTATGAAACTAACAATGCGGCACTTTTACCGTTGGAGACAGAACATTCATTATACAGGGAGCGCCAGAACTCGCGCTCTAGATAAAATTTTCAAGTAGGGTAAGATACCAGGCACACGGAAAATGTTTAAAAAATTCTATCTGTCAAAAAACTTAGATATTTCTTTTTTGACATTTGACATTTTTTCATGTCTATTTAATGATACTTATCTTGTTTTTTTCCAATTATTTAGTAAAGGTACAAAAATTTTGCCAATAAAAGCCACAAATAACATTGAACAGAGTTACATTTTAGGATACAGCTTCTTTGTTTCCTCTTTTAATAGCCTATGCCAAAAAATGTTGGTAAATTATTTTCCAACAGAAATAAATAGAGTCAAAGTGCAAAATTTTATAGATAAAATTTTTTTTAACATTTTTTCCATGTGCCTGGTATCTTACCTTATATGACATTTTTCTCTGGGGCGCGAGTTCTGGCGCGATTTATGAAATAAGTTGCGAAATGTCTTTTAAGCACGCGATGTGAAATTGACACAAACACTAAACTGAAACTGCCTAAACACTTCTTTTGCAACGTGTTTCATACATGATTTTTCTACAATCACCAAATTTTTTTATAGTAAATGGAAAATGTGACATTGCCAAAAAAATTGACAGAGTTGCAAAGTTGATGAGTAAAACAAAATCAATCTTGTTGCCGAGTTGTTGTTTCCAAACAATAATTTGCGAAATAATATCGAAAAGTTTGTCCACATCATTTGGAAAAATTAGTGATTCCGATGATTTCTGATATCGAAAATGCAGCAGAAGCCGCTATGAATACCAGAGAGATCAAAATCTGTGTATCAAGCAACTTACGACAAATTTGAAATTTGCTGCAAGGAGAAAAAGTGGTTACCATCACGGAAAAGGTAGTTTTGGCCTATTTTTCTTAAGCTTCGAAGATTTGGAAGACACAGCCTCGTGTTTGCCAATTTCTTCTACGTCTTCACGTGGTGATATTATCGCAGAGAATCAAAATTGTCAATATGTATAATTATTATAAACAATAAGCCGTTTATTTTGTGTTTTTTGGCATTATTTGCTCGGTTTCTTTTGAAATGAAAACTGAAGTTACATGACATTTTTTATGCACTCGTGCTTAAAATGACCTTAGTTTTATGCACTCGAGCCTAAAAGTATGTCATTTCGAAACCATAACAACAATCTAAATATTAACTTTATAGAGGGTGTTTTACATAATTTTACGAGGCCTGAACCTGTAAGATGCAATCAATAATACATATTCCGATACAAACTCGATTACAAATTTTGATAAATTGGATATTCTTCTCTAGATTGTTCACCCTTTCAAAAATTACGTTTTTTTTAGGTAGTGATTAACTAGAATCATATTTATGCCGTCTCGTGATAGAACAAATGATAATTGTTTCTGAAAATCTGCATTTATGACTATTAATAAAACAGTGATTAGTCTGACAAATACTGTCACGGGTTTCTAAAAATTAAATAATTAAATGGGTTTTTTTGTATCTAGTGTTTTTTGACTTTTGTATATTTGGGTGCGTACGTTAGGCGCAAACCTCGTAAAGTTGTGTAAAACACCCTGTATAAATATTTTTTCAATTTGCATAAGATAACGTTAATTCTCTTGAATTTATCGCCACAGAGTGTAGCTTGGCAACAGCAGCATTCTGCATTCGTTTAACTAACTAGAGTTTGAGAGGATTTGGCTTGACTTTTTATTATTTTAACATAAATAAATGGCTCGTGCCCGGAAGGAAGAAGCCCGTCTAATCCCGTCCCGGTTCGGCTTAAGAAACATTCATCATATTTTCCAGTATTTGGCTCCAGTCAAGCCTTGCTTTCGTTGGTTTTTCTCGCTTTTTCTTGTTAGCTAACGAACGCGCGTCTTGTTTGAAAAAGAGTCAATTTAATGGAATGAAATTAGGCTAGTTTGGATTCTGACCGAGTTGAAATAGTGGTGACTAAGACTCGCTTAAAGTAAGAATAATTGTCGCAGACGGGGCAACTGTCCCGATAATTACCCCAATAGGGAATACAAAGCTCTCCGAGTTTAGGTAAATGCGGATTAGGGCGTTATTTTAGCGGTTATAAAATCAAAGATAACAAGAGAGTTTGGCTAGCGTTATATTGCGCAGCGTTGCCGAATGAAATATAGTTGTTTTTCTTGGCCAGGAGGCCATTTACCAATTCTGTCTGTCAGCGGATTCGGAAGAAAAAAGGTAAAAAGGGTTGCGATCATTAGAGATTTTTATTCAAAACGGAAAGATTTTTCCTATTTGTTCCGATTACATCGCGACGTTGTTAGTAGCGTAAAGATCGTCGAGGTTTTATTTCAGCCCCCGTCTCTTAATTAGTTACGTGCCCTCACGTTGTTTTAATGTTTTTCTGACATCGTGGCGCCATAACTCAGCAACTTTTGCTCCGCCCCCTTCCACATTTCATTAGCGACATCGCACGGATGGTTGCCTAGGACTAATTCTGGCGATTTTTGATAAGTCCGTTCTCGGATTTTTGTTCATCGGGGATGTTGGAAAAAATGACGAGAGTTTGTAAAACATCGTGTTTCGAACCGGCCGAATAACCATACATCTACATAAATCTCGGGAGCTTGCTTTTTCTGAATCTGTATGAATTATTGCGCTGCTTCGCCAAATAAAGAATTTATTCTGTCCCGGACTGAATTGAACCCTTTTCGCGAAACGCCGGCCGGTTGAAATATGACGACGTTTATGATGTTAGTGGGGGTTTTGATGAATTCGAGACGTTGAGAATCCCGACTCGAGTTTTGACTAATTCGGAGGGCCGGAAACTCGAACAGAATAGACCGAGAAATATCGCGAGGAAATGGAAATAGTTTCAGTTTTTAAAGCGACGACTTCGGAGGATTTGAAATTGATGGGAGGAAAGGCGATCTGTCGTGGGCGATGGATTGATGGTTTCCGGGCGAAAACTTGACCAGAACTCTTTTTCGAAATTCGCTCCGACAAAACGAATAAAATTATGTTTACACGCGGGTTTTAATCAAAATCAATTGTTTCGATTAGAGAAAATACCACTCGAAATTGCGTTTTAGCGCCATGAGTAAATTTAATTGCAATATTTACAGATTAACAGATCCTTTCTCTCTTTCACTAAAAAACAGGACTTGCCCGGCGCATCCACCAAAATTGCTAATTTAACATCGCAAACATCATGGATGCGAGAGTTTTTTCCAACGATGTAAAAGTCTCGTTAAAACAACAATTTAATCAGACAAATGCAAAAATACACGAAAAATTTTGTTACTAAACTACTCTCTTTTGGAAATAAATCCAACCGGATTAACGTTGTCAGTGCTTTTTTTTCTGGGATTTGAACGAAACAGCTTTTTTAGTCTAGAAAACTGTAAGTTATGGGCGGTTTCATTTACAGGGCGCAAGGTGACGTTTTTTTAAAAGGACAAGATTTGTTGATTATCTATTTTCAGATATTTCGAAAGGAGTGAATCTCTGAAATTAAAAAAAAAAAAATTGAAACATTTGATTTTTTTATAGATTTTTAAGTTATTTTTTGAGTTTGAGAATTTCTTATAACGCGTTTTAACTGAAGAATTTAACAAAAGTGTTTGTCTACTAATTTCGGAACTGCCTCTAGTTTTTTTTTATATCTGCTAAAATGAAATACTTGTTTATATAACACTGCGGTCGGAAACGTCTAAACTATCTGGGATATTCCATTTTGCTCACCGGATTTGAACTTCCTGGAGCAAATTTTGTAGCGAACTAGAGTTTTGAGCATAATCGTTTCTTAAAAAATGAAAACAAATAAAATTTGTCGTAGATTATTAGTCGGTTCATTATCAAAAATCATATAATTTTTATCAAAAAGTTTGTGAAAAATTTTTAGATATGCAAATGCATTGAGAAAGAAACATCCAACAAAATTTTTAATTCTGGTTGAAAGACCATTGTGCGAGAGTATTTTTTCGAATGTAAACTGCCAGTGTTGACAATAAGAGACCCGATTCCGGCGATTTGAAAACCGCATAAAACGGACCGCTCATTTCCAATCCTTTCAAAAGTCCCGGATTTAGACCATTCCGTGTTTGTTCTGTCCGAATTATAGGACGCGCTTTTGCCGAAATTTTAATTTTCTAAATAGCGATGCTTCGATAAAAACGAAACGAACGAAGATTCCGAAAGCGATAATGAGGAGCCATTTTAATTAAGAAACCATTAAAAAACTTCCAAATACACTTCCACCCTCCTAACGTTATTTTCCTGTCCAGGACTAAAAAAAGAGATAATCAATTCAACATGGCGTTCTTGTTTCAATTGATCAACCCGAGAATTGCATTTGTTTCTCTTCTGTTGTTTTCTGATTTGATCGATGCAATGCATACGTTACGTTTGAACAAATATTGACGGTATTTATGAGCTTCTCTCGATTAATCGAGTATTTATTTTTTAAGTTCGCGAGTCGGAGTAAATTGTGGGGTCACATTAGCGTCGGGCCGCTTATCTCGGACGCTCTAATGCTGTAAATTATCGGCAGATTTTTCGGGGAGGCCAGCTTTGCGAGGCTAATCCTGGGGCAATTTCGAGTCGTTTGAATTTTATAAAGTCGGTTTGGTGTGTGTATGTCGAGGAATTTTCTTATACAATATATCGCATCGAGTTAATAAAATATGAACGCACGRGTAAAGAGCATACTTTATGGCAATCAATAAATTCCCCAAATTCCGGATGCGTCTTTATTCTCCTCCTTTTTAATAAAACAGAATTGGTCGTTGCACAATTAATAAATCGCGTGTTGTTGTCTTTGTTCGCCTCTTTAAAGTCCGCAAAGTGGACTTTTGTTTATTGGGGCGGGAGGGAAAAGACGCGATGCCATCCATCCGCGCGCGGACGCTTCCGACTCCCTGAGGACGCATCCATGGCTGCTCCGGACGCAAATCCCCACCTGCTGGCTTCCTTGCTCAGACTGCTGGTTGGTGAGTTTCGTTACACTCATTTAATTTTAATGTCTCACAGGTTTTCTCACCGAATGTGAGCAAATTCGACCAATTCAATATTCATCCGCATAGAAATATTTCCCAAATTATACCGAACGTTACTAAAATTAGTGTTTATCCTTTAACACATAATTATTATGTATTATTTACATCTCTATATTTTTTGATCCTAAAATACGCGAAAATAAAATAAATTAAAATAATAATGCATAATCTGAAACAATTATAGGCAATAACATTTTATGGAAAATATTATATACTTTTGAATTCTGACGCTGAACAATTAGAGATAATAAGGGAGAAGGAAATGAAAGAGGTTCCTCAAAGAACGTTTATTTTCATTATAAAAATTTATTCTTGTTATAAAGAATTTTCATTGTCTGAAATAATGTTTTAACAACTATGGAGCACCATGAACATGAAATAATTTAACATTTGAACTAATGAAATTAGGTGCTATTCTTAACAACAAAAAATCGATGCAAAATTTTTATATTTTTTTTGTATGTGAACATTTTTTTCCTTGCTTGTTTTTGTTAAATTTCACTCAATTTTTTTAAAACAATGTAATAGGTTTTAAAGAGCACTCTAAATTTAAAGCAAGTTCAAGCAAATTTAAGGCAAGTTCTTTTGACTTGTTTTGAGCTCTACTATCACCTGCTAAAATATTTGCACATACTTTAAAATCACTCTGTACGTAAAATAGTTTTTATTGAAAATGTTTAAGGCATACTTGATAAATTTTTATTTTTTTATCTTTTACAAGAGTGGTTTTACCTATTCGCGGACACACTGTATATCGAAAAATACACTCACCGGCAAAATGTCGCATCAATTTTGAATTGAATTTTTTTATTGAAATAACGCTTAAAAAAATAAATGCATCAAAAATTAATTAATTACCTAATTAACGTTAAGTTAAACTAAAATTACGACTTAAACTTCAACAATTAAACTACAATTTAA
Organism: Tribolium madens; assembly: GCF_015345945.1. Lineage (NCBI taxonomy): Eukaryota > Metazoa > Arthropoda > Insecta > Coleoptera > Tenebrionidae > Tribolium > Tribolium madens. The sequence continues at coordinate 5,148,619 of NW_025401068.1, forward strand.
TGAATGTCAAAAGAAACAAAAAAGCGAATTCCGTCCGAATCAGTTTTTTAGCTTAGATAAGCTTTTATTACATTCGGAGGCAACCATTAATACCTAGTTTTGCCTCCTCGAGCCTGGAAAGAACCTCAGTTTTTAATTATTGTGTCTCAAAAATTAGCGGTGATTTTGATAATTTAACATTTATTCAGTAAACAATGAATCTACACCAATTGTTTTTGAAAAGTCCATAGTCGACTGAGTTACTTCATGATGCTACTATCCTATATCATCAATTTTAGTACTATTTCAGAACCATTTAGCCATTTTAAATCTTAAAATTTAAGTGATGCGATAATTATGCCGGTCAGTGTACTATGCAAATGTCGAGGGCAAGGGTAAAAAGTACCCTAATTATTTTGATTGTAGTTTCTTGCCACTTTTGCCAACAAAATCCTAATTTCCATAGTTTCTCACRAAAAAGAGGTCTCTTGCGTTGTTTCTATACAACTTTTTGTTTTTGAGTAAAATTGATTTAAAATTTATGTTACAGACCATAAACAACATTCAAATTCAAAATTAAATCTCTTTTACTCTAGGCCCCTCTAGTTTAGGACGTCCTTGATTACAAATTTGGACATTTGATCTTTGAATTCGTTTACGGTGTATTTCTTTTGGTTTTCCTCATTTGTCAACTGTATTTCACTATTTCTAAAATCTATTTCCGACCTACGTCGCTTTGGCATTAATATATCAAATAAAAAAATTGTTTTGAGTAATAGTGAAATACATTTGACAAAAGAGGAAAACCAAAAGAAAAACACTGTAGGTGTACCTATAATGGTTATCAGCTGTATCAAATTTTGTAATTTTACTTATTCTGAAATATTGTGCAAAACTCATTAAAAACATACTTTATTGGGGGGTGTAACTTCTGAATAATATTTTTCGATACATATTTATCTTACAATTATTATCATATCAATATTTTATCATATGTATAAACTTGTAACAATAAAAACGGAACACCCCGTATACACAGGAGCTGTAAGTCCTTCCGTAGCCGTCACGACGTATTATCCCTGTCCGGTCCTAATCCATTCAAATCTCGCTCTTGTTTCAAGCACGTCCGTGTTGATTAAATTAACCCACAAAAATTACTCTACACATTCCCTTGCCAATATTTTTACTTAATAGAAACAACGSTTTTCGATATTCGACCGGATGCTAATCGAAAAAACCCGGAAAAAGCAGGGAAATGGATGTGGCCAGAAGTCAAGTAACGATTTGTGTTTCAAGCATTAAAGTCGACGGTTTCATCTGTTTCGAAATCGGCTTTTCTTAGTCGCCGAACAACGAATGTATTTTTTTCGGTTCTTTTCTTTGTCGGGGCACGAGAGGCGCGATTTTCTATTTTATAATGCTAGAAATTGAGTTCTAAACGATATTTTAAAACGGTTCCGACGCAGATTGACGCCACACGCTGGATTTGACAGATTCAACGATTTATATGAGTGTTTCTCCTTCACGTTGTCACATAATCGTGATTACATTTTCGGAGAGATTTTTCTTGCCGAACCGAAAATGGTCGCATTAACGCCGGCAAACAATTTAATCAGGAACTAATTTACAAGATGGCGCTACAGACATCTCGCTACGCTTCTCTACCTTCAATGCGATTATAAATATCTACGACATATTAGCTCGAATTGAGTCGCGAGGATAACAAAAGAAGATCTCGCTATTTTGAATGTTAAATTAATTCCGACAACGAAACGACTAAAAGCACACTTCTTTGTTGTCATTGTTTGTTAAATCAGATAACGTTTTCTTAATTTGATATGACATTCTAATAACAATAAATGCACTCTTTACAAAAATTATAACTTTGAAATGTGACGAAGCGAATTTGGTGTTAGATGGCACTCTTTATCGTGGCATTTTCCACTAACGTATAAAAGATACCGGAGCCGTATTTGCGAATTTCGGTTCCAATTTAAACAGATTTAATTCGTTTAAACTTTGAACAGGAAATTAATTACAAGACTAAACAAGAAACGAAACTTTTCTTAACGTTTATTTATTGAGAGTTCGTTTGATTTTCATTTCGAATTAAATTTTTTGTGGAAAGTGTTCTTTTGAGGTGGTTCCGTTTAAATATTGTCATTATTGATTTGGAAACGATCGGAAATGGAAGACGAAGGACAAAAGACGACGCCTCGGGTGACGTGTTGACGAAAAACCCTTCCAAGTTGATTACCGCGAAAATGAATTGCCGTGATACCGGCGATAATTTAATTTCGCTAACGACATTGTGTTACATCTTTATAAGGCTGTTTGCAAGGAGATTGTCCTCGTAGGAAGAAGGATAATTGAGTGACAGACGACTCGTTGAAAAATGACAACCCGTAAATCGTCCGGAATTCAAGGCCGCGTCGAAATCCGGGTTTCCGCAGTCGACTTTTTCGTCACTCAACTAATTGGTAAAATATCCGGGAGCGTAGCGTTTATGATGAATTAGTCTGGTGTTAGTGAGTAACTGTCAGATTTCGCCCAACTTAATTTACTCGGCGAACTAAAAATTGCTCTCGATCACTCATTTGCCGCTTTTTTATTAAGCGAGGATAGGAGGGTAGATCACATTGCGATTATTCACTAGGCGGATCGGTGTAAATCTATTACCCGGATATTATGCGGGAGAAATTGGACATGGATAAAAGGGGCGGCGATGGAGGAAGTTCAGCCATAACGCCCGGAAGCTGCTTTTTGCCTAAATTTGACTCGATTCGATTCGTTTCGAATCCTGTCGACTTTAAAATAATTGTAATCTGCAATTTAAMCTGAAGGAAAAATCAATCGCGAGCTTCACTACACCTCCGATTCGCCTTTTTCTCTTGATGTTGAACGATTCTTTATTGTTCCACTCGGCTCGAAATTTATCTTTTCTTAATGCTCAACAACCGTAAACGTCAAAATAAATAACGCTAATCCACGTAGCCCAAATGAAAAGCCACTCGTAGCGAACGTACAATTTCCGGGGACGTCATAATCGTCCGGTCATTTCCACGTGTCAAAAATAAAAGGCCACGCGATAAGTTTCCGAATCGCCGGGTGAAAAATCGAATTTAATTAATATAGAAAAGCCATACATCACAACTGTAATGTCACAAACAGATTGCGTAATATTCCACTGTAATCGAGCATTTATTTATTGCTTTGCGGTGCATGCGTTATGCAAATACACGCGTACTTTTCGTTTTCGGCTGAAAATTTAATTAATTTTCATTGCGAAATGATTTTTGAAATTTGGGCCAAACCACCAGCTTTGTTTCCGACTCGTTTGTTAGGTAAATTTCGTGTTGATTTGGATGTGAAAATGACAAATGTCGACTTACTTATTCTCTTTCTGTCGCATTATCGTGTCGTCTCTTTCTTACTTGCGCCACATAAATTTCGGCCAGATGTCTCTTTAAAGAAATTATTTTAATTTGCTCGTGGTATTCAAGCATTATTTGCATAAGAGCACTTTGTAATTTTACTAAAATGAAAGAGTGGAAATCGACGCCAGAATCACCTGCCGGCTATTGTTTTACATGGCATTGTTTTCGAATAACGCCTCATTGTGTAGTGTCGAGTTTTTCCGCACTGTCGAACACGAATATGGAACAAAATGACATGCTAGTAACAAAAATTAAAAATTACAGATTTCTATTGCGATTCATATTTTGTCCGGAGATGGCGTTATTGYCTCGACCACGTCCATACACCTATATAAGATCCGCACTGTCTTTCCAGACTTACATTACGTATAGTTCGAAAACCGCAAACCTTGTCCGTTTCGAGTCCAATTAACACGCTTAGCCTAAAGTTGGAAGGCCCAACTAACCAAACATTGAGTCGCCTGTTTGTAATTTCCTTAAATTGTAGTTAATTGCGATCAATCCGATTTACAGCCGATTAAGCGCTTTGTTATCGGACGTTTAAAGAGTCTCTGATGTTGAAGGATTAAGCACCGATTAAGAATATAACACGAAAAGTACTCTTCCGTTTTAACGTCAGACTGCAGCGACTTAGGAAACGGACTGTTTCTCCGTCGACCGTAAAATAAAGCAGTAAGTGCTGCAACACTTTGCCGTTCCACATAAATCTGTAGAGCTTTGACGAGACGTACAAGTGAACTTTTAAAAGTGGCCGGATTTGAAAAAATAAAACGTCCCGAGCAAATTGTGTACAATTAAAAGTTTTACGACCTCTTTTCAAAACTTTGTAAATGCTTTACGGTACTTAATTATTTAATGTGAGATTACGGTATATATAAAATTCGCGATAAAGTCGACGGTCTGGTTAACATCAAAAGATTACGAAAGGAAAAACATAAAGATGCTGAAAAAAATACACATCATCCTAAAAGAGACACATGTATTCGAATCGGATACAAAGGTTTTAACATTTCGCGTTTCTCAAATCCCTCGCTTGTTTGAGAAACTATGAAAAATAGGGAAGAACATAAAACGCGTCTGACGCTTTTTGAAGAGTATTAATCTTTGCACTTGGTTCATTTGCAAGTTTTTTATGGGTTTAAACAGCTATTAAAAGATTAACACTGAAAGTTTGAATCTTGATGATTTTTACCGCAATTGATTTGCTCTTGAAACATTTCAGCTTTATTTCGACGATAATTGAAGCACATCGAGGCTTCTCTACATCATAAGAATATTAATTACGTTTTCATTGACGTGTGTTCAATTTGCTTCTCACGTACCATATTAKCTTTATCTCTAAAAATCGCAATTCGTTTTCTTCTCTCCACCATTAGTGCAATTATTAAAAATATATCACTGTGAGTAGARGTCGTGTACTGAATTGCAATTAAAAAATTCTCGGTCGGGAAATAGCCCCGAGGCCGGCGCAAGTTTCCCAAGTAACGAGGTGCTTAAAGTAAATATTTCCTTAGCATTTAGGATATCATCTATGCATACTTAACGTCGGGAATAAAACGTGCCTTGTATTTTTGCCCGAGCATTTATTTATGGTTTAATTCTGACATCACGTCCCGCGAGAATTTCGTATGCGATACTCCACCTTTTGAATTCAATATAGACATATGCATATACGTCGGAAGTAAATTACTCGAATCGGGCTCTCTTCATACGTCTGTATTAACAAACGAAAAGGGGCACAAAACTTGACTTATGCGCAAAAGTTGACGTATTTGTTATTCAGCGTATGTAATGCTCTTTAATCTCGGAGAAAGGGGTGAAAAATTGGCGCGGGAAAATTTATGAGGGACTGGTGATCCCTCTGCGGCAATTAGTTGCGTTTCTTTTATACCGTCGATTAGCCTACCATCTGTCGGAAGAAATGCGATGTGGCGCCATCTCTTGTCGAGTAGATGTAGTTGTGGTTTTGACAGAAGTCGCCAGAGGGAGAGGAAAGTCATGGGCGTGGTGCCTGCCACTGATATCGATCTCGGCTTTGGAATTTCTTCACATATTAGTCCGTTAGAGGCCGCTACTGGTAACTACGGCCATCTTTAAGTTTGAGGTTTTGTTTTAATCTCGTCTTTTGCTCTTCTTTTCTTATCGGTTTAGATCGTGTGTAACTGACCGAAAATTTAGATCTTGGAATGGGTCTGAATGCTCTAAATTGGCATGTTTAGAACGTATCGGTTCCAATACTTTTTCTTTAATTTAAGTGCTCCGCTTCGGAATAAAATATTCATCTCTGTGCCTCTGTAAATGCATATCACATATTTCGCAGCAATCCGAAATAAATAAAATGTACACACGAACATTTTCCGTCTCATTTCTTTCATAAATATTAAACTACGACAGGTGAAGATGCCGCCGAGTGTTTGAAATGCGTGGAATATTTTATAATGAAATTTTCTTGTTTGGCAGATTTTTATCAACGACACGTTTCATTAATGAAGTTACATTATTTAACGGAACGTCGCTTTAGCTTTGGTCCGTGTAATTAATTATTACGTGGACCGTACTGGAAAAATTGTCACGTTTCGTGGATTAACTTCCGCCCCTAATTAATTCGGAAGCTTTTAACTTGTGTTTGCGTGCGAAAGTCCGTCTTGATGATTATTTTCAATTAGTGTAACTCGGGCGCCTCAATTAATTTTCATCGGTTTAGAAATGTCGTGTGGGCGTTTTTATTCCTATATGATGTAATGTAATCCCTCTCGAGGTCGTAGTTTTGCGTGTCGACGGGATCATGTACGCCATAACCGGAAATTTACGGCCGTTTATAATACGAACGGCATCGTTTATTTCCTGTATCAGGTGTGACGTCTTCGGAATCGATACATGTATGGCAATTCCGAAAAATGGTTTTTCCGAAACGGCCTTATTGTATGATGCTCGTTTGAGCGTAAAGTCTGGTTTGGATCTCTTTCCGGCTGCTTACAAAGCGTACAACATTCAAATTAAGGGAATAATCACAAAAGGGCCGATATTTTCACAATAAGTCGTTTGTAGTTAATGTTGTTTTTGTATAATGTGAGAACCGAGTCGGGTTCTAATTTAATTAAAATAACAACGAGGGTAGATATACTTGTAAGGTCGTAAAAATGCAGAAAATTATTTTTCGAGTTATCGACGTTTTACTGTAAATAAAATGTAATGTTTGGAAAGCTGTTATCGAAGTGTTTGTGTTTATTTTTGTTTAAAATTAAACGGTCAAAGCGAGCTTTGAGATTTTTGCCCCACTTGCAAATTTTTTTTCTTAATTGTTTTCGAAAGTCTGGAATCGAATCGGACAAAGATGTCTCTTCAACAGTTTTAAAGTCTTGAAGTTAAATAATCGGATAAGCACATTTATTAAATTGCGAAGGCGATTCTTCTTTCTTGCTGTCTTTTATGGATGGCTTAATTCCAGTTTCGAGAATATTCTTTTAGAGAATTTAATGGGAAAAGATTTAACAAAATATCTCTTTTCGAAATGAACACTTTTTGCTGGATGTCAGTCGTGAAAAAGCTTGCTTGTCATTTTACAAACAAGTTCAAAGAATTTTTTTGAGAGAAATTTATTTACTTTTGTTTAGGAGCACACAGTGAAATATACCAGAAATGTAAATCTTTTGGAAGAGAACTGATCCTGTACAAATAAGATAAGATTATCTCGACTTGTGTTTATCTCTGGCCATATAATCAAAACTGTGTAACTATAAACTCTCCAACGTCGATGCAGCAGAATAGTTTTGGGCGATTGCGAAAGTTTTACTTACTCTATTTAAGTTTTACCTTCTTTGAAAATAGATTCGTAGACCTGTTTTTTCTCAATAATGAAAGAACAAATTTCTTAATGATCAACTCTCAAATTTCTAAAATATTTAGTTTCAAAGCAATTTATAAATTCTTAATTATCTCCTGAGGTTAAAATAATTTGCTTGGTCTAAGATAAGACCTTTTTATTTATTTAAGCACGTTCTATTTTAATTATAATAAAAAGTTTAACCCGCAAAAAATCGATTTTTTACTTTTTAAATAATTCCACAAGCTTGTGGTAGAAAGTTATTTTATTTTTTCCGTCTTTTGTTCGCTAAATCTGCTAAACTTGGAAAGTAGACATCATTTATTTAGAAAATATTAAGACGAAGCCGAACTGCAATTTATTACTTGTAAAACACAGTTTTAATAAAATTGGACAGGAGAAAAAAATGTTTCCCGGCGCATCCACCATTTTTTATCAACATTACATTTGATGTATGAAACTTTATTTTAACAATCTTCTAATTTTGTTTGAGATAATTTGTGGTGTTAGTTTGTGTGAGAGTAAAATTTGAAATTATTTTTAGAAAAACTCAAATGTGTCTGTCTTCTCGCACATAAAGTTAAAATTTGATAATTTTTGTATTAGTTTTGTCCATCATAAATATTCACCGAAATTATCAATAATTTAAGATTATTGATTTCACCTCAACGCAACCCCCAGTAATTTTATTTTACATTTTAGTAAATCGAGTTTAATTTTCAGTTCCTCCACTTTTGCAATTATTTTAATATGAATTAATTTTCGCTTTTAGAATTAAAAAACTTTATTTGCAACTATTTCAATACAGCGAAATATTTTGTCGTCGTTAGTGCCATCGTAACAATAACACCATCTAAAATGAACACACTTGGAACAAGCTGATGTTCCACTAATCCAGCCAATAAAAGTTGCTTAACGTTTTGATTGCGGTCGAATACAGTTGTTGCAATTTTGCCTTTGTCCAACAATTAAATTTGGATGGTCTTTTTGACGCCAACAGCGCACAAAAACCTTCCTTGTTTATTTTCAAAACCTAGGCCCGATCAAAAAACGCCTCCCCACATTATTCATATTTGATTTCCCTCCCGGGCGAACCTAAGCTGGCCATAAATAAATATCAGCAACCACCTGCACCGTCAGCTCGTCGATTAATTTTTTCGACTATTTCATAAGTTTCAAATTCAAGCGTTATGTATGTAAAGTGGCAATTCCTTTAATAATAACTGAAACCGTGACCGGAAATTAAAAGATAAGGGACGTCGTCCTGGAGCGTCTGTGAGACTCCTGTTATGTTAATTGTACTCAAAGGGGAGTTTTCACGGACAAATTTATCGATTTCTCCGGTAGAATTATGAGCTTGTTATGATGGAATTTCTCTTGGATTTTGTTTTGTTTAAAGGATTTTTTATTGGGAAAGTTGGTAAAACGGGTCATTAATTCGACCTCAGAGAGGTCTTAATTATTATGACTATTGGTGTTTGGCATGGGTGGTGACACTTTACGAACTTTGGGGAAGATTAAAGAGCCAATCGAAATGTGTCAAGTGTGGTTGGAGATAGGGATGAGGAGTGGAATTGAGAAAAGGTGCGTGGGTTGAGGGACAAAGAGTAATGAATTTTAAGCGGTTTTTTTTTCGCATTTTAAAAGATCTTATAACACGTTTTTGAATCGTTTTTTTTTCTTTATTTTTAATTTTCTGACAACGTTGTAACGTATTTTGTAATCGATTTTATTTTTCTTGAATGAATTTATTAAATGTGAGAACTACTTTATTCCAGACGCGATTCAATTTTCCGGAGAAAATTCTAATGGAAGATAGTTTCCTTGGGAAAAATCCTTATTCAAAACGAGTCACTTTGTGCTATTTTACGAGTAGCATTTCTAATATAGTTGCCATTAAATCCGGAAATTTCGGTGTGATAATCGCCGTTAACGAAGCATCACTCCTGTTGGAGAGCCCTTGCATCTCTTCGTTAATGAAGCATGTATTCAGCTTATTGCTCTTTTGATTTATCCTTCGTCAAACAGTCAAAGACTCACCTGCATCTGCTTGGTTTGATCATAACGCTGTTAATTAGGGACGCAATATTCTCTTGGCTTATGTTTACCGAGAAATGACCAAAGCGCTCTATAAATTAACGATCGTTCTCGTCGAGGAAAGTTTCTGACTATTCAAATAGGCGTCGCGGTTGTGAAAAAGTAGTTTTTTCCGGTAAACAAATCCGGATGTTTGTAAGAAAGGGCAACGTTATAATTGGGGGCATTCGCTCACAATCGATGCACACGGACATTTAATTGAGTGTACACTCAAATAATACAGTGATGATAGAATTCGGTCGGCGGCTCGGGTTGCGGTTTCCTGACAGTTTAGGGTTGCCTCCCCGGGGAGAGTCGATACTTCGACCCGTCGGCTGCAACAGCCCGCGAATGCGAATCGTTCGGATTGTTTAGAGTTAATTAAAAACGAATATTTACCTACACCGAAGGAATTAAATATTACAAGAAAGTTTAGTCAAATTTTGGAAATTTATAAATAAGGAAAATTAATTCCAGATTTGTTTTACTGTTACAATTATACTAAACGGGGAATAAAACCAGTTCATTTGTTTTACATTTTTCATTGTAAAACTTAACTTTTAAACGTAACTTGACATCTTGAAGTAGGTTTTATGTAACTTTAAAAAAATATTAAAATTCTGTTAATAGTTTTTTGCATAATTTTACTAAAGTAGCGGAGAGCGGGGGAATTGGAGCCTACTAAAGGAAATGTTGATAAAAACCACATTTGTTTACTTTGTTATAATTTTTACTTAGGAACTTAAACCTCATTTATTTGACTATCTGTTCATCACAGTTGAAATCAACTACAGCCATGCATTAAGGTACAATAAAGACTTTACAAAAAAAGTCAATCGCTCCCATTACCCCACACAGCGGGTAATGACAGCCCATGTAATGCTCATGGGAAATGGGAGCCATAATTTTTACTTCGTGCTAAAAATAAAGCCAAACATAAATATTTAAAAAGCAAATTTTAGTTAGTACAAAGAACTATTTGTAGCATAAATAAAAAATTCAACTATTCAAACAAAACAAAGAAATAAAGATCCAATTATTAAAGGCTCCCATTATCCGCTGACCACCATTTTTGAAAAGTAATAATAAAAGTATTTTATTCGACTTTCAATCACAATTTAGTGAATGGCATTTGAAAGAAGACGAATCTAGGTATGGAATAAGCATCAACATAATACAAAAAGAATATATCTTCATACTTACCTGGACGCTGGGAATCGGCAGTATTTTATAAGCGTAGAGCAAAAAACACAAAATCATCCCTTGTGACTTAACGCAGGGCACTAACGCCTCATGTGCGTCAGGCGAACTTTTTCGATGATTGACGGAAACGGCCTAGTGCTTAAGGTCACTCAAATATGCATAGGTTCCGTCCAATTGCTATCGCTCTCATTGCCCCACGCTCCCCTAATAACATGTCTATATACCGGGTGCGGCATCGGTTACGAGCATTGATAAATCGCGACTTCTAATTAATCAAAACTGGCGATATTTCATATACCTAACTAATTAATCACAGGGAATATTTTGAGAATTTTTCTAATTTTTTTTGATAATAAAGGAGGCCGTAACAGTTTTGTGTTTTTTATGAATACTTTCTGTTAATTTACCTATAAAGTTTTTACACTAAATGAATCTGTACCTGTTAGCGCATAAAACTTTGATATCACAATTTCAAATTTTGACTTGGTTAGCCAAATAATCGCTTTTTTATTTAAACACAAACCAGACCCGTGATTTATGACAAAATGGTAAAATTTGCTAACAAAAGAATCATTTAATGGTAGCCGACCGCTTTGAAGGTTCTTTTTGTTGTAAACCTTGGCATCTTATCCCAATTGCAGTTCCCCATTGTCACCTAAATTTACGATGGCACAAATAGCAGGTCATAAATAAAAATGATTTTCAAAGTTAAGATGGAAAATTGCTTATGCTCCTTTTGGGAGAAAATTACTTATTATTTTTTTTGGCTTTTTTTGGCTTTGTAAATGAAAAATTACCAAAAAAAAAAAATTAGGGAATGTACCTTACCAATGCCCAGGTAAGTGTGAAAAAATTCAACAATTTTATTTAATTAGAAGTAGGGATTTCTTTTCTGCGCGTAACCGGAACAAGACAAATCAACAAACTTACATATGAGTTTGCTCTTCGTTTTGTATAAATTCACGTAAAGTTACGCAAGTTAGGTACTGCAGAATGACTTCCAAGTTTGGTTTTCATTTGTAAACATACATCAAGCAATTAATGTCTAGCATTAACTTTGAGTGCAAACTTTTTTGGGATGTAATTTTGTACTACTAATAGAAAAAGAAAAATTTTTGCTAAACTTTACGAGTACTACAAAAATTAGACGTTGGAAAATGGATCCATTTTATCTAATTTTTTTCGCATTACTTACAATTTTGTCTAAATTTCTCCGGCAAAAACCCCCATTCTTGCAATTATCGCTCCTCGGGAGTCGAAATTCGGTCAGCTCGTAAACACGTTTTTGTAAGCGGCGCCATTCGACTCGTCCTTGACATTTTTAATGGTCGTGTCGTTATCGGAAAAGACCTTTTTGCCGAATTTTCCTTCGGACATGGTCTCTGGGTCGTATTTTTTCGTAATTAGCGTGAACGCAAAATGCAAATGACTCATTTAAACTTGAGGTCAACTTTAAAAGAGGAAGTTTCCGACCCGCATCTATATTTTATTTGCATAATCGAGTCGGCAAAGAGAGCCAAATGTTTTTCTTTTTTTTTCGGCTTGTTGCTGTGTCAGAGTTGTCAGATCGATTTGTAAGTTGCTGAGTTTGACGGAAAAAGTGTACAATTATGACAAAGTTAATGAGGATCAAAAACGAAAGATTTTTTTTTTTCAAATCTTGTTATTATTGTTATTTCGGATTTGGCCAGTGGTGGTAAACAGTAGGTGAGACGTGTGCTGTTGATACGCTCACATGCCAATTCGGGACACAATCACTAATAATAATGTAACGTTTGAGAACAGTATTTAGGATTGTTCGTGCGTGTTTTGCAGATTTGCTATTACGGGAGTTGTAATTTTTTGTGTGTATCTAAATGTTTGTTCGTTTTGTTTTTCTACTCTGAAACAACCCCAATTGTTATTATTATCAGGATATACCTCGAAAAGACTCTCTTAAGAAAGCAATCCATTGATTTTTTTCTTAGAAAACTTTCGCAAATTTGTTCTTTTAATGGTTTGTCTCTTTGTGAGTGTTTGGAAGTTCTTATACGAGTTTTTGTAGTAAACCACAGCAACCTTTGTACTATTTTATACTAGTTAATTATCTTTTGAAGTTTATGTCCACGTTTGTGTCGTATTATGAAATTACTTTGAGTCAGTTGGGAGAGAGTATAAAAGTTAGTTAGACACGAGACATATATAGACTACCTTTTCGTTGATTCAAAAATTATTTTGCTCAGATTTAATTAAGAGCTTCTCGTAAATTCATACGTGGTGATGTGGTTTATAAACTCAGGACTGAAATTAAGCCAACGATAAATATTTGAATATTATAACGAATATTTTTGGAGAGTATTTCGAAGTCCTTCTTTGTGGGTGTTTTTCTACACTCTGGGTTGAATTAAAATATGTGTTACATTTTTCATGATCCAGTTTTACGACAGTTACGCTTCCATACAATAAACTTGTCTCTTTTACTATATTTACATTTTAAAATATTTGATAAAAATTTGACGGCATTCCGTGACGTTCCGACTTGGCAATTCCGCCCCTCAGAAAAATAAAAACAATAAATTTAACAAAACCGCTTTTTTGCTCCGTATTTCTTTTCGTTTCATCCGTTCCAATAAAGCGTCCGAATCCCGAAAAAGCGCCTTGTCATCCCCAAAAACCGAAACAAATGGCCAATTCGCATCGAAAAAACTCATACGTGGAATTAAAAACTTCGTTTCTGTTTGTGAGTCAAACATAGGTGCGGGCGCCCGTAAAAATCTGGCGACTCCGGTAGCCGATGTGTCATCATTAACTCGCGGCCGGCTGCCGGATCCGGGCTTTTTTCTTAATTCGGAGATTAATAATGAACGGATCGAGGCGGGAAACTCCGAGCGCAGGCCCGGCTCTGGACTCCGGGAGCACACCGGAGCGGTTCGGCAGTGTGACCCATGCTCCTATGAGCTGTTGGCGGACTCCTACCGGAAATACAAACGATGTGAGTGATCGCGGGACGGTGTGTGATGGTCGACCCTCTCAAGGTCTTTTGGGTGTTAACCAACAGCACTTATTTAGGTAAAAGCTCGATACACAGACACACGACTAATTTAACTTGAACACAAATGAAACGGGGCGTTAATCAAACTTTCTCTACTCAAGAGGGAATTTCATATTTAGGAGCGGTTTGCGAAATACGGATGTACGAATGTACGATATTACGAATAACGGATGATAAATAGACGCGAATTTCAAGCGACGTATGTGAGATGCGAGAAATTGAGCCAAATTAAGTTTGCAAGTTTTGGGAAATTTCAAGAGAGCCTCAAGGAAACTTCTAACCATAGTGAGTGATCGATAAAAAATTATAATTGCAATTTAAAATGAAAATTTATTCGGTACAGGAATGAAGACTTTTCTATGATTTCTGGTTCCGTTATTGTAAAAAATAACTAGTTTTGATTTATAAGGTGACAAAGGTGAAGGAAAAATTCTCTGCTGAGACGTGCATTCAATGAAATGTACTGTAAAAGGTACTTTTTGTAATGAACAACTTGTTTGTGCTTTGAGTTAATTTTAGAATTGAGTTTTTCTGAACCAATTTGTAATTAATTTGATATTTTTGAGATCAAATAGAAAATTGATTTAATCATCATCGATCTCAATAAATATTTATAAATTTTTGTTTACGAAATTTTAGCTTTTTGAGCTTCTTTGAGGTGTAACCAAATTAATGTATTTTTAATTAAAAAGTATTTTCCGTGATTTGGGTCTCAACTTTTTGACTCAAATGTCTGGCTCAGAGTTCTTTTTCTGTAAAACAAAAAGAATTCTTAATACCATATAATAAAAATTATACTTTTTTAAGAATATTTTTACATCTAAAATCCGAGTTTAATTAATTAAAAACATACCTTTTAATGAACATTTATAATGAATTTGTAGAATTAAGTGTTTTTTAAAGTTTGTATTCACTGTAACGACATCGACCTTAAGTGAATTAGTTCCATTTCGCACTACTGAAAAACATGATCCCCACGTGCAAAAATCCGTTTTTAGTCCGATTTTTCACATTTCAACGTCGAGAAAGCTCCGACGTACCTGTTAATGGCTCGCGAGCTTTCTGGCAGGATTTGAAAGGATGTTGTGGATGTGAAGTCTCGCAAAAGGAAAAATCACAGCCGATCGAACAAAAGAATGTAATTTATCTCGTCGTAAACAGAATATTTTATAAAGTGTGCAGTATCGACAACGTTAAAACCTTCTACAGTCCCTAAAAACATTAATTTAAAACCTTCTTGAGTCTTAAATGAAAATTTTTCACCCATTCGAAAATTGACATTGCGAACTCGAGGAGCGGCTGCAACAAAAACCATCATATTTCTCTCGAAATGACCCTAATTTTCGCTTTTAAAGCATCATTATTTCGCGACATGGTTCCTTGGGGACGATTATAAAGACTGTCGTAAGTTTGAGTGGTTTTAGTACAAGATGTTTGTTCGAATGTGATTAAATGAGTCCGGAATTTAATAAGTTTTCGAAAATTGGCGATATTTTTGCGTTTTTCCGTCGAGATTTTAATTAATGCGACTCTACAGGTGTCCACTTCTTTATTAATTCGATCGAAGTGAGGAAAGACTCGTTGAAATCGCGCCGCGACGCTTTCATTTATCATCAGAGACGTCATTGTTTCAGGTTTTGACACGTTTATGTGCGAGTTAGTTGTATAAAACGTCGGCTTTTGTGATCGAAACTTCCTCCGGACTGATTTCATCAGAGTGGCGCTTTCTCGTTAATCATTCCAGAAATGATGGGCTTTTATTGTGAACGAGACTCTTCATGGGGTCTCTGGGATTAGTTAAGGACTTTAATCTGTTATCGGTTCGTTGTTTATTAGCGCGTTTTTATGTCTTGAATTGATCGGTTTGGGTTATTGCCTCAGGGATTTCTCAATTTGTTGTTTAATAAAAAATGAGCGGTTTGATTAAAATTCAGAGTTTGAAATTATAGACTCAAGGAAAGTTTTTGGGCAAATGAGTCGAGTTCATGTTATGCAAATGATTCAAAATAAATTTAATGTATGCAACAGAACAATAAACACAATTCCTCTTCGGTGACCAGTGTAATAAGTACTTGTATGATTTGTTGCGGTCCCAATTCCCATTTATCAGGTTTCAGGTTCGTTTGCATAGTCCAGACACCGTATAAATGCAACTGTATGAGTATTATCAGTTTTCAATAAATTTGGAACATTTTAGTGCAAATTTGCTTCATTTTATCTTCTGTTAAGCGATTAATACGATATAAATTTTTGACACAGAAGAAATTGCATTTGAATTTACGTAAACTCATCACTGACCTGAATTAATGTTTTTCTTGCTGAATTTACAATTGAGAAAATTAAGGAATGAAATATATAAAGCAACGCTGATAATTCATGAAATTTGTATGAGGAATTTAAGGTTTTTGCTTTGAAAGATTCTGAAATTAAGTATTTCAAAGATTCTTAAGAATTTCTTAATAGTTTTTGTCCCAGTCAAAAACATTTGGACATTTTGTGCGTTTTAGAATAGTACAGTAGAGCTCAACTAATTTCATTTCCGAGAAAGATTTCTGAAAGTTAACAAAATTTTCTTCAGGATCTTAATTTCACAAAATATTTTAATTTGTTTTTATATTTTTTTGGTTTTTCTTTTAAATACATTATCAAAATTAATTAAAATGTCATTATAATAATAATCGATTTGTGAAAATTTTTAAGAGATGGTTGTGTTTACCGGCTTTGTTACCATAATAACTCACTTTCTGTACTCAAAAAAAGAATTCGAGAAATAATACGTTTTATCTAAAACACAATTAATTTTTATTCATAATTTAAATACTTACTGTTGCATTCAAAAATCACAAATTCAAACACTTCACTTGGCGATAAAAAAATTAAAAATTAATGTGCACTAACCTTGTATGGCATCTTTTTCCGCTACCTTTTGCAGCAATTTGCCTCTGCTTCTGAAGCGGACCTACTGAAAATAAAGAAGCAAAATCAGTTTAGTGTGTTATTAAATCAGTTGAAAATATAAAATAAAATTTAAATGTTATTTAAAAAAAAATTAAAAGGTATTGTTGTCTAACCTTTTAATCCGGATCCTTGTAGCACGACTGCTCTCTTCATTTTTCCCATTTTCTATTTTTGTGCAAACGAATAGTTACTTTTTTAAAAGCTTACAAGGTTTTATACTTGAACAAATAAAATTTCAAGAATTTCTTTATGATTTGAAAGGATACCTACCTGAAAAAGATGTTCAAAGTTTTTTTTTATACAAATTATTTGACATGGAATCAAAATTTTGCAAAATTTGCAATTTGAATTTCGCCTTTGACCTGACGGTATCGATCTTCATTCTCCGTTATTTTGTAACACGATTGTAACACATTTTCCGTCGCCAACTGCCACTGTAGCAATGCAAAAAGTATCTTAAAAAACCGTGCATTTGCCGTCATATTGTGTTTACAATTTACCTCTTCAAGTAACTGAATCGAAGGTAATTAAAATCAGGACGCATTGTCGCAAGTCGGGACAAAGCTGAAAATAAATTTATTCGCAACGAGTTCATATTGCGACGGATGTTGCAAACAAATCGCATTTTCTTTTTTTATTCTCTCTCTGCAACACATTTTTTCATTGTCGTTTTAGATTCGTATCTCTTTGCTAATTAGACGCTGCGAGCCTTAATTCTGGTCGTTTAAATTGGACTTCACSTAAACAATAAATTAGATAATCTCGTACCGGAGTCGGACGTTCCCAATATCTAGCGTCATAAAAATATCGGGGCTTCGCACATAAATTGTGACATACGAGTATTACATCCACGGCTCTTACCTCAATTATGGATTTTATTTTTAGGTCGCTTTTGGGCCACTGATTTATGCCTTCGGGCTGCTTTTCTCAGAGTATTGATTTCGGTGTTTTCTGACAATTAAGTCGGAGGAAATTGACGCGTCGAGCAACACGTCAAACTTGCTTCAATAAACTTGGCCAATAAACGTAAGAATAAATGCACGGTACGACCTTTAATTATTTTAAATAGAATTTCCTCTTGTCCGCGGGTAAATATTGACATTAATGTCGATTTGCAAAATGGCACAAATGCGTGTCATCAATAACAAATAGACACAAACATGAACATCAACGTCGTTTTTTTTATTCCCGGTCAAAATAATTAATTAAAACTATCACATTATGCAAATTGCACGCCCGTTGACCCGAATCCTCCCTGGATTTATTCCTATTGATTAAATTCACATTTGACGTCGAAAAAACTGTCCTGGAAGGCTCTAATTAATCGGCCCTGTATTGAAATATTGGCCCTTATGTCGGACAAGCTCATTAACATGTAATTGAATTTGGGCTTTATGTTAATTTCGCCGTCGAAAATGCAAATAAGGCAAAAAATATGGACCTTAACGAGGGAATTTTAATTTGGGGGGTCGATGAGTCTCGAAGAGAAAATCACAGGAAAGGCGTTGATACTAGGCCTAATAATTACAGACACTAATTGCGAGGCCAGCGTTATGAAATTCAGAAACTTTGGCAAGTGTGAATGGACTCGGAGGCGTTTTTTGAATGCCACACGAAACGAGGGACAATTAAACTAAACGCCGGAAAATAAATGTGATTACGAAAGGAAAAATGATGGATTAGAGTGTAATAACAACAAAAGTTTTTTGTCGGGGATTATTTATGGACTGTGGTCCGCTCGTGTGCGAATGCCGTTAAAAAATTCAAAGATTGACACATGTCCGTGGAACAATAATTAAATTTTGATTTATCATAACTAAATATTTTGTCAGAGTGACGATGGGCAATTTTCAAAATTTGTTTAATTGTTTGCGGGTGAGAGGTTTACTTAAAAAAAAGAGATAGAGTGGATACCGGGTAAAAGCTGTTAAAAGCCTCGAATGTGGGAAATGCGAAATTGGCGAAAAACGGCGCCGGGAATGATTCTTTTCTTTTAACGACGAATTTTTACACGCTGATGGGGATTCTATTAAAAATAAATTTCGGAAGGGCAATTGGGATGTTTTATTTGCCTACAATAATTTTAAACGAGTTTTTTAACAAAATTTCAAACGGAATGTTTTTTATTTAGTAAACTTGTGTTGTACTGGTGGTTAGACTCCAGCTAATTGATTCGTTGTCGTTCTTGTAACGTAAATTGTGGAAAACAACGCAAAATATAAATATAAAAAAGCTCCTTTGAATCGAGGACTTTTCTCTTGTACGAAAGTAAATCTTCTTTTCTTGTTTCGCCTTTCAGCTGTATTTATCTTGACTCCTTTAGTCATTTTCCTCTTCAAACAAGCCCGCTCCCGCGTTGTCGAACACGTATTTTCGCCACCGAGTATAAATAATATAAACATAACCTCGAAAGTGATCGTGGGGCGTGCCGAAGACGCTCCAGCTTTGGCTTATCTTTCAAACGTATTCAATTACCGAAATGATGCTTTGCGTCGTATGTGAAGGCTTTATTATATAGAATAACTTTTCGCAACGAGATAATGGAGGGAAATAAAATGCCGGACCGGTCGCAGAATTAATTCCGCAAGAATAATTACGAGGTCCGGCGGTTTTAGCGAATTATTTATCGCCGGGTTGGCGGAATTAAAAAAAAACGCCGCAAGATTTTATTAATTTATACGCATATGCATCGGGCACAGATTTGCCTGACTCGAATTTAAAAAGATTATCGCGGGGGTTGCGTGATGTATGTGTCTCGAGTGGAATTGGTTGCACACGAGGGCGGAGAAATATACTGCTCGCCGAGGAAATGGAGTCAACTACAAAGTGCATTTTTCGTTATTGACACAAATAGTTGGTATCCGAATTATGAAAAATACGTAGATTTTATTTCTTACTGGAAGAAGAGGTGTTTCTGTTTTTGGCGAGTGGTGTATTTGGGGTCGTTTTTGCGACAGCAGAGTCATTTTTCTGTTTGTCGTCTGTCTGACTGGCGACAGTAGTCCATTCATTAAATTTCACACTCAATTATGTCCACGGAGTTTCATTAATGTCGGTCATTCATCACTTAAAAAAGCGTCTCGAATCAACGTTTTCCTTTAAAAAAACAGGCTTAAGATTGAGGATTAGAGCGGATATCGCGCCGTTGTGGATAAATCCGAGTGAGTTGCTTAGTCTAGTCTAATTTATTAAGAGAATTAGTCGCTTTTATATAGGAAATTTGCATTTTTATATTTGATCCGTAGTTAATCCGAATCCGGACTAATTCCAGCAATGTTATAACCGGTTTTCGATATCGAGTCTCCGAATCCATTTAAGAAGAATCCGGAACGAGTAAAGTTACAAAAAGCGAGGAAATTCCAGCGGAAAGTTGTATTAAATCCTCGTATTTTGCATGTCCCAGGGAGGACGGGCCGATTTTTCTATCGACGATTAATGAGCTAACTTCTCGGATTAATTCAATATCTAAAGTTCCAGATTAATAATACGGAGAAGTTGGTAATGTACCTATATTGTAACAGATACAGCAAGAGATTATTGACGTGGCAAATTAAACCGAACACACACAATATCGATCGTGATGTTTGAACTCGCTTCAAATATTGTGAAAAAGCTGAACCGCAACCCTGTTTACAAGCCATCCTTTCACCGAGGTAACAGTGTCCATATTTTTGCCACATTCTGGGACATAAATCTCGCCGATATCGTGCCGAATTGATATTCGATGGGACTAACGATGGTCGCCCGCCATTTTTCGTTATTAAATAGCGATTTGGAAAGTCACGTTGCCAATTAAGGGCCGCGATCTATGCGCTCGTCTAGGGAGATATGACGCAAAGTTAAGTAATTTACAGTGTAGAAGGTGCATTAGAAAAAGAAGAGTGCGATGTTGATAGGGCAGCACGGTTTTGAAATGTTACTGCTTTTACCTGAAACAACGATAAGTAGTAAACATTGATGCTTTTAAATCTTGCCAAAGCTGGGGATTTTTTGGTTTTATACCAAATTCCCAATAAAAATTTTTCATCGATTAAATAAAATTGCTCGTAAATCACACTCTATTTATTATTGGAGGCTGGGGCAAAAGTATGATATTATCTATTGTGGTCGGGTTACATTTCTACGAAATTTATTGCAGTTTTTATAAACCTAGTTTATACCAGTTATAATATTCAAGATGTAATTGCAAATACCTTTCTAATGAAAGTGACTTGTAACTTTAAGCTGAAGTTGATTATACTGAAAAATAGAGAATTGCCATCTTATAATTTCAAAGATTCTGGCCATTTTGATCATACATTTAATTGAATCCATAGCACTAAAATGTATTCCAAACCTATTTCTAGTACGTTTTTATTTTATTAAATAGTAATAAATGTAGCATTTAGAAACAAGGTTTGAATTTCATAAATAAATTATCCCCGTTTAAAATTAACTATTTGTTTTCTGATTTAAATTTTAAATTAAAAGCTTTGTACTGTGGGAATCCTAATTTTATGAATTATAAAATTATAATTGCATACACTGGAACCGACCTTCATTATGTACAAATTAATAAAAAACTGTTTTTAAAATAACAAGTTATTTAAAACAAGAAGTTATTTTACAATTTTGTGGTGGAATAAATAGAACAAGACAACACCTTTTCTCAAGGAAAGTAGCTGGAAATGGTTTTCTTCATTACGTTCGCTTTATTTTGTTAAGCTCTACTTTCTTCGGCTTCATTCCCAACATACGAGCAGTTGTGTAAAAACTGCTAATACTTCTGAAATTTTTTAACTAAATTGGCATCGCGGCGCCACTGGTAAACACCGGAAAACTTTTTAGTCCAACTTTCTCTATTATCCTTTTTATAAATTGTCCGTTTAAAAGTTAGTAAAGGCGTGACCCAATTTTATCTAAAAACCGACAAATAAAAGTATAAATTTTTACATCTATGCAGTTATAAAAATCTGGACTAATCCCGATTTATTTTAATAAAATACCCGAGTTTGTGACCCGTTATAAACATATTAAAGTGGATTTAATTCTGCGAGACAAATTTATTTACGTGTGAAATATAAATTCCGTAATTCCGGGTAAATCCCACTTTGTAACTAATCGTGAATTTAAAGAATGTCGATTAGCTACGGCGAAAGGGCGTCAATAGGGATCGTGTCGATTGCCACAGCTGGTGTTTTTTTTATTTATTTATTTTAATCGGAAAAAGGCTCTCCGGATGATTAATCGTAGCGGTTTTATCGCATCGCTGGACTACTCCGGGCCCGATAGTGTCATCAATCGGCTACCAACTTTTAATAAAATAAAAATAATATCTGAGACGTAAAATATTTACGGGGTCATAAAAGCGTCCCGGTTGGGAATTTGAGTCACATATTCCGGAAAGAGTCGTAAATATCGGGGCGCATTTCCCAGAATTATGTCTCAGGTTCATTTGTAAAAAATTAACCGGTCTTGTGATTCGGAAAAAAACACAAAGAGATTAATTTCTTTTGAAACAATTCCGCTTCGTCTCTTTCGAACGCAATCTGGAAATGTTTTAAACTAAATTAGAAACTGTTTCTGGCCTATTAAGTCCAGGTCAGTTATCCTTTGATGACGGAAGAGTTTTTGTGGTGGCGTGTGTCTTAGGGTCCCTCCCGTCTTAAACTCCGGATTGACGGACTTTGTGTTCTTTGACAATTAAACCGATGTCATTTCAGTCACGAATCYTAGACTCCGAGCTAAATAAAGCAACATTCCGGAGTTGGCAGAGTTGCGATACCTGGAGTTCTTTGTCCTACAATGATAATAAATAAGCTTCGTGCAAACTGAACGCACCTGAATTAATTAATTGGGAGAGGCACGATGATTTTTACAAAAACACAACAATAGATTGGACTAATAATTGAAATGCGACGGAAATAAAACATTGCGGATGTTTCTCGGATCGATACCGATGTGAAATCCTTCCAAAAGCAATAAATAAGTATATGACGGTTCGATTAATTAGACTTTGATTCGCCGATCAGAATTGGTACGTGTCGAAACTAAGCTACTTGACGTTTTTTCTCTTTTCGGACAATGATGGATACGAAAAGTTTAATTTTTTAATTTCACGTGGAACGGTTTCGATTAGAGGGGTTAATGGATGGAAAAGCGATCGATGATCGGGGTTGTGGTACTTGTTTAAGGGTCGTGCGGTTTTTGTTACAACCAAATTGATTAGGTCGGGACTTGTGCAGTTTGATGCAATATTGCAATCGGGGAATAGTTTTTGACGGCTCAATTTCGACGAGATTGGTGGCTGCGTCATCGAATTTCGAACGCTTTTGCACATTTTTCGCTCGGATTTCAAGCTGCTTCACGAACGAAACCGATAAAAATAGATCTGACACGAAACTACGAAAAAATGCCAACTTGCGAACTAATTTTATTGAAAATTGCATGACCCTATGGAAGAACCAATCTGAATTTAGTATTTAATATGATTACCATAAGTATTTAATATGATTACCATAGCAATACAAAAATTTTCCGGAAATTTTTTGACTCATTAGCTAAAATTAATAAGTGAAAATTCTTTTGACACAAAAACCAACTTCAATATTTAGTAAAACTTTATTTTAAATATCAAAAACTAAGACTTACTTACTTAAACTCGTGATGTCATGCAGTTTTCACCCGAATACCCCTCGTGCATTGATTGAATCCGGAAATTTTTTCCCGTAATTGTGTAAAATTAATGACGTTTTTGACAATCACTCGAAAAAATTTCCGAAAACAATGAATGTACTCGGGATATTTTAAGTGAATATTATAGGTAATTGCATATAAATAGCTTTCAACTCTTGTTAAAATAGCTTTTTATAAAATTGTTAACGGATAAATCATATTTTATTTGCTGGCTGCGAATAATGATGGCCATCCATTGTAGACAGGATGCACTTTTTATATGAATTTTTTGTTGGTTTTATAAGATTTCAATTTTTGTATTTAATTCATATAAAAGGACAATTATACTAAAATTGGGTGAATGCAGGAATTGATTTAAAAAACTCAAAATTTCTAATATGTATCTAATGAAAAAACTTTGTGTAACAATCATACATGAAAATAAGATTTCGAACAAAGATTACATAATTTGAGACTTTAGGTGACTTTTGTTTGCAGTTTTAAAGTTTTAAAGCTTTAAAATGTTTGTTTTTAGGTTGATATTATTAATCAATAGAGTTTTATCTAAAATTTACACTAGAATCCGGTACTACATCACATATAAAAAGGGAACCGCAATAATAAAAGTAACAAAACCTTTGAATTATTATTGGTTTAAAATTTGTAAAGTATCATACACTTTGAATTCGTTTTATATTTTTACTACCGAACTATTATTTATTATTTATTGATATTTTTTATTAAATATGTGTGTTAAAGTGACAGCACAAGATTTATTACTCATATTTATCTTTTCAAATAAACAAACACGACTTTTCCATTATTCTATTAGCAAAATTATTTTTTTTTAATTTAAAAGCTTCACCTTAACGAGCTTTTAGTTCACTTCATAGTTTCGACATTCTGTGAAAGAATTTCGTTCGAAACCCAAATAACTTTGGCTAGTATCGCGAGTGTCACTTGACACCTCCAAATTTAATAAAGCAGCCTCAATATTTCTTATTTCCGCAACGTTAAAGTCGCATGTTGTTCACGATGAATGACCTTCGAGATTAGATGACGTTGTTTCGAGGGCGCGATTTTTAAAACCGGAATGAAAAAAGCCTCTCGTAACTACAAAGCCAGAACATTAATTCCGATCATGAAGTTCGAAGCGACGAAATTAATAGAAGCTTTTAATTCGGAACGCTGCTACTATTATGCCGTTGTCTCGAAATGCCGCAATTCAATCAAATTGAATTTATATTTGGTTAACCTCCGAATGCGGATAGATTTATGAAAATCGTCTCTTATCCGTTATTTTCGGAAATAAATTACGTCGGAAAGCTTGCCCGAGTTTTTCCGCTTCCGGTGAAGTGTGATCCAGTGCCGAACAAAAATCGACGGGGGGGCTTGTGTAGTTTGGCACTTATTGAAATACTTTCCATCATATCGATATGTTGCCAAGTGAAGCGTGGATAAACACGAGGTGGATATGAGTTTGAAAGATATCGGCTGAAAGCTGCTCTGCTGTAATTGACACGGAGGGTTGCATATCATTGTCGCTATAGTTGTGTCGTGAACTGTACCTTGAATAATTTTTTTTTCTTTTTTAGTGACCAAGTTCATCCGAATTGGAATCGCTGATAAGAATGACAACCCGCCGTATTTCGACAAGGCCCTCTACGAAGCGGAAGTGGACGAAAATGAGGATATTCAACACACCGTTCTCACCGTCACCGCCAAAGATCACGATGAATGTAAGTCTTTCGACTTTATTTATCGCCTCCGTTTGACAGGAAAAGAATTTAACTTTGCTTATTTAGAATTCGTTCGAGCGCTAGTTGCTTTGATAAAATTAAAAACTTGGTCCGCAGATTAAAACGTAAAATTCTTTTTATTATGCGAAAGTTGGAGCAACAGAATTGCAAGGAAATTTAATTTCGTGGCTCGTTGTTATTATGAGTATTGAAAAAATTGTGGATGCGACGCGACATTTCCGTTGTTTCTTTTTTCTTGATTTACAAAGACGAGGTTTTATTAAAAAACCGAATTTAATTCGAATCAAACGTGAAACAAATCAAAATTGGTAATTTTTTTCGGAGATTGGAATTCAGAACAGTCAATTTTCCGACCTTTTTATTTTAATGGCAGCAGAGGATTTCAACCGGGAAAAGGAAATAGGAGGTAGTGATATATTGCAAAGCGGAAGTAGTGGAAATTTTTGCGTATCTCGATTTTTGTGGGGAAAAATGCTCAAGGCGTCCCGAGCAGTTTACACTAAGACGGAAAATGGGAAAAGCAATTATGTAACCACTGAGTTCTTTGAGTTGGATTTATCTTGCTTTGTTTGTTGTTTACATGTTGTAAAAGCTTTACTAGTGTCGAGACAAAGAGACAACAAATGATGGGATTAATTTTTAGTTGCCATATTTGCGCTGATTCCATTTGACATATAAAATTTTTGCAGTAATTGGGATTGGTGAAAATACTTTGTTACAAAAGAGTTATAAAATTTATATCGATATTGGCGCAGATAACATCGAACAAGTTTTTGCTTCTTGATAATTTTTATGCCGGATCCAAAACTTGACCCACCCTGTACATAATTTATAGTTTCAGCTTTTGTACTTATATTTTTTAATGGGTTATTGGTGCTGTAATAATGGCAATAAAGGCCCATTATTATTATTACAATAAGCAATTAAATGTAACGGCACATGAATTTAATTATTATTTATTTAACAATATTAATGAAATTAATACTAAATTGAATTTATTTTAGTTTTGGCCACAAGCCATTTTCATTATATGTATAATAAATAATATTTGCTTGCTGTTTAATGTAAAATTACTAAAACGCAATTTACTGTGACGCCGTATTTGTCGAAAAAAGATAAAACCCGTACTGAAGGAAACGACTTTAGGAAGCGACTAATAAAAACTTTTTTTATTTCAAGTACGAAAGTTTAAACTCAGAACTTGTTATTGAGTTCTGATTAACTAATTAAAGTTGAATTCGGTTTTTGCACGTGTTTAATTTTCATTTATTCGTCGCGATTTAGGCGAAAAAATTATTTAGCCATTCTCGTCCCGCACCTGCCATTTGTTCGAAACACACTGAAATTTTAAAGCAGAGCCGGTACTCCGACCTAAAATCCCTTGTAATTCCCTCGCGAAAGCCCCTCGTTTCCGGCCTTGTTACCTCTCTGTGCTTTACAGCCTTGCGACGCTTAATTCCGGTTCATTTTCATTAAGCAATACGAAAATTCCTCTACATTTGCATTAACACATTGTGGCCGGTTGTAAATTCGTCGTGAATTTTTTAGACGTGATTTTTTGTTCATTTAGAGGAGAAATTCAATTTCGAGGAATGTGCATTAAGTTGTCGTTAAACGTAATGTTACCATTACGAGGTAAATATTATGGGGCGAGGGCTGATCAAGATGCGCATATATGAGGGAGTCGTGTGAAATTCATCGGGAATCCTGAGCAGCTTAAGGATTTGCACAATCATCAATCTGAGGGTTTGTGAGGCAACAGAGAGGAATTGTGGAGGTAAACAGTAATTAAATGAGGTTTTTTCGTGACCTTGGAGGCAAAGATAAATTTAATTTACGGAATAAGAGGGGGTTATGACTGGATTCGGCTTATCTAGGATGAATATTTGTTTGTTTTGTGCTTTTACCCATAACGTAATTTGCACTCGGTTTAAGCCTGAAATGTAGTGAGAATTTATATCTAATATATTTAAGAATGAAGTTACGAGTTAATTTCATTTAAATGGGAGTATTTTTTGAGAAAAATTAGTTTATCATATGCTTTAAACAATCAAAGCAACAAGTTAGATTGTTATTTAAATAGATATATAAAATATGTTTTGAAAAATACATATAAACAAATTTTTTTTTTGTGTTTGCGAAAAGAATCAAAATTCGAGCTTTCAATATAACTTGATGATACATAAAATTTTAACAGCTTTACCGATTTTATTACCGCAACACTTAATTATTGAGACTTTTATTTCTAAAAGCTCCAACAACTGAAATCTGATTTTTATTAGAGGTGAGTACCTATGCATTTGAAACAAGGCTTTTACTTTATAACAAAAAAATGATGTTCTCGAGAGATCAAAAACTGTATATTGCACGAATGAATTATCAATGAACAAAAGTATACAAAAGAGCACTTTTGAGAAAAACACATTTCATCTTCTTAAACAATTTGCACTCTGTAAAAGTTTGTTTAATATGAAAATAAGTTCTACAGAGTAATTCTTCCTTTTTTTTAGTTGGGCAGGAAAACTTCAAACTTAATTACCAATCAAGTGATTTAAAATAGTTAAAAGCTTCGCATAATTGCACTAAACAAAGAAAACAAAAACAAATGTTGGTGCGGCGTAAACGCTTCTTACATTATTACGAAAGCAAAATTTTTATTAATTTCAAAACCTTCATAAATAGTTTTGAACTTTTATTAAAATCGAATTTTTAACAAGTCATAGATTTCTTACTATTTTATCAATTTTTCTTTGATGCTTTGTGTCGGACTTTTAGTTTGTAGTGTCTTCAACTTTTTCAACGTTAAAACAGTTTGAAACTGTTCTTCGCCCGCGTTTTGGTAAAAAACTCTCGATATAAATCTAGCATAAACCGTTTCGACTGTAGCACATAAAATTTCGTGCTCGCAACCGACAAAGCAGCTTTACAATATGACAGTAGGTTGAATTTAAACTCAAAAATATAACATTCTCTTTTATACCAGATACACTTTTAAGACAACCGAGATAAAAATGTTACGAGTAAAATAATAATAACGACACGCTACAAACCTGTAAAACTCGCATTGAATTTTTTATGCATCCGATTATCAACGTTAATTTCGTTTTTGTTGTCGTCGTAAACTCCCCTTCAATTAGAAAAATTCCGTTTCGAGTTAAAGCCTCTGTTCTGTTTACGTCTCCTGTCCTGTCAGATGGATAATTCGTTTTATTGGCACAACATTGTCGAAACTTTCTCTCCGTCTCGATCAGTGACAGCATTACAATAATCTTTTTTTATTTCCGTTTGTGCGAAATTCGTCGCAACGAACTTCCTTGCCGATGCACGACACGCGATTCCGACGACACGTGCCAAAATTTACCAACTCTTGAGAGTCGAACGGACGTGCAAGAACTTGATTTAGGTGCAGTCGATCGACACTCTTTCTCCAAAATTTATTATTATGAACACTGTTTAGTACCGGATTTGCAGCGTTACGTTGATGGATCGTAAACACGGCGAATAAAAGACACTACACTTAATCGCTTTGTTACATTCTTTACATGAGAGCTTTACAAGCGATGTGTCGCTGGGTTAGAGWGCCTGCGGCTTTAACGATTTTTTAACGACAAGCTGACGGCAAATTTGTTGTACATCTCCCATAAAAGACGAGTCTTCAACTACTAAACAAAGTTAAAAGTTGATCAAATTCAAACAAAATACAATAACAACGATATTTGGCGCTTGTTATTCATGTTCATTAAAAATTAAAGGAATAATAATAATTCCTCTAAAAATTGTCGTTTCTAGATTTAAAAAAAACTATTTGAAAGCTTTAAGTTTCTAGTTTTGAAATCTTATGGCAAAATTTTTTTCTGTGCTACGGTTACCACACAATCCTAAGTAATATCGTGAGGAAAAAATCTAAATTTTTTTGTTTTTATTTTGGGTCCACGGACGTCAGGATTTTTTTTTTTAGTTACTTTTATAGTCAATGCATAGGCCAGATAGCATGTTCGTTCACCTTTAATACGTTTTTTCATATTCTCTTTACGTCAATTTGTCGCTAAGATATCTAAATGAAAAAGGATCCTCAATACCTCAACAACCAATGGACAGAATACGTATAATAAGAATAGTGTTAAAAACTGGGATAAATGTTTTACCCTTTTATAATTTTTTGATTTTTTTTAAATCTCAATATTGATTTAAAGGAAAGAGAAAAATAGTTATTTATATATCAAGTACGCAAAATGGGGTTTTAGGGGACGAATCGTAATGACGAGGCGACGTAGGAGTCACTTAAAATCTTTTGCGTACGTGGTGCATACAAGATTTTTTTGTTAAAGCTCCCAAAAGACGAATTCACACCTCTTACTAATTAAAAAAAAAATCCTTATACTCTCTCCTGTAGTCGTCATTGGTTACTGAGATATCGGTGATCAAAGACAAAAGGATCTTTTTTCATTTAAAGTCAGACATCTCAGCGACAAACTGACGTAAAGAGAATATGAAAAAATCGTATTAAAAGTGAACGAACATGCTATCTAGCATATGCATTGACTTAACTAAAAAAAAATTCCCGATCTCCATGGACCAAAAACAAAAGAAAAAGAAAATTTAGATTTTATTTTCTCACGACGTTTCTTAAAAGTTTTATCAAAAGATTTTAAAACTAGAAACTTAAAGCTTCAAAACAGTTTTTTTTTAATCTAAATACGACCATTTTTAGATGAATTACAGCCTTTGGAAAATCACCAAAAATTTAGTAAAAATTTTTGTTCCTTTAATTTTTTGGAGTAGTGTATTCTGTTTTTTTTTTATAATATAATGCAATTTTTGTTTGTTTTGCTTAAAAAATTTTTGACGAATGGTAATGTTTCGAAACTCGAATAAATTGCCTAAACTAAGTGGAAAATTGATGAAATGCTAGAAAATAAAAGTGGCGTCTTGTCATGGTGTAAATCCGGATTTGGCGGGCGCGTGACAGCCCTCGCGCGATTTATGACCGGTGTCGTAGGTCCGAATCGATAGCCCCAATAACGGCCGGGCTTTTATGGGAGGCCGCGGCCTGGACCTAGCTTTATTTGCGTCTTCATCCCGTCCGATTGATTCTCCTATCGCCGCATAAACAAGAACCGGAAGCGGGGGCCTATCAGCAGCCATCATGTTTACTAAATTAATAATTTGCCCGGAGTCTTGTAGTACACCCGAGAAAATTGCATCAACCTTGTGAAAATTTTCAATTAACACGCGTTTTTATTAATATTTTTATTATTTCAATTTAACACAGCGCGATAAAATAAAGTGTTCCCGCATCGTTCTGTTATTAAACCTCCGGAGGCGTCCGCAAATGAAGTGATTTGCATTCCGGACTCCGGGCAGTTCGACCAATCGCACCATTGTTTGCATACTTTTCGTTCCATATAAATGCACCATCGTCGACTGTAATTCACTCTTGGATTAAATCAAGACGGCGTGTCACTTTAAATCGCGTTTTATGTCCGCGTTAATTAATTAAAATTTAATTAACTTAATGCGTTTGAAGTTTTTCGTTGAGGTAAATAAAACACCCCGAAGCTTTTCCACGCAGCTAAAACATCAATTCCGGTGATAAAATTTGATGATTAAGTTGTTATTTAACTTACGGGTGTGTTACACGTCGCAATATTGTGCTCTCCGGGATATTTCCGTACCCGAATTTTTGTTGTTTTTTTTTTTGGTGGTCTTGATATTTTTTGAGAGACGGTTTCTAAATCATGACCCGGGGTTAATTTTTTACCGCGACCTTCTTTTCAGGCATGTTAGGGACGACAAATTGGATATTAATCAAAATTAATGTGTGGCGAAGCGCCAAAAAAAAAAAAAACGAGACAAATTAATTTTGAGAATAATTCTAGAAAAATTGGAATCACAAAATCGAAAATATTTAGTACTGCGGAATAAATGTAATAATCAAAACTACCAACTAGAGAACAATATGGAAGCCAACTCTAATTAGGAAATTCGTTGATCGCAGATTATATTAACTGTCATTGCTGTCATTGCTTAGTAATTCACACTGAAACTAGGACATTCTAGTTGCCTAGCAACTTGTATTCCAGGCCTGCTTGTTCCTTAGGGTCTACTTCTATTTACGACATAAAAACGTCAAGGCATATTAAGGTTTTAGAAGACCTTATCATAAAATTATTGTTGCCAAGGTCCAGCGAAATGGGTCATATATTGATTCGGTCATTT
This sequence comes from Tribolium madens, assembly GCF_015345945.1. Taxonomy (NCBI): domain Eukaryota; kingdom Metazoa; phylum Arthropoda; class Insecta; order Coleoptera; family Tenebrionidae; genus Tribolium; species Tribolium madens. Next base: position 5,179,759 of record NW_025401068.1, read on the forward strand.
GTTCCTTTCCTGACAACTTTTAATTTTTAATGAAATAAATGACAATCATGGGAATATGTTGCTCGTAAACCACTTTCGAAATTGATCAATTTTAAACCTTTCCTGTTGAGTTTTAACTTCAACTCACGTGTTTGTTTTCTTGTGAAAATCGACCGTCGAGTCTGTCCAGAATTACGACCCCGAAGTTTAACTAGAATTAGAAAAACACTCAAGACGGGAGGTATGAAACACATAAAAGAAGTCGATGAGCCGACCCCACCTGCCTTTTTCTTTCCCTTCTACTTTATGACTTTTTTTATAGTCGGAGCATTATCTTGCATTTAGGCGGTCATTAACGTGTTTTAATTACGAGAGAAAAAAGCCGGAATATTTAATTTATTAACACAACTGTGCTTTTTTTTCGTGGTGCTTATTCTCGGAACAAAAACACTTGAAAATTCGATCTTTCAAACCCACAAGTTTTCTACTCGAATTTCAAAGCTTGTTTTTACACCTGCAAGCGACGTAATTCGAAATTCGATAAAAACCAGAATTAATCGTAACCGACTCCGTCACTTGGAGTTTTTCTTGTATCAATTCGAATAAGTTTTTCGCACGGTTGCCGCTCGGAGCTTAATTAATGAAAAGAATATTGTCGGATTTATGCGTCGGGGCATAAATCCAGGTCTCGTTTATTGCCGCTCGTGATTCAGGCATCGTTGAACAAAAATCCGAAAAGGTCGGTGATATTTTTTTCAGAGTCCAATAATGCGAGTTAACGTTTTCAATTACCATCGTATATTTCTCTTTTCCGTATGTTGGCGATATGTCAGCTAATATCCCGAGAACGTTTGCGATCAAAAGAAATAAGTTTGGTTTTTCTTTCCAAAAGCTCTTATTGTTTGAAAGCTCCGTCAGTCAATATTCAAGCCGAATTGAAATAAATGATACATCTGATATATCTGGGATCACGGGCGAGGATATATAACTGATTTAAATAATATTTGAGTTCGGGAGCCACTTTGTTGATTGTGTTAAGGGCTGTTGTTAGACATTTGCGAATCGATAACCCAAACCCGTTATAATACCGGCATTTCTTTATCAAAATTGATGGCCCAACACGTGTTTGACGTCCAAAGGCTTCTCAGAAAAATTGCCTTTCTTACACCGTTTCTTGTTTGAAACCAATGGTATTTCTAGAGCGGCAAATGCATGATTTGTGAAAAACCTTCTTGTTGAGTATTTTCTTATTTGAATTTTTAACGACATGGCCCGGTCTCTGTTCGCATTAGAAATTCAATTTAGTTTCGTGACCCTCTAATTAGAAGCTTTGGCGTAATGAATTCATCCCTTGATCTCGATGTACCAAGGCGACGACGGTTGCTTTATGTTCATATGTGTCGTGTAAAACTTTTTACCGGTTGCATATTTCAAGGCAGCACTTGCTTAATTGCCCGGAAACTTGGCTCGTACTCCTTATGCAACTCTGACATTAATTATTGCACACCTCGCGACGATGACATGTTTTTAACGATCAATTAATTCGGGATTTTCGCGGTTGCTCGGACGAGACGGACGGATTTTGTCTCCAGTGATTTAACACCAACGGGGAAATACGAAATCCCTGATTTTGCATAGATAAACTACTGACTAATCCAGCTCGTATTTTGACAATTCGTTTCGGATGACGATAGCGTTTGTCCTGGTTTATGTTCTACGGCGTTATCTCATCGATTTTATGTACACCGAAATGTATAACTCAAATTCTTTTATCGGGGATTTTTCAAAGCTAATTAATTGCATCGACAAGGAAATTATTTTGAGTCGACAAAAGAAATTTTTAAAATTATTCCGGCGCATCCACCCATTTAATATACCAAACTAAATATCACTAATTACTCATTGTATGTAATTAAAACAAAAAGGTTTAGCCGGGAAGCGTGTCAAACAAAGTAGCTATTTTTAATAATAAAAATAGTGAAAAATCTTTCACAGTTAAGTAGCTTAATTGCGAATCTAAATTATCTTTGTGAAAAATTTAAAAACCTTTAATCTSTGCTTTAAAAAATATTTATTGAGGTTTATTCAGAGCTTTATCTGCGATGATGGCTCATAAAGAGTCTAAACTGCAGCTTGCAGTGAAACTGGGTGATAAATAAACATTCAAACAGCTTTAGTGAGTTTTTATTACCGCAATACTTAATTACTGTTGGGGACAAAACTTTTTTGTTAAAAAAGTAGGATAGTTGGCAGGATAAAAACATCATATGTACATAGCGAGAAACCAATCATTTAATTTCTCATTTTCAAGTTTGATTATCTATTACAAGAAACTTAAATTTGCTTGCATAGAGTTAGTGTCTATAAAACTATAACGAAGTTTTAATAAGTTTGTATTTTACAAAGTGTTGATTATAGTTTTTTGGCATTAATTTGTTGTCGTAAACTGGCGCATCCACCATTTTTGATCAAGTACAATGACGGGCGTTGGTTACGCGCAGACGAAAAATCCCAGCTTCTAATTAAATAAAATTGAAGAACTTTTTCACATTTATCTGGAGATTGGTGTTTTATAATTCTTAGGTAATTTTTCACTTACAGATAAAGCAAAAAAACTCAATTCAAAAAATCAAATTCCGATTTTTATACTGGCCCACGAAAATACACTTCTTGTAATTATTCATGAAATCAGTGAAAACAATACCAATTAGATTTTGAATTGAACACAATTTTATATTTTAACTTTGAAAATCATTTTTATTTATGACCTGCTACTTGTGCCTTCGTACATTTAGGTGACAATGGGAACTGTAATTGGGGTAAGATTGCAAGATTTATAACTGTTGGAAGGTCGGGTGCAGATGTTAGTAACCATTATTTTAAATGTAAAAAACCTTTTTTAAATAAACATTTTTATTTTTATAACAAGTCTTCAAGAGAAAATTTTTTGAACATTTACGGCAATATTTTGCCCATTAATTTCCACAAATGCGTTTTGGATTCGATTTCGCATATTTTCAGTGGTAGTAGATTCTTCTTGATCTCTTTTACCGTACCCCACAAAAAACGGGTGCGGTTAAATCTGCGTTTCCAAATAAATTGGAGAATTCACAAGTAATTTACTTACCTGAAGATTAATTAATAAGATTAAGATTAATTACCTTTACAGTCCAACAGCACGAGTAACAACCAGGTAATTTTAGGTATCAAGTGATAAACTTTAGCGCACTTAATTTTACGTGGGTACAAATTTGAATATTTTTTTGAGTAAAATTTTCTAGAGTAAAATTCTGTAATTCTTCACTGTTGGGTTATTTGAATCTAAACATCAACTTTTGTCAATCAATTCTATGCCAAAGTTGGAAATAAGAAGCTTCAAAACGGTCAGCTATTAGTAAATGATCCTTTTATTGGAAAATTATACCATTTTGTCATAAAACACACGTCTGGTTTGCGTTTCAATAAAAAAAGCGATTATTTAGCCAATCAAGTCAAAATTTGTAACTGTAATACCAGTGTTTGATGCGCTAGCAGATACCTACAGACAAAACTTTATAGGTAATTAGTTAATTAATTAATTTTTGATGCATTTATTTTTTTAAGCGTTATTTATAATAAAAAATCACTTTTCTCATGTGATGCGATAATTTTGTCAGTGAGTGTATTAAGGTATGTGAGATATTGTCAATTTTATTTATTTTTCGTCTGCGAGTAACCGACGCCTGTACAAATAATGGCAATTTTACATTATTTGATCACAGTATAAAACACTGTCAGTGTTTTATTTTGAGTCGATACTTTATAACCGAAGTGGAATTTGAAATATGTATTAATTTGTTTTTATTTTGTGATTTTCCGATTATTTTCCATTTAGTTATTAGCAAACGTCTGTTTGATATCACCGTTTGTGTTCCCCTCTTTCTCTCTTAATTTTGATTTTATTTCAAATACATCATTGTCTACCGGAATTGCCGTACCGTGTTCTGTTCTGTGATATTCTCCAGTTGCGCTATACTATTTAGAGACAGTCTGACGTATTAAGCTTGTGATCTAATTTACGTCTCGAGACAAGCAAGAACTATTTCACTCACTTTAGCAGAACATTAAGGTAAATTTTTCAAATACAACGATCATTCAATTAAGTAATTCACATGGGAAATTTAAAAGGCCTGATTAAAAATGCCTTTAGGGATTATGGTGAAAAGGCGTGTTACGTCAAAATGTCGGAGCTTTTCCAAGAAATTAACAAGAATTTAACAGACTCGGGGCGTAACACGAGATATGCTAATTTATGTGAAATATGCGTGAACGTAGCCAGGGAAAAAAGGATCGAATTGCAATTAGAGGGGTTTGTCAAGCCGCGACAGCTTGTTTTAAACACCTGTGAATAGTTTTATTCAAATGGTTTAATTAAAACGTGGAATTAAACAAAACAAACGCCCAAAGACGCGAAACGAAATGGTTTAACACAACTTTTATTGCAAACTAGTGAGATATTTTTTATTTCTGTTGCTACAAAATACGTGTACTCTGCAAAATTCTTGCTTCCTAAGGCAAATCTTTTGTGTATTAATAACCCTTTCGACTTTATTATCTTCTCTGTTGCTTTCCAATTTCGATTTTCGTTGACTGATGCGATTCGCGTTCTTACAAAGCTGTCACCGCGACCTCTTTTCAACCTCTCCGAAATGATTAATACCACCCCAAGTCCCGTTTATTTTCCTCCATTTCTGGAAACGTCTCCATTACAACTCGCACCGTCGTAAATAATGATCAATCGTTCTGTCTTCAGTTAACAAGTCTCACCTCCCGTCCTAATTCCTGCCCACCATGGTACCTCGCTTCGAATTTGAATGCGTACAACTCCCTCAAGTCATCGAATCTTAAATAAGTAATGCCGACTTTTACAGCCACCGTCATAAACCTTGTTTTTGAGAAGCATTAAATGTTGCATTTTTTGTTTATGCGATTTCTCCGGGGAAAAACACATGCACTTGTTGCCAGTGGGTGGTACCCGAAGGAAAATTAATGGCTCTACCGGAGACAAATTCGGGGGTATAACAACGCAACGTGATAATTAATTCACGACGCTAATTCGGTTTGACTGACGACCGATTAACTATAACACGGAGTCCGACCTTCCGGTTAATGAAACGTCGAGGCTGTGCAAACATCGGCCTGTTTTTACACGGGAGTCATACATGAGTAATGAAGCTGCGACGTACACATCGACGGAGGATCCGATTAACTTCTTAGGAGACGAGATTGCCAACGGAAAAAATCGACGGAAATAGGAAGGCGCTCAGGAATAATCTACTAATCGAATAGATAAAATTTTTAAAACGGATGTTTTCCTCAGTTTTCTAATGGTCGGAATCATAAAATTTTCACGAAAAACTACATATGAACTATCTTTTTTATTATTGGAAAAATAAATACGAATGAATAAAAAAGTAAATAACTTTATGATACTTTATAGTAATAAAGAATGTTCTAACTTATTTTCACACCCTGATTACACTGGTCAAATTTTAACAAATTTTCGGTAACATTGATTAAACTACCTTCCACGTTTATGATTTTTCACTCTGATTTCGAAAATTTTCACAAAAATGTCTCATCACGTATCATTCGTATGTTATCAACTTCGTTCTGACACTCATGTTAAAGCAAAAAAGTACTGAAAATAATTCAACGATTTAATGAGCATACAATATTTTAATAAACTAACTTTAGAAACATTAAAAAGTCATATATTACAATAAAAGAGTGAAATCTCAACATTTTCTTTTGTTAGGGACGTTACTGTCGCATTTTAAAAGCCAACAGTATAATTGCCCATCATGTACATTTTGTTATTTAGGAAGTAGAAAACTACTGCTTACCAAATTGTCATCGATGTTACCGAACCCTTGTTGACCTGTGTTAAACTTAAAAAATAGTTTTTCAAGTTGTTTCTTTTACCAAGTTTTCGTAAAATAACAGTCTCTTATTATTGGAGAGAATGAAATCAAACTCAAAACAATGAGCTCGAAACCAGTGGTTATAACAATAGCCAATATGAGATGTTTTGAGGTAAAATGTGCATGCTTTGAGTCGACACAAGCATAGAGAAGTGGTTTTCAATAATTCACGCCGGTGAATTGTGTTTGCTATTAATAATAGATTGTTTTTGGACTAAAATTCGACACGAAATACCCACCGCTCCATCAATTGTTTTTTCGTAGTGTCATTTTTCTCCTCTGCCTCATTATCTCTACTAAACGAGCTCCATGTTGGATTAGACCCGTTCCCAAATTGGGCTTTCGAAATTCGGGAGTTAGTCGAACGGGGAATGACAAAATCTGTTCTGATCCATATACTTGTCTTCGGCTTAGACGACTAACCCTTCTAATCCGGGCCGCCTTTAATGAAGAAAAGGAGAGCCAAGGCATATTTTAGGTACAATTTCGTGCGACGAGTGTATTTACAAGATATCGTAACAGCAAGAGCTTTGAATTCGAAATTTTCACCGACTTGTGTCAGGCGAGATGCATTATTCAGGAGAGTGGCGGTCTGTGTGTATGAGAGACTTTTAGGACGGGCTTGCGTCGTGCCCGAGAAAGTTGATTTGTAAGGATCGACCCGACGTTTTAATCCAGCGACCAGACGCTTTCCAGGGATTGGAGCCGACACGACGACCGGAAATTCTAAACAGAAGACCACTGATGAGAACGAGATCTGGTTTTACATACGGGTTTTCAGACCAGAAAGAAATGCGAATTGGGCGATTCGGTCGTATTTCAATATTTAAGCTATCGAAAAACTAAAACCACACTAAAAGCATCATGAATATTCATACAAACAGACAAATCAGGCTGTCTTTCCACATATCTTTAGTTTTTTGAGTACATGTAATCATGTTTTTACTACTACATAACAAACACTCGATTTTTTTTGAAGAAATTACTGCAATGAATGTTGTATTGGAGATTTTTCAGAATTATTGAAACTCACTGAAAATAGGACTCTTTTTCAGAATTTTCAATGCTTTTTGGATTTCTGATTATTGAAAGATTGATCTTTTTTAGTAAAAATGTAGGTGAGGCTTTGTTACATACTACTTTGTAAAATAGGATCGGAAATTTTCGATCTTTGGGGACTCATGTATGTCAAAAACACAAGCATATGAGTGGTACAAAACGTTTCAATTGGCCCGGAAAAAGGTTACCGACTTTATTCGTTTTGAACGATCGTCAACAGCAAAGGAGATGGAAAATGTAAAGAAAATCAAAGAAATGATGACTGTAAATCATCATTTAGATTTAAGAGTAATATTATTTAGCCGTTGTGAAATATTTGTAAAAAATATTCTCTGGAAAAGGCCAGAATTGTGGAAAAACAACTCTGGGAGTTTACACAATGACAGTGCGCCAGCACACACAGCGACAATCCTGCACAAATTTTTGGATAAAAACTCAACAAATTTTGACTGTGACGCGTTTTGAGTCCATAAAAGACAAAACAAAATTTGCAAAAAGAATTGAAAGCCATAGCTTCCGCTGTTTATAAGTAGTGTTTTGATAATTGAGTGAAAATTAATCAATAATAACATAGTACTATTTTATTTAAAATTTTCCGGTTCATTTTGTACAGAAGGTTTGCCTTCTATTTGATGTAGTAGCTTTTTAGCTTTTTTTTTTAAATCTTTGCTATTCTGGAATTCATCTTTTTTGTCACGTATACTGGAAGAAATTTTTTGTTCGGAAGTATTGCAATTAATGAAAAAACATTTTTTTTTCAGAGGACTCCGTTAATTCCCGGATTAAGAGTACGTGCTCCGGCCGTGGCATCTGTCCGAACGCGTAATTGAAATTTGTTGATCTAATTATATGTTATTTAAACTAAAATTACAGCGCTAACTAAATTACACAAAACCGTTATTAGTTTCGCAGCTTGAAAGTTTGAAACAAGCTGCCACTGTACCAAATTTTTCCGTCAATAACATCTTTCCGGGAAATTTATGGAGCTTATTTCATGCGATCCGGGAATGTTTATGATCATTGCGCCAGCTTAGCGAATGAATAAGTCTCCGGACGTCCGAATCCTGATATCTGTCGATTCTTCTTCTTAAGAGCCATTTATTTGAATCATCAATTAATTTAAATGTTTTTTTCAGCCTCTCGTATTCGATACGAGATCACAAGCGGTAACATAGGCGGTGCTTTCGCCGTTAAGAACATGACTGGAGCTATCTATGTAGCCGGAGCGTTGGACTACGAAACGAGAAAAAGGGTAAGTTCAATCATGAATCAATAAAATGATCATCAAAATCGCTCGTAAATCAGCGTCAGGTGCGAACGTGGCCGCTACGTTCGCAACGTTTGCGAGCGACGTGACGTGCATAAATCGCTCCGCGTCTTTCTCACAGACGTTTAATTAAAACGAATCTGTCGACGATGCCGGAAGCACACTTCTTGACGTTTTTCAGCGGTCGTTACGTCGACTTGGATGAATAAAAACAAAGATTTCTAACGTTGTTTGGCAGGAATCTGTGCTGACGAACTCTGTCATAAATATGTATGAGAAACTCTGGATAATCCGTGGCGATACAACCACTGTCGGAAGTTTAATAATATTAGATTGGGAACGGGAGGACGGAATCGGTTGGCGGCGCCGGAATTTTATTTTCTCAATCTGGGGYGAATAGTCGCGTTTGTACTTGCGATTATTCGCCTATTCGCTCGACTTGTCTCCGTCTTGTGAGACTCCGTGGTGATTTATAACGTCTGTTCGGGCTTATGTAAGTTATCGGCTAAGTACACGCTCCAGTGAGCAATTTGGCCGGTCTTTTATCTTCGTTGCTTGATAATAAAGCAGCCTCGGCATCGAATTATACGACGAACTATAAAAAATTGCACTAAAAATGTGCTCGAGAGTAGTCCGTGTCGCAATTATTTACATCCGGAATGGAACAATCAATATTTAAAACGTTTTGGTGGTTTCTCATCTGGAGAAACGTCGAGGGAACAGATGTTTATTTTTTTCATACATAAATAATAAGGAAAATTCAAGAGTGTCCCCGAACGTCTCGCTTACATTTACTCGATTCGGGCCATTGGTTCGCGTAAACGCCCATATTTTTTATTTACAATTTCATGTAACATTAAGCTCGACAAATTGAATTTTGACGCGCGATATTCGTTGTTTTTTATATTTTTTAATTGAACGGCGTTTAATATGTGTGTTGAGGGGCGTAATATCTCTCAATTTTTTAACGCGCAGTCAATTTCTGTCTCTTTGATATAACACATTCGTCAGAACCAGGATCAGAAGAAAAAGAAGCAATATTTTATTTTAAACAACTATAATTAACAATTAAAGTATTCAATTCTTGCAATGTTCCCTTTTTATTGTTACAAATTTAAACAGGTAATAGAATATTTAATTTTAACATAAAAATTTCTTATGAACATGTATCGAAAAAAATGTCCGGTCAGTTGTTCGAAAGCAGTTGTTCGAAAGCCAATTGTTTGAAGTCAGTTGTTCGAAAACAAATTGTTCGAAAGCAAATTGTTCGAACAGCATATTGATCGAATACCAATTTTTCGAAAACTGATTGTTCAAAAAGTCATTTATGTAGACAAGTAACATTTAACAAAAACAAGTTTGTTTTAGAGCTTGTTAGAATAATTTCTTTGTAGGCGCACGCCAGAAGAAAGTAGGGATGATTAAAACAACAATATTTATTGGTTGGGTGTTGTAATTATTGAAACAAAATTTATATTATATTTTTAATACTAGTTAATTGTTAAATTAATTATAAAGTTCAAAAAATACATAAATTTAGACAAAAATAAGAACATTCATCTCAGCTCCGGTCTTCTATAGCTCAGTTATTACGAGTATTTAAGTGGGAATTTTGAATTTTGTAGACTTTGTTTATACATGGCGGCCCTAAATTAAGTTATAATACGAATTTATGTTTTTTTTTAAATGAAACACCATATGTTTTTTGGCATTATTGAATGTAGCTTTTAATTTCAATGTTTTTAAGTTAAACTTTTATTAATCTTAGTTTTTAAAAATTAAGTTTTTTTTTCGCGAAAACATCATCTTTTTAAANCATTATTGAATGTAGCTTTTAATTTCAATGTTTTTAAGCTAAACTTTTATTAATCTTAGTTTTTAAAAATTAAGTTTTTTTTTCGCGAAAACATCATCTTTTTAAAAATGTATTATACAAAAAGTTAAGGCAGCTGGAAAAATTTTTTTTATACCACTGTAAAGAGAAAAGTACGAACTTTGAGACTATAACATTTTTTTATGTATTGCAGTCGAAAAGTTAAAAAAATGTCGAAGTTTCTTAAAAGTTAAATAATATAAAAAATTTAAATGGAACACCCTATTTTTATTTTTGCATCTCATAAACTGATAAATTGTCTATCTAAAAAAATAAACTTTTGGTGTCTAGAATTGATAAATTAAAATATATTTAATTTTAAATGTTAATTTTTCTCAACAAAGCCTATGTATTTTCTTTAGTTTTTGATAATTATGCAACAATTGACAAGTATTAAAAATATGGAAGAGGTAAGAGCTGATCTCAACCCGGTTTCTTCATGATTGCGCCTACGAATAGTTTTTCCTAACAAGCTATAAAACAAACTTGTTTTTGTTAAATGTTACTTGTCTACATATAAATAACTTTTTGAACAATCAGTTTTCGAAAAATTGGCGTTCTATCAATATGCTGTTCGACAAATTTGCTTTCGTACAACTGGATTTTCGAACAATTTGTTTCCGAATAACTGGCTTCGAACAATTGGCTTTCGAACAATTGTCCATAACTCATCAAAAAATACTATGTAACGGAGGTGCACTACCTGCAAGAGGTGCATGTTTTAATGGATTTTGTCTAATATTTCAGAAACCATTTTAGTTAAAATTACAAAATTTGGTACATTTGATTACCTTTATACAGCGAAACGAATTCAAAGATAAAATGTTGAAATTTTTAATCAGGAGCGTCCTAAACTTGGTGAATTTAGGATAAAAAATACTCTAATTAGTAATTATTTTAGAATAAAAATTTAAAATTAAATCCATTTCCTCCAATTTATGACACTCCTGATGAATAAAAATTTGCTTTTTGAATTCGTTCAGGTGTTTAAAGGTTATCAGCTGCACCAACTTTTGTAATTTTATCTATTCTGCAATAGTGAGAAAACCCCATTAAAAAGCGCATCTTTTCCGGGGGGGTGTAGTTCGCTTACATAACATTTTTTTGATACATGTTCATGGAAAACTTTTATCTTAAAATTGAATATTCTATCACCTGTTTAAATTTGTAACAATAAAAACGGAACAGTTTGTATATGTCGTAGTCATTGGGCGTAATACGTCATTCCGCGGAAAGCCTAGTCTTTGGCCGTACTGCCGGCAGACGCTGTAATCAAATGAATATTCCTTTGTTTGACTGAAATTTTACGTCATTACAGGGAATGCCCACTTAATTTTAGTCAAACAAAGTAACCGGTTAAACCAGTACATGTTACAGCGTTTGACGGAAGTGTATTTAGTCATTTGCTGAAAAGTCTTGAAATGTTTGATACTTTCTGTAGAAATGTAAATTTTCGGTAGAAGAAAAGAAGAGCCAAAAAACTAAAATATTTTTATTGTAGCAAAATATTTGTTTCGTTTATTTGGAATAATGTAAACATATAATATTATAAAATCATACAAAAAACGTTAAGTACATGACCTAAACAACAGGTAAAAATATATTTTTTGCCTTCAGGTAAATTAAACAAAAATAAAAATATATTCTTTAGAATTCTTTTGCAGCCTAAAATATGTACAACTGAAATAAAGGTGTATTTTGAGGTTAGAAGTCTTTTACCTCCTTCATTACTTCATAATTTCATGGTTTTTTGGCATCTTTGTTTTTCAAATAATATTCATTTAATTTATCATAAAACAAACTCTTATGATTATCCATTTTCCAACAATTACTAAATGTTACGACCCGAAATACTACACAATAAAATTTCAAGCTCTCAGCAAATGACTAAATACACTTCCGTCAAACGCTGTAACATGTAATGCTTTAACCGGTTACTTTGTTTGACGACAATTATTTAGGCAATCCCTGAAATGACGTAAAATTTCAGTCAAATAAATGAAAGGAATATTCACTTGATTACAGCGTCTGCCGGCAGTACGGCCAAAGACTAGGCTTTCCGCGGAATGACGCATTACGCCCAATGACTACGACATATACATCGCACATCGACATTTATGCTTGTCGCTTGTCGTTTTTAGCGATGTGTAACTTGAATTAACCGATTTTCTATTCACTATTAAGATACGTCCGAGCGGTGAATGAGCCACGTGATTAGTAGATCCCGCGAGACTTGACGTTCCAATCATCGTTTCACAATGGCGGTATTGTTCTCGGGCGTTCTCTATGACACATTGTTAACGACACAAGCAGATGTTCGACCACTGAATGCGAAATTTTGTGTCTAGTACGAGTTGCGTCTTGCCGCGTCCGATAATCTCAAAGAGAACTACACAACGGTGGTGATCCACGTCAAGGACGTTAACGACAATCCGCCCGTTTTCGAAAGACCCACTTATAGGACGCAAATCACCGAAGAGGACGACAGGAATCTGCCGAAGAGCGTGCTCAGGGCGAGTGTCGAGCATGATTTGTGTGTTGTGTCGTCCTTTGTCTTTTGTGTGTTGCATGTTTTTGATTTTTGTCACCGCTTAATGTTCGCATTGTATTGTCCTGTTGATGCATGTGTAGTACGAGCTAACCCTGGTCGCGTCAGACAGCTTGAATGAGAATTACACCACAGTGGTCATACATATCAAGGATGTCAACGATTTACCGCCGATTTTTAACAAATCAGTCTACAAGACGGAAATTGACGAAGAGTATCCAGCACCGTATCCCATGCTTCTCATGCAGGTCAGTGTTATTTAACACTGAAGGCCGATCGGAATTGCGACGATGTTTTCAGTCATAAAGGTGCGATTTATGTGTTTTTCAAATCCCGATTCTATTCAAGTTTTGCACTTCCGATCGGACTTCACAGGTAATTTATTTTGGTGATACATTATAATGGATGGGTTCGAACGGAGAATTCTTAAAGCGCAAGATTTACCGATGTTTGCGAGAAAAACTTCAAACCGGGGTTAATAAGGCCTACAGGGGAAACAATTTTTGCGGCTTTCTTGAACCAACACCACTAAAATTTACATCTAGAAAAAATCACCCAGCATCATGTACAATCAGCGTAGAAAAGATTGTCCTCCCTTAGAGGCTGAACCCATAAACCACAACAATAAATCTTTTCTATTGTAAACGTCATTTCATATTTAACAGTATGTATATTCAGTTTGAAGTGAAGCTCAGTTACCGATTTTACTTTTAATTGAGTAAATAAAAAAATATTTTAACTTTATACCTCAACTTTGGCAACAAACACATCAATTTTCTAAATATTTGAAAATTTAATTTTACAATAGTAAACAGAAGATAAAATATTTAAAAAAAATTGTAGATTATTATCTATTATGTAGTAGGTATTTTTTCCTTACTACAACAGTGTTTGTTTTATTCGTATTCAAAATTAATTTGCAAATATTTTATTAAAGTAATTTTTTGGTAATAATTTGTGTATTAGTATGGTAGACAGTTTTCCAATGGCTATGATTTTTTTTTTAATACTCAAAAATAAAAGTTGATTAATATAGTTTCAATAAAATAACTGAACTGAACAATTATTAGCAAAAACAAATTCGTAAATTTGTTACAATTGCTTTGCGATTGCTATATCTTGGTTGCAACATCTCAATAGTTCAATTTAAATATTCCTTTTTTGTAAAGGTTGCCACGAGTTCAAAAGAGTTAGCACACCTACCTGTATGAATTGAATAAAAATTAATAATGAAATTATTTAATTTGTCATTTCCAACTTAAAAAAAATAAGTATCAAAATTTAAAGAGTTACGAGTATATTAAATAGTCTCATTTGGTCATTTTAATTTCTAGTAATAAATGGTTTTCATTAAGTATTTCTAATATTAATATTGTTTATTTAATTTTGCCATTTAAAGCGGCATTTACTTGTTATCTTCGTAAATAAATAGCTAATTAAACATCAATTATAATTATTTTTTAATTTAATTTTTAATTACAGTAAAAAGTTGCGAATTTTTAAAAATAATTTGTTATTTACTCAATTGAACGTAAAATCGATAACTGAGTTTCACTTCAAACTAAATATACTGTTAAGTAAGAAATGACGTTTACAATGGAAAAGACTTATTGTTGTGGTTTATTGGTTCAGCCTCTAAGGGTCCACGCGGTTTATTAGGAGGACAATCTTTTCTACGCTTATTGTACCAATTCACTTGATTTTTGTAATGCCTTATGATTTATGCACTATTCTAGTGATTTACAGGGACTTCCTTAAATTTGTGAATGTTTTTAAGGACTAATACGATATCTAAGCAGACTTCTCCTGAGTTTTTAAGACGAGACAACTTTATTTGCAGAACAAAAAAGCGTTATTATATTACTTCAAATAAAGCTCGACTTTTATTTTAATTTTTCTGTTTTTAAACTCGCTGAAAAGCCTCTCGTGTTCCGGCACCAGAACGCATACATTTCCTCGTTTTTTGCCAACATTAGCGCTAATTGTTGATCCGGAAACGGCCGCAGCTTTTGTTTATGCAACCTGTAAGTTTCCATCTGACCGCTGCCAAGCTTCTCTTTTTCTTTCTGGTCTCTGGTCGAGTGGATTTCCGGCAAATCTTTGTTTCGATTCGACCAAAGCTCGTATTATTAAAGTAATTTTTTGCGCGTTTACTCGAGTGTGTGTGAGATTAGGGAGGCGACGGTGGAAGCATATTTTTCTCCCTTTGTTTTTTTCTCTCTTAGTCGTGTATTTTGCGCCACTAGTCTAGGAAAATAGGTTTCAACGATGCGAGAAAGGCCGTTGTCCGACGACTTCCGACAAGTCAGCTGTGACACGTCTCGATAAAATTGTTATTGATGTTTACCGAGGTGGGAACACTCCAGGAATGATAACAACGGAAGCGGTCAGTGAGATTTTCTCTTCGCCGGCGATTTGCAACTTTTATGAGAGACGGAGATTTTCACGAGAGGAAGTCGTGTAATTTATTTGAGGACTGTTTACAGCCGTGAAAGTTCCAATGGCCGATATCAGCGGGAATTCCCCGTACTAATCCATATTGCCAACTGTACGATCGTAAATTTCTGCTACTGTATAGAGCGAGTAAATAATTCAAAAGCCTCTGGAACGACTCGTAACCTACACTCGAGGAGACTCCATTTTTATACCTCGAGACACTTGAAAAACCACGCTTTTTGCAACCGAAACGTGACGTCAACACAGACATTTAATTTTGTTTCGAAGAAACTCCACAACCGACAAAAGTGTATATTTCAAACGACTTACATCGTTCTAAATCACGTCTGAAAGGCGAAAACACGATTTCAAGTTAATTTTATCGAGAAATGAAACATAGGTGGTTCATAGAGCTTGATGGACTGGATTTTCAGGCACAAGTTGCAATGTCGACCAACAGCGAACTCTCGCCACTCAATCTCCAGCACATCTCTCAGCGTTTATAGCCGTTTTTAATTTTTTTAAACTTCCTTTGCAATAAATTCTCTCGATTTTGACAAAAACTGGTCCTTTGTTCTTGTACGAGCGTCCCATTTTTTTCACATCCTTTCGTGAGATCAAAGCAAGATTCGCATTTGCTAATTCATTGGGTCGTGTTGCAAGTGCGGCGTTCGTGTTTTCGAAAGACTATCGAAACAATTGTTCAAAGAGGATTGGATTTTGGATTGAGCCAGTTCAGGTCAGGACTCGCAAGTTTGCAAACTTTTTCGGTTTTTGGGAGCGGAACCACTTGGGAAACTTTGCGCGAATACTCGCGAAAACAAGCCAGAGATCAAACAACAACAGTAAATCAGCAAAGTAGAGAGGTCGTAAACGTGACAAAACGGAAATTCATTCCGTAATGACTAACTCTCTTCTCAATTCGGACAATTTAACATAACAATGAGGATTGACGTAAAAAAGTTGTAAAAAAGCAAGTTTTTACAATTAGGGGTTTTATAGGTTGCGTACAAGCCGGAGTCGGATGCAGAGCTCGAGTCAATAATAACAATAAACCGGGGGAGCGAACGGTTATCTTTTATCATTCAGTGATCCCAAGGAAATGGAAAAAGTCAGATAACTTCTTGGGATCTTCTCTGGGAGAGTCTTCCCGATTATCGCAACTGTCACTGTTTTAACGCGGTTTATTAAATAGAAAAATCCTAGTCTCATCCTTGCAACAAACCTGTATTTTGARACGAAAATAATCCCCTAAGTCATTGTAAATAAAACSGGGAGGGAAGTTTGTTTAACCTGGAGCGCTACGATATTGAGATCCTCTTTTCTTATGCATCGACCAGCCGACATCTATTGTCGGAAAGTTGTCTGAGATTATTTTTATTCAGTTTGCAAGTYTATTCCTAGCGGGATGATCGGATGTGACGCATGATATCGAACGGGACGACTTTATTTATGGGAGAAGTCAACGAATTGCGTACCATTTCAATATCATTCGGAAGAATAAAAGACCCCCGTGGCGGCACGAATCACAACAACTAACTTTAAGACATAAATTATAACTAATCTTAAACAAAAACAAAGCTGTGCTTTGCCAGAAATTCCCTTTGTACAAGGAAGGCAATATTAATCTACGAAATAACACGGGTGCTTGAAATTGTAATGCTGAAACAGAGGATGTTTACGAGGTTTTTCTTCTTCTGAACTACACAAATGTCATATTACGGATCGTAATTGTGCTCATTTGGCACTGCACAACGACTGGAACTAAGGTCGGGCTAGATAAGAAGAAAAACTCCCTACGATTGCAGGAAACCGGATTTGCACCTTATTTTCACGTCACTAGTCAAGCTAAGCAACTTTTTTGCTGTTATTATAAAACGTTTTATGCTTTAAAAAGTGGCATTAATTGTCCAAACTACTAATCGCTGAATGATATACGATTTAATTAATCTTCTGTTAATTACGCAAATTGCAAAATTGACAACCAATAATTTTTGGTGATTTCTGTAATTTTCAATATTTTCGACGGAATTTTCCTAAGCATTTTCCTGTGTATCAAGGCGTTTTTGCTTACAGAATTGATTTCTATATTTTTACAGAAAACTGGGTGATTTTAAAGTATGTGCAAATATTTTAACAGGTGATAGTAGAGCTCAAAAGAAGTCACAATAAATCTTATTCGAATGTTTATAGATTCTGAGATATAGAACTTTGGCGTCGGAAATATTGTCAAAAAAATGCAATACAAACGATCTTTAAACMTTTTGAGTACTTTATCCCAAAGTTTACATTGCTAGTTGTCGGTAATATTTGAGGTAATGAAATTCGGTGCTATCTTCAACAAAAAAATAGATGCAAAATTTTTACCGTTTTATGGAGAGGACACTTTTTTCTGTGCCTGTTTTTGTCAAATTTAACTTAGTTTTTTTAACAATGTACCTAACAGATTTTGAAGAGCTAACCTCAGAGATCATATGATCATATGATCTCATATAATTGTAAACAAATATTTGTTTACAATTTGAGCTGGGAAGTATTAGGTTGCGTCCCAAATTTAAATTTATTTTACGCACAAAACCCTCTGTATCTCAAAAACTATAAACATTTGGATAAAACAAGTTGAGTTATTAGTTATTTTATTAGTTATTTTGACATATTTTGAGTTCTACTATTAACTGTTAAAATATGTAATTCATTTTCTAACGTAATAGTATAAGAGAGTGCGTCAGAACTCGCGCCCCAGAGAAAAATTTCAAGTAAGATAAGATATCAGGAACATGGAAAAAATGTTTAAAAACTTTTCGACAAAAAAAATTTCGACACATTTTTTTGACATTTTGACATTTTTTATGTCTATTTAATGATACTAATGATTTTGTATATGTTTTTTTATAATTAATTACTAAAGGTACAAAAATTTTGCGAATAAAAGCCACAAATAACATTAAACAAGTTACAATTCAGGATACAACTTCCTTGTTTTCTCTTCTAATAGCCTGTAGCAAAAAACTTCTAATTATAAATTCTAATTATTTAATAGTTTTTAAACTGTATGAAATGAAATTTCTGACATTTTCAATATTTTTTTTGCATTTTGTGAACATTTTTGATATTTTTTAACATTTTTAGACATTTCTTATGATTCATAAAAGAGAAGGAGTTTCTTGGGTTCTATTTGAAAATTTTTGGGAGATTTTGCATAAATTGGTTAAGGCTTCCGCGGCCAGTTGATGCACTGTTGTTGTTCTGGTTCGGGTCTAAAGGCCGTCGTCGGTTGGAATTCTTCCTAACGTTTCGCTAGCACGAGTAGCGACCTCTGAAGAAGCTCGCCACTCGTGCTAGCGAAACGTTAGGAAGCAATTCCAACCGACGACCGCCCTTAGGCCCGAACCAGAACAACAACAGTGCAGATTTTGCATAGTTTTTTACTAATAATTTTAGAAAATCTTTGCGTACTATTTGGTGTCCATAATCGAAATTATTAAAACAATTGTTTTCGAGAAATTGGAGAAAATTTGTGACATTTGATTATCACGTTTACATTCAATATTAATTACCAAATGAAATATTTTACACTACTACAATGTTTTACAGCCTTTTACATAATATGGGACACGTTCAAGATTATTATTTATACGTGGTCAACAACTGTGTACAGACAGTTTCTGTGATGTAACTTGATTTACAGCAAAATATAACAGTTGACACCGCATATTTCATAAAGTGTGCGGTTGTTTGATTTGCAGAGCGAGATACATGTTTGTGCAATTAAAGCGCCCTTTGCCTCCTGGAAAGAGCAAAATTTCGTTTGATGAAAAATTTAATAAAACATTGAAAAATGTTGACACGTTCTTGCGTTTTTTCATCAGGGGAATCACGCTCCCGTCTCATATTTAATGCACAAACAAACGCGCATTATTTAACGTTGGCTGTAGATCGGTTGCGGTTCGCCGAAGGGGCGTGTTGTAGATTTTATTAACGAGATTAGTAAAACACGACTAAGAAATACGGAACGGTTGGTTTTGACGCACTTAATCCAATAATTTCGTTTTATGTGCCGATCCGCCTTATTCAACCAAACTGGAAACAGCCGAGCATATTTCTTCAGCTCACCTTCCGAGGAGTTTTCTTCCGGGGCTCCGGCGTCAAGTCGGATAAACCGGCTTTAATTATCGTAACTCGCAAATCCATTTAATAGATTTGCGTATGAATGGGACGAAGACCCCGTCCGCTCCAATTAGTCGAGCAATGAAATAAAGTCAGAGTCCTCGGAGTAGAGTCGTGTGGTGCATTTTCGAGATGGTAGTCGCAGAGATGAAATTTGTCTATTTTTATTTCAATTTATTTAAGTGCTTTCAGGAGATGTATTTACTTATTTAATTATGCTATGGGTCCGAAAGTTTGGTCGGTAAACGACTTGAGGGTTTTTTACGTAACGTCGCCCTCCATCTGAATAACAATAGCCCCAAGTGCCGAAATATGACGCCGGCATTAAATCGGATAGGTCCGGCGAGTTTGAAAACTTCGCTTAAATTACGGCGAGGTGCTGCCTTTTTCTCGGGTTTTATTTCCTTTGTTCTTGCGGGAGCGTTATTTAGTTTTATACTTTTTGGCGAAAGCCAATATCCATACGTACGGGTATAGAAATAATAAATGGAATTGCCATATTCCGGGCTTTATTCCCGGATGTAATTTTAATAACGGAAACCTTTTCCGGGGAATTTTATCGCTTCGACAAACCACGTCAACAATAATTACCCGACCCTATCGACTCTGTTTATTTGCTCTATTGCGAAGAAACATGGTGCAAAGAGTAACCGATGGCGCCACCTTGCGATTTAAAAGCTTCGACTTTATATTACGTCGAAGGTGAATGACGACCTAACATCACTAAAAGGGTTTTATGGGTCTTAAATTTCGTTTTACATTCTCGTATGACTTGAGGGAAGACGCATACAGAGTGTACAATTTGAGGGAGGTTTTTTCGGCAGCTATAATTAAACTCTAAAATTAAACATCGTTCCGGTTTACGTAACACGGTCTTGATGGTCTTTCCGGGCGAGACTTTAAGTTTCGAGTTAATTACTTTATGGAGAGTACGAGAGACTTGAATTTCGGATTCAGAAGGCTGTCTTTGTATTGTGTTTTTGTTAAATTCTATCAGTTGAAAGCGACAGAAGCGATTAGGTTGGGTTTTTGGTACGTTGACTTATGTTTGCACTTAACAACTTCAGGGAACACCCATGAAAGATTAAGCTATAGTGAGAAAAATGTATATTTACGAGTAGGATGCCAAACAATTTTTTTCTTATAAATACTTGACAGACTTATTACACTGAGAGAGTTCTCTTTACGGTTTATGGAGATTCAAATTGGTTCTTCTACGTTGCTTTTAATTAAAGTTTTAAAGCTCTCAGAGAACTAGGAAAGTAACGTAATTCTGGCGAAAATATTATGAATTTTAAGTTTTATAATTTTAAATATTTTCAGAGATTATCACAAATTGAAACATTTTTATATATTTCCTAAAACAATAAAAGCAGTGCATATTATATTCAAATATTTAACAGGAATAAGAAAAGCAAGTAAAGACATAAATAAATATTCACTTAATTTTTTAATTACAGTATCTTTATAGAGCAGTAATAATCCCGGCGCATCCACCATTTTTAATAATGCTGCACACTAAGCGCAATTAATTTTAATCCAAATATTTTAAACGAGCGGAAAACTTAAAATAAAGCACTTTTAGAGAAAACATATTTTAACGTTTCCATTTTTATGTAAGTATTTTAAGTTTTTTTGGTTTGAGAAACATGAATACAATTACGATTACTCACTATGTTTGTGGATATAGAGCGACTCCGAATAATTTTGTTGGAAAAACTGTTCATTTTTTTTCCAGTGTTATAAAATCAGGATTATGATGTTCGTTTTTGTAATTTAAATTATGATAAGGGAAGAAATTACTGTAAAACAATGCTTAGTGCAAATAGGCAAGAAAGAATTTATGAGGAGAAACATTTTGTCACAGCAAGAGTTTAATTTTGGTAATGGTAGGTAATCAATAATCTTTTTCATGTTGTACTCCTAAGAAAGCATTATTCTTCAGAACAAGTCCTATTACATTACAAACTAAAATTGAAGAAAATCAATTATGCAAAAAACAATTAAAACAAAGCACTATCAAAAAGAAAACTTAGGTCTTCAATGTACTGCAACTGTAGATATGGAATGGATATACAAATTTATGGAGAATGTTATCTTTGAATGATTTGGTTGTGGAAAAATTATAAATTGGTATTTTAAAAATTAGATTGTATTTTTTAAATTTAACTTTACCTTTAGTAGAAACTGTCAGATTTCCATAGTCAAATCTTATCCAAAAACGTAATAAATTGATTACAATTAATGAATTTCTGATCTTGTAAAAATTTGCACTAAACTAAAAATACCATTGAGAAGTTGTGTCAGACCCATACGGTTTAAAAAAACTGAATATACAGATGTCGTATCTAAAATTTAATCAATCTTTCTTGATAAAACGTTTTGTAAGTTTACTGAATACGCTCAAGAGTTCAAGTATTTTTCATGTCTGCGTCGCGTCCCACGGGAAACGTCTTGTAGGAATTCTAGAAATTTCGCTAATTTTAATAATTCCTGGTGTCGTTTAAAGCCGCCACACATAAATTTCGCTTCCGCTTATTCGTGCGATTTTCGCGGCAGTTCTTCCATAATTTTCGTCGGCGTGAAATTATCGCGTCGGTTGTTTTATGCTTTTCTTTCGTTTTGATTTATGTAAGTGGGAAGATTCATAACCGGCCAGCTGCAATTATATTTATCGAACAGTGCGACCAAACCGCAATAAGTAAAGATAACATGAAAAGCCTGCAAGCCTCTGATTGTTATTCGGAGGAATAAGACTCGTTCGGGAGTAATTACTCCCGGGGTTGAATAATAATTGAAACCGGAACATCTCTGTCTTTGATTGGTCCGATTAATTACTCTAGCCTTTCTTTAATAAATCGGTGCCTCCGCACAATAACCGCTCTGTTATGTGCACAATATTACAGGCGCTTTGCATGTGCGGAATTTCGCTCGAATTCGGTCCGAATTTATTAAGCCTCTTGCGTGCTTGTGTGACGCCTGACTTCCAGCAAGCAGGTTAATAAATGACAGGAGGAGTCGACGGAAATGCYGCTATTATTCCTATATGCTTTGGGTTAGGGCATGTCACAACTCACGAACGGAATTATCCGAATTATTCAAAGTGTTTTATATGTAAACGCTAAGTTTCCACCCTCAAAACATACAAAGAAAAATCGAGAGTTGCGCCAACTGTTTCCGGGATATAAATTCGACGAGTTATGTCGGCAATTATTTTTTACTGGACGCTTCTTCTGTTGATGAGCTGGAAATTCTTCTTCAACGCATCAAATGATACGAATTGGGTTTTATACAGCCTAGTCGTAAATAATTAATTTTGTTCCGGTTTACTTCGCAATCATTTTTGTAATAGGTAATTGATATTACCGAGTTCAGAGATGGAATTTACTTTTTACCGGAAATATTAAAATGCTACGATCTTTGTTAAACGCTTTGCGTAAGGATATCATAATGGAAGTGAAAACGGGAGAATAAATCAAGTTTTGCTATTTTTAGAATAAAAACATTTTCAGCAAATTGTTCTGGAAAAAAGTTGATATTTTACAAATCCTTGTTTTTTTTTCTTTCATAAACATGGAGCTAACACGGCAGCAAGTTATTTGTTGTGATAAACAAGAAACATTTCAGCTACGTGTCTGGATTCTCTATGAAAAAGACAAGAACATAAAAAGTATTGCTTACTGGTAACAAACTTTTAGTATGTTTTTCTTGTACCTAATATTTGGAAATCGTTTTAATAAACTCTACTTTTTTATTTATGTTTTAAGAGGTATTTAGAACTTGGTTTATTATTTAAAGATTTATCTTTGATGATGACTCGTAAAGAGCCTAAATTACGACCGGAAACGTAACAGGGTGATAAATTAAAATTGTAACAGCATTAGTGAGTTTTTATTGCAATCCTACTTAATTACAAAAAGCTTTATTTAGAAAAACTGAAATTAGAGTTGAATTAAGTTGTAACAGTAAACAAATACAAACAACCTAATAAGTAATTAATTTTATTTCGAACTAAAAAGAAGTTTGATATAAAGATAGTAACTATTGAAGTTTTGAAACTCTGTTTATTTAGAGCAATATTAATAATCCGGGCACATTCATCATGGTTTCTCTCAGTGCAACTAGTTTTAAATTAAACATTTTAAGCGTGTTGAAAGTATTTCGAAAAATAAATAAAACAAAAACGTACAGCGCAGCACTTTTAGGAAGAACATATTTTACCTCTGAACAGTTCCACTTGTGAGTAAGTATTTTAAGTATCTTTGATACAAGAAACTTGAAGTTATTTATTTGAGAGAAGTGTTTTCTAAGTTGTAATGAAGCTTCGGTCAATTTCAGGTTTTGAAAACTTAAGGAATAGTTTTGATTTCTTAATTCATTAAAGTTTAGTGTTGCTTTTAATTGTATTGTGGGATTTTCTACCAGCGCATCCACCACTTTTATTTAATTGAACAAATATTTGAACGGTTCGCCCCCTTTATTACAAATAATAAATACTAAGACCTCTACACCAGTACTTTAAACAACCGCGAGATTATATTTTGCAATAATAACAACTTCCCTTATTAAGTTTGGGGATTTTGTAAATAACAAATTTTAATTTTAACTTAATCCTTAGTGATGAAGAGCTTTCTCCAGTAAACTACTACATTACAAAGTGCTTTTAAATTTATTTTGTAACCTCGATAAAATTTATCCTCGCCATCGAATCGAGCGATTCGACAATTCAATTTCTAGTTTTTTGCGACTTTTAAGATTTCTATTGCAACATATATTCAAGGAAACGAAAATATTCTTACTTTATAACCACCAGTTTTCATCTTGAAACGCTTTCCCTTTATGTTCTCTTGAACATTTCATTTCCTTGGCTTCATTTTTTCACAAATATTTTATAATTCTGGACAAGTAACCGAAATTCGACACAACTGTCGGGAGCACAAAATTCTTCATTTTCCGTCCGGTCAACTTAATTTTGGTCTCTTGCTTTAATGAGCAGCGATCTGATTTTTATCGTTCGTTTATTGCATTAAACGAATGACTCGAAAAAAATTAAACGTCTCGCATATATCTTCCAGATGTTATCGAACAAACCTCGAACTCATCCTTTTTTTGCGAATGAAATAACCCCTAAATTGCCATTATACGCATTCGAGTCCGGACTTTTCCGGTAAGTGTTGTTTGCTGCATGTGTTGCATGAATTTCCGGGTTTTAAACATTTCTAATTATGGTTGACGTGTTTAGGTGACGGCAACGGACGGCGACAAAGATCGACCCCAGAACATTGTCTACTTCCTGACGGGCCAAGGCATCGATCCGGACAATCCGGCCAACAGCAAATTTGACATAAACAGGACCACCGGAGAGATTTTCGTACTCAAGGTAATGTCGAAATTCTAGAACGCTCAAGGCTTTTTCCGCGACGACTTTGACGGTTTGTTTGAAATTACACAAAGGGAGTTAATCCGGCGATTTTTCATCGCTCGTATCTCTATTACCCTCGTCGGTTCTTCGGCTTTTATCATCCGAGGTTTGATTTAAGAGACGCGTTAAAATCTGTAATCCTTCCGACCCTCTTTACGCCATTATACGCCTCTCTGAGGCAGTTTTTATTTGCCACGATCATAAATTTACAAAAAAGCAAGAAGTGGAGGTTAGTTCAAGAGGTGGGCAATAAAATGAGCCGGCGAGGGAACGCAACAGTTGCACAACAAAAACTATGAACCAAACAAAATGATTTTCATTGATGGTATTTTATTCTTAGAAATTTTTGTCTAAGTAAACAGTAACTTTCTAGACAATACACAGGAAAATTGGCTCGATTGCGATCTGTTGTTAAAAATCATTTCTTAGAATGATACAAGCTTTACAATTTTATTAGTGGTAAAGAAGCAATTAGAAGCAATATCAGGTCATAATCTTTGGTAGTAAAAGACCAAAAACCTTTTTTTGTTACGGTTATAATTTATACTGCAAAAGGGTAGAAAAAACATTTTTGTCTGGCATTATTCGACCCAGATTTAAAAAGAAAAGTGATAAAATGTGAAAAGAATCTTTGGATAAGGTGTTTTGAAACCGTGGAAATCTATGTACATATTAAAATTTATTTGAATTTTTATTCCAACAAGTCTTGGTATCATCTCACGTATGTAGCAAGAAGTAGGAATGACTGTAAAAAAAGGTTAAAAGACGTTTGCTTTGTGAACTTACCTTATGCGAATTGGAAGTATGATAAAAGCTTGACTGTCTATTAAAAAAATCTGGATTGAATGAGAATAACTAAAAGTTCTTTGATTTTACCATCGTGCAAAACGTGACCTGGCTGGAGATGATTTAATACATATTCCTCGAGTGATAAAGGATTATAATAAATATTTTTGCATTAACTTGAATCGTTTCGTAATTTGTATTTTAAGTGAATTTGAAATAAAAAATAATGAGTAATTAAAGACACTTTATACTTACATACATTTTATTAGGCGAAATTTAACGTAGAATTACAAAAATTTCAAATTTGCACCCATGTTGATTTTTTCAACACTTTATGAAGATGACAGCAAAATACTTTTTGATATTTTGCACACGTAACTAAAAAAATAAGCAATCGATTCCTTTCAAACTTCTTTGTTATACTTGAATGTTATAGCTACCTAGCGTTGCTATATTTGAATAATATAGAAACTAATATAGGAACTCTACAGGGTGTTTGAGAATTGCGAGCAAATATTTTAACCACTAATAGGACTCGTCAAAAGAGACAACTTTCGTTATTCCAACTTTTGTCGAAAGCACGTCATTTCTGAGTTAAAATTAAAAATAAATTGAGGCTGAAAACTCGTCCCCGCCTATGTCTTAATACGATGTTTACAATCTTTCATAAGAAAAAACTTTGAAACGTAAACAGCGTAAAGACAAAAAAATTATCGCTACATCAGGGTAGATCAGTGTCAATGTTAATGGGTCAATGTCAACAAGGACAGATACACTGAATGGCTCGTGAAAATCATAGGGGGGAAATTGCAAAAATAAAATTTGGATACGGAATTTGTTTGGTCTTCAATTCGAATTTTCATAACAAATTCTCTTAGTGGTTAAAATATTTGCTCGCAATCCACAAACACCCTATATAATACCTATCTATGCATTTTAAATTTACAAATAGGCAGATATTTTTATTCTAAGTAATATCACCCTCAGTGAAAAAAGTTGTAGTTTTGCAACGCTTAATTCACATGTAATTTGCAAAAATAGACGCGCACGTGGATTTCCTATAACTAGCTAGAAACTCACGCTTCGTGTAATGTTACACAATATTTGGTTCCTCACCGTTTGCACAAAAACTTGCTATTTGAATGTAGCAGCCTTTTGTGAATTTCGCGACATACAAACAAGCTTCGTTTTGTATTTTACTTCGCGTATTTCTAACATTGGCGCATTTGAATTGCATTCACTTAATTAAAACGTTGCAGCCCTTGGACCGAGACCAGCCCAACGGCCGTCCCCAATGGCGTTTCACAGTATTTGCCCAAGACGAGGGGGGCGAAGGCCTCGTAGGCTACGCCGACGTCCAAGTGAATCTCAAAGACATCAACGACAATCCTCCTACCTTCCCCCAGGGCGTCTACTTCGGGAACGTAACCGAGAACGGCACGGCCGGCATGGTAGTCATGACGATGACTGCAGTCGACTACGATGACCCCTCCGAGGGCACAAATGCCCGTCTGGTKTACTCGATTGAAAAGAACGTGATTGAGGAAGAGACCGGATCACCGATTTTTGAGATCGAGTCCGAGACGGGCGTGATCAAGACAGCTGTGTGTTGTTTAGATCGAGAAAGGACCCCGGATTATTCAATTCAAGTGGTCGCGATGGACGGTGGCGGGTTGAAAGGGACAGGGACAGCGTCGATACGTGTTAAAGACATCAACGACATGCCTCCGCAGTTTACTAAAGATGAATGGTTTACCGAAGTTGACGAGACTGACGGTACGACGTTACCGGAAATGCCGATATTAACGGTAACGGTGCATGACGAAGACGAAACCAACAAATTCCAGTACAAAGTGCTCGAAAATAGTGGTTACGGTGCTGATAAATTCACGATGGTGCGCAATAATGACGGGACCGGGTCACTAAAAATCGTGCAGCCGCTCGATTATGAAGACCTCCTCCAAAGCAATGGCTTCCGTTTCCGGATCCAAGTGAACGACAAGGGCGAAGATAACGACAACGATAAGTACCACGTGGCTAACTCATGGGTCGTGGTCAAACTCCGGGATATCAACGACAACAAGCCCCAATTCGAGCGGCCCAATATCGAAGTTTCCGTGTATGAGAACGCTGAAGTGGGGAAGAGTCTCGAAACGTTCAAAGCCACCGATCCGGATCAAGGTGGTAAAAGCAAAGTCTCGTACGCCATCGACCGGATTTCRGACCGGAAACGCCAATTCTCAATCAACCAAGACGGCACGGTGAGCATCCAGCGCTCTCTGGATCGGGAAGACACCCCCCGACACCAGGTCAAAATCCTAGCCATCGACGACGGCATCCCTCCGAAGACCGCAACGGCGACGCTCACAGTCATCGTCCAGGACATCAACGACAACGCGCCGACATTCCTGCGGGACTACCGCCCCGTCCTCCCCGAACATGTGCCTCCAAGGAAAGTCGTAGAGATTCTAGCGACCGATGATGACGATCGCTCGAAGAGTAACGGCCCTCCGTTCCAGTTTAGGCTGGATCCAGGTGCCGATGATATTATAAGGGCTTCGTTTAAAGTGGAGCAGGATCAGAGTGAGTATTTATGCTTGGGTTAGGGTGAGATAAATTATAGATTATGATGGGCACTTGTGTTGATGGAGGTTGGGGGCTATTATCTCACACACGAGTAAAAATTTTATATGAGGGCCATTGGGAGTTGCG
This sequence comes from Tribolium madens, assembly GCF_015345945.1. Lineage (NCBI taxonomy): Eukaryota > Metazoa > Arthropoda > Insecta > Coleoptera > Tenebrionidae > Tribolium > Tribolium madens. The sequence goes on from NW_025401068.1 coordinate 5,207,971, forward strand.
GAATGCGAGAACTTTGGAGATGTAGGTGTGAGGAAAACGTCGTTAATAATCATCGTAATGGTAATAAGCGTAATGGTGATGTTCGGGATGATTAAATTCGGGAGCAAGTTTGAGATTACGGGAGTATACTTTATACAGGGGGTGGCTGAAAGTGTTTGCACTTTTTACTATTTTAGTAATTCTTTAAATTACAAAATACAACTTTTTATGGATAATTCTTGATTGATCGTAATCCAAAAACTTCATAATGAAATATTTCACACCATTTTATTTCATTAGGAAACACTGAAAACGACGAACATGAATACGGAAATAAAAAAATTATTTCATAACTCCACAAGCACTGAATCAAAATAAATTAAATATTTTTGGAAACCTCGCATTATTTTTTGCTATTGAAAATAGTTTGTATTTATGTTTGACTCGTAACGGGGAAAGTGGCAAAAATTATTGGTCGTAAACTGAAATTTCTTTCAATTCTATARCAATTGTCGGCGAAAATTTTTGTCCTATTGAATTTTAAAAATGTTGTAGAGTGGTTTAAAAAAAAAGAAAACAAGGCATTGTGTTTTTGCTTCGAGGTTAGATATTTGTCTTGTTTGTCTATCACAACTTACTTCCGCTCGTGCTGCAATTATTTCGTGTATTTCCAGATGTTCCTCCACGTTTTCCAGGATATTTCTTCATAATCCTGACAACTGCTGATTGATTACGCTTCATATTCCTAACTTCTTTTCTTTCCCTTTCCCTTCACGTGTGTTGAAAAATTGCAACGTGTCGTTTGTTCCGGTTGTCGTTTCTTTTTCCGGCGATGCAGCAGTTCTCGGTAAACAGGATTCCGGCAACCGGTGTTTACCGAATCCGAACGAATTAATCAGAATGTTGATCGAAAAGCCAGAAACAACAAGACGGTACTGTTTCACGTACACACATTGTTGATTGTTTGCGTTGCGTTGTTGGCAATTCATCGAAATTTGCTAAACAACGTTCACAAGAGGCGTTTAAACCGAAGAAAAGGTAAACATGCATGCGCTTGCATTTTTTTGAAAGATAAGGGAGGCTTTATGGAAATAAAGCGCGCCTTTTGTCTCGGAGACACGCATACACCTTGGAGGAGAATCGATACGGGGGAATAAAAACGAAAAGAGGAGTGCCGAGGACAATTCATTTGGCCTTTCGCCCCATTTGCCGTTTCGTGATGATTCCGCACACAAAAGCCGGGAGTGTTTTCGGCGATTATGACGATCTGTATTCAGGGATCTAAGACCCCTATTCAAGCCTAGGGCTTAAGTTCAGTCAAGTTTGATTTTTGCGATGTCTTTAAGATAATGACGTTCTTATAACAAATAACGTTTCAATTAATTAGGAAAAGATTTGTACTCACTTAAGGAGGTTAACCTTGATTGAAAATGTATACGAACGTTGGGGTTAATTAGCAGTTATTGGAGACGAGAGTTTTAATTAAACTTTTCGCTCTTGTTATGACTGTTATTTTCTGATTAAAATGTTAATTTTCAACACGAAGATGAATAATGACGACGTACACAAGAAACGTGAAAATATCAAGCCGATGCGAAAAATAATTATTGGAGGTCTAAGTAGCGGCTGTGCAAATTAAATTTTAATAAACTTTTATAAAAATTTAATAAGAATGAAAACAAGCTTTTGGGAAACTTCTGGGGTTGTTAGCAAGTTTAATGTAGGGACGGGATCAATTATTATTAAATCTAGACTGTTTTATTTAACGCCGCTAGGGACATCGTTTTTGTTACGGGTGTGTCTAAAAATTAAGGTATTCCGAGTTCAGAGCATTGAAGTAACTAAAAATATACACAACAGTTTTTTAAATTATCCTCTACAAGGTATTCATTCGCCTTTTAACTTTGTTCAATACGCCAACATTGCGCAGACTGCATTTTGCATCTTTTCGAAACTTAGGTGAAAGCATTGATTTTTATATTAGGTTTCAATGAGTAATTAACAAAACAATAATCTCAGTATTATTTCAATTGGTGAGACATAAAAAATGCAATTTACGTTGACCGTTGCATAAACCGATCATTTGAGATTTGGTTCAGAAAGAAGAATTTTGAAACTTTGAAACATTTTGAAACTACTCCGAAAAATATTATTATTATGAGTTAAAGTCTTGAAATCTGTTGTCATATAAGTGTTCAAGCAAGAGCAAGAACAACGAAACTCTGAACAATTTCCTCTAATCCGAAACAATCCGGAGACTCTTTGAGCTGTTTGATAAAAACACTTTTGAAATGCGAGAAAAACTTATATTGAAAATGCGAAATAGTTATTTATTCGACGAGTTTGAGTGTAAATCGGAAGGATTATCTCACGGAGTGGGTTATTAAACCACGAGTGAAACGAGTGGATTATCATCCACGAGGTGGAATAAAGCATCCGATTTACACTCAAACGTGTTGAATACAACATTTTATTCTTCGAATTAGACTTAATAAGGCTTAAACTTGCTTTAAATCTGTTAAAAGTAATCTGACGTTTCGTATTGAGAAATGCCAAACTGTTGTCAAAACTTCCTTACACGGGAGAAAACCCGTAAATTTTGACAGTGTCGAAGAATAAAACTATTTTCTATAGACTTCAAATGCTAAAATTTATTCTTTGGCAAACAGAAAATTCTATTTTCAAAAACTCTGCTTTTCAGTTTTCCTAACAAAAATAAAATTCATACTTTTAGAAAGAAAAACTTTTTTATTCATGTTTTATTTTGTAGACAGCTTTGTTGTCACACCCTGTATGTAGATTACATTACATATCATTGCCGCGCCGCACACCTCTAATTTTTGCCACACGTCTCGCAATTACAATTAGACGTTCCTCTCGACACCTTCTGTTCTCCTCCTTGCCACTTATTTCCCGTCTTGTGACACACCGAATTACCGCCTTCTCTAATAAAACCCCCCGTGCCATCTCTCATCCGCTCTAACTCGCGAATATTAATTTGATTTCAGAGGGTGCGAACGGCGACGGCATGGCGATCGTCTCGTCTCTCCGTTCTTTCGACCGCGAACAACAGAAGGAGTATCTCATCCCGATCGTGATTAAGGATCACGGTAATCCTGCGATGAGCGGCACCAGCACTCTAACCGTCGTCATCGGTGACGTTAACGATAACAAAATGCAACCCGGCTCCAAGGAGATCTTCGTGTACAATTACCAAGGACAAGCGCCTGAAACCGAGATCGGAAGGGTTTACGTGTACGATTTGGACGACTGGGACTTGCCCGATAAGAAATTCTATTGGGAAACACTGGAACACAGAAATTTCAAATTGAATGAGGAGACGGGAATGATCTCGATGAGACACGGGACGCGCGAGGGGAAATATCATCTCAGGTTCAAGGTTTACGACCGAAAACACACTCAGACGGACGTTGCCGCTAACGTTACGGTAACGGTAAAGGAGATACCGCATGAGGCGGTGGTTAATTCAGGATCTGTACGAATCGCGGGTATTACAGACGAAGATTTCATCCGGATTTGGGATTACAAGACTCAAAGTTTATCACGGAGCAAAGCGGATAAGTTCAAGGATAAAATAGCCGATTTGTTGAACACAGATCGGGAGAATGTGGACGTATTTAGCGTCCAATTAAGACGCAAACATCCCCCGTTGACGGACGTCCGGTTTTCCGCTCACGGCTCGCCATATTACAAACCAGTGCGACTCAACGGTATCGTATTGATGCACCGCGAAATCATCGAAAAAGAAGTCGGGATTAACATCACCATGGTAGGAATTGACGAGTGTTTATATGAGAACCAAATGTGCGAAGGCTCTTGTACGAACACTCTTGATATAAGTGCCTTGCCCTACATGGTGAACGCCAATAAAACTGCTTTGGTGGGAGTCAGAGTCGACGTCCTCGCCGAATGTACCTGCGGTGCCCGGAATTTCTCCAAAGAAGAAAACTGTAGAAACACCCCGTGTTATAACGGTGGCCGTTGCATCGAAACGCGCTATTCTCTTTCGTGTTCGTGTCCGGCGACTTACAACGGGCCGCGATGTCAACAAACCTCCCGGGGTTTCAAAGGGAAAGGGTGGGCGTGGTACCCGCCATTGGAAATGTGCGACAAGTCGCATCTCCATTTTGAATTTGCGACGCGTAAAACCGACGGTTTGATTCTCTACAACGGACCCATCGTCAAGCCGGAAACCGACGAGGTTATGGTATCGGATTACATCGCAGTCGAGCTCGAACGAGGTTACCCGAGACTGTTGCTCGATTTTGGTTCGGGGACTCTCGAGTTACGAGTCAAGACGAGAAAGAGTCTGGACGACGGCGAGTGGCACCGAATCGATATCTTCTGGGACACCGAGAATGTCCGAATGGTTGTCGATTATTGCAAATCGGCGGAAATTAACGAATTGGAGGACGGAACGCCGCCGGAGTTTGATGATACCAGTTGCCAGGCTCAGGGTACTATTCCGCCCTTCAATGAGTACCTCAACGTCAATGCTCCTCTCCAACTTGGAGGGTTCTACGTGGAGGAGTTTGACCCCACCGAGTATCACTGGCAGTACATGCCTGTAGGGAAACCTTTCGATGGTTGTATCCGGAATTTGTTCCACAATTCAAAATTGTACGATTTGGCGCATCCGGGATTATCCCGGAATAGCGTGGCTGGGTGTCCACAGACCGAGGAAGTGTGTGGAAGATCAGAAGCCACACATCGGTGTTGGGAACATGGCACATGTGTGGGGAGCTTTAACGAGGCGAAATGTCAGTGTAAACCGGGATGGACAGGCCCGGCGTGTCTACATCCGACTATACCAACGTCCTTTAAGCCCCAATCATACGTCAAGTATGCTTTGAGTTTTGAACCAGATCGGTTCTCGACACAGATACAATTGAGGTTCAGGACGAGGGAAGAGCACGGCGAGTTGTTCCGCGTCTCAGACCAGCACAACCGAGAATACGGCATTTTGGAGATCAAGGATTCGAGACTCTACTTTAGGTACAACCTCAACTCCTTACGAACCGAAGAAAAGGATATTTGGTTGAGCTCAGTGACTGTCGACGACGGTCAATGGCACGTCGCTCGAGTCAGCCGCTATGGCTCTGCCGCCACTCTTGAGCTTGACGGCGGTGAGGGCCGCCGCTACAACGAAACTTTCGACTTTGTGGGCCACCAGTGGCTCCTCGTCGACAAACAAGAAGGGGTCTACGCCGGCGGAAAAGCCGAATACACCGGTGTCCGCACCTTTGAAGTCTACGCCGACTACCAGAAAGGTAGGTTATAGAAAAATAGCGTGTACAGGTCGGGTCACGATCGTTTGTTTAGGTTGTTTGGATGACATCCGTCTTGAGGGTAAACATCTCCCGCTTCCTCCCGCCATGAATGGGACCCAGTGGGGTCAAGCCACCATGGCCCGCAATTTAGAACGCAATTGTCCATCGAATAAACCCTGCGCCAATGTAATTTGCCCCGAACCCTTCGAATGCGTCGATTTATGGAACGACTACGAATGCACGTAAGAGATAATTAGTTTCGATTTTAAACGAGGATAAGTTTTTTCCTTCTCGACGTACTTAAGAAGTTGTTTTCGGCGTCGTTTCGTGGTTAATTTAAAGTTTTAAACGAGGATCGTTTGCATTATGACAACTTCAGAAGTACGAAGAATTTTTTTATTTTGCGACGGCACTGAGTTCTTTCTCTTTTTTTTTCTTCTCTTGAGTGCTTTTGCGAAGTGTATTTGACTAATATTTTGCAAATTGAACTTTAATCGGTTTTTTACGTTAAATAATTACTTAATTATTATGTTTTGTTTGAACTCACGAAGTTGTTACGAAATTATATAATAAAGGGCGGGTTTTGTCCAAAGTTTCTGAATAAACTTGTATTAGAACTTGCTTCGTTTCATTGTTATTTTAATAATAAAACGAAAGAAAACCCGAATATGTAAAAGCAGCGTTACAAGACAAAACGTAGTAATTTTTTTTAATTTTGTCCAAGTACACAGGGTGGACACATCTCAAATTTTGGAATCCACTTGACTTTCACGATGCACACAACTCTTTTTCTCCTGCCACTGACTTTATTTTTGTAGTGTTTTTATTATTTTGCTTTTTTGTTGTATTTTTTATTGTTAGTTTTTGAGTCTCTTTTAACTTCTTTTACTAATTATGCATTTTCTTCTACTTTGCTTATGCTTAAAATGTTGCTTTTGTTATGTAGTTTTTGTACATTTTATTTCTGCTAGATACTGTAGAGTTTAGCTAATAAATTTATGTCTTGGGTTTGTTGTTGATTATTCAACCCTTTTATAATTAATTTTTATTTCGTCTAAGCCACGCTGACGGTAAATAAATCGCCTCCTGATTAATTGGCAATTTTTGAATCGTAATTAATCGCATGCGAGTAACACTTTTGTCCGCAACAGCTGCGGCGAGGGCCGCGTGATGTCCGCCGACAGTAAGGACTGTATGGACAAGGACGAATGCGTCGATCTTCCTTGTTTGAACGGCGGTACTTGCGTCAATCTGGAACCCAGGTTCCGGTACCGCTGTCATTGCCCCGACGGTTTCTGGGGCGAGAACTGCGAACTCATCCAAGAAGGACAAACACTCAAACTCAGCATGGGGGCTCTCGCCGCCATCTTAGTCTGCTTGCTCATGATTTTGAGTGAGGGGTTTAACACTCTTAGCATGCTTGTAGCTGTAGTTAGTCACTCTTTCTATTTTTCCGTTTCTTTTCTCTTCTTGACTAATTGTCTCAGTGCCAGAGCAGTGTCTCAACCAATTCGGTGAGTATTTAATGGGAGAAATTTGTGTATTTAGATGTCCACAAGGTTACAAGTTTCACGAGAACGGTTGCGTTAACGAGAACGAATGTTTGTGGTTGCCGTGCATTAACGGCGGCATTTGTAAAGATTACGAACCGCCGAAACGGTACGAATGTTCCTGTCCTTCCGGTTACACGGGAGGACATTGCGAACTCGAACTCGCACCATCCGGAGCTATCATGCCTTCCAAGGATTTTATCGTTGCTGTTATCGTTTGTCTGTTGGCACTTCTAGGTAAGTGATCTTTCACGCACCTTAGTCGCATTTTCTGCACTCGAATCGATTTAAATGTTGGTCGGTTGCGGTTTCGTCGCTTAACTCCCGTCTTTTGCAGTCTTAGTGTTGGTATTCGTGGTGTACAACAGACGTCGCGAGGCGCACATYAAATATCCAGGACCGGACGATGACGTCCGCGAGAACATTATCAATTACGACGACGAAGGGGGCGGTGAGGACGACATGACTGCTTTCGACATAACGCCCCTCCAAATACCGATCGGAGGACCTCTTCCGGAATTGGCACCGCCCAAAATAGGCTGTAAATCGTTTATTTTCCCGCGATAAAAACTCTGGACTTGACGTTGGTTTTTGCAGTTTCGGTGATCGGCGTCGGACAGGAACCCAACGTCGGAGTCTTCATCGAGGAGCACAAGAAGCGAGCCGACAGTGACCCCAATGCGCCCCCATTCGATGATCTCAGGAATTACGCGTATGAGGGGGGTGGTAGTACGGCAGGATCGCTCAGTTCGCTCGCTTCAGGTAAGAAATATAAAATGTTGAAAAAAAATTGACCTGTTCACGCTCTTGGAAAATCAGTTGGTATTTTTAGTCTGTATCTGTGCAAAGTTTTGATAACATTCCCTCGAGTTTATTTTAGTCGTGGTTGTTTAGTTGTGGTCGCAAAATTATACCGGATATAAATTTTTCGGCTAAACAACAAGCCCGAAATATTGTCCTCAACTTTCTCCATAAATTATGTTCGAGTTTGGGTTTCCGGGGAAAAGTAAAAGGTTGAATTCGTGATGGACTTGAATTCGATTACAAGAAATTAACCAAACTGACAGAGATAACTGTAAATTTCGCATTTCCCAGTTTGATTTATTCTCAACGATCGTCGACCGGAACGATACAATTGAGAAATCAAAACAAGTCATGAATTATGAAAAAAGAAATATGTTTTCGTGGAGTTTATGGAACGGAACTTTTTTTGTGTATATTTCGTGGCTGGAAAAATTGGTGAATCACATTAAGATACAGTGTTATTATTTCATGTCATCTTTTCAGGTACTGACGACGAAGTACAAGAGTACGACTACTTGGGGGCCTGGGGGCCCCGTTTCGACAAGTTGGCAGACATGTACGGTCCCGGTGAAGAAACCGAACAAGAAGAAGAATAAGTGTAATGCCAGTGACAAAGAACATACACATTCCTTCGACGTCTAAGCTTGTCACGTGTCCTGCGTGTTCCAATAAGACTGTCGCAGTTCCACTGCATCATATAAATAATTGTAGAGAATTTATACGGGCGTCGACAGCGAGATTGTCCGCGGTTTTTCTCTCGGAACGGTTCGTTCGAACTGGGCCTAATTCAGTTATTTGTGACCACTGCCACGTATTTTTTCCATAGTTTCGATTCAACGTCTTTTCTCGATGAGGCGGAGAGTCTCGACGGCGGCGCCGGAATGTTGCATATGTTTTATTTGTAAAGCACATTAATACCTACCATTGTCATGTATCGTTGAGCCAGTATTCCTACGAAAGAAGTTCCGCGATTATTTAACACAATTTTACCAGAAAATGTAGTTTTTTTTGGTGAGTTTGTGATGAATAATTCGGGGCAGCTGTACATGTAGGCAGTCACTACGTTTTAGGTCAAATTACAGGTTTTAGTCTAGTTGAACCACAGTGCGAGTGATGAAACGGAGTGCAAGCGTGATGTGTATATAGGAGTAAATCACAGATCACATCGTTTTGATATAGCACCTGCGTACCATGTTGCCATATTGATATATATTACTGGACATTTTTGATAATTTTTCAGCTCACTAGAACGTTTTATGTTGTAGAGTTATGTATATAGGAGTCACGTGGACGACTGATTTCGTATGGATGTTTCGAGAGACAGTGCCAATTATTATAACTTATAAATGTAATAAAACTTGAATGCTGTGTAATAATTATGATATTATGTGTTTGCACTTGTGTATTGTTTCAAATATGTATACTTAAATATTCTTATGACATCGCACCATATAAACAACACGACGCGATTCGGTTTCTATCATCAAACATTTTCGTCATTTTTTCATTCGTTTTAGATGGAATTTGAGTGCATTCTAGTGATTCTTGTTTTATGAGTTCTTTGTCATAAGGAATTCGTAGAAAGATTTATGTACCTTTTTTGTACAAGATTATTTAAGATTTATTTAAAAATAAACTTCTAGAGATTGCCCACCCTTATTTTTCACCAACGACACTGCAAGTTCTAGAGAAATTAATTCCATTTTGTCGCTCTTCCCTCAAATTTTACATTCTGGGAAAAGTCAAAGAAGGCTATAGTTGATCCTATATAGGATCTTATACATGATGTCAATTTTAAAACTTGCAATCGACAATATCTCTCTTGAACTGAAAAAGTTATTAAGAATCACTCAAAACCGTTTCGGTGGTTATTAGGGGGAATGAAAATGACATGGTAAGTAACGTACCTACACCCACTCTTGAAGCCACGGCTACCACAAGTTGAAAATTTTAAATGGCACAACTCTACTTGTGATACATCATTGGAAAGTTTATAACAAACGCTTTTCAAAAATGTCATACAACAGGCTATTTAGTAAAGCCGATTTTTCAATTATTCAAAAACGAAGGCCTTAAACTTTCATTTTTTTTTATTATATTCAAAGCTGGGTGTAGGTGCATCACATATTACCATGTCATTTTGATTCCTCCTAGGAACCACCAAAACGGTTTTGAGGGATTCTCAATAACTTTTTCAGTTGATAGTTTTAAAACTGACACAGTGTATAATTATATAAAACGGTCAAATACCCGATTTTGTCTAAACTTGACCTTATTAGTTACCACAGGCAAGATTATGCTGTAGGCTCTTTCGATGCTTGAGTGAGAAAGGTTCAAAGTTTGGGTTTATGTAGTTTCTGAAGTCCACCCAATTTCAATCAAATGAGTCAAGGTGATGTTTAGACATGTTTAGCAGGTAATTTTACATTGAATCACGGTGCTAAGCGAAGAGCGACTTTTTCTCCCTTGAGAGATGCTGATGTCTCAAAATCAATATGCTGAGTGTCAGAAAAAAACGTTGAAATAAATATTTCAGGGGGTGGTTCTCTAGATCTAAATAGGAAACAAAGTTTACATGGACCCATGTCCGGAAGTGTTTCTTAAGAGAGCTAGAGCGACAAATCGACCTTATATGAAAAAAATCACTGTGCCGTAGGTTGCTTTTCAGAATTAAGGTCGGTGCACGGTTCAGAAAAAAATTTTCTCGAAAACGGTACGTGGTAAAAAATAACACAAGACATTTTTTTGAAAAAAATAACCAATAAATCCGAATCTGTTGAAATAATTTCAACAGACTTCTTCCAAAGCAAAATTTTACGCTTTAAATAGATTGACTCCAGTGCCTCCGCCTCCTTATTGGGGTAAACAATTTTTGATATCACCAATAGATTCAGCAATAAAAAAATACTCCAGATGGAGTCCTTTGTTAATTTATGTCCATCGGTTACTGAGAGAGGGCTCTAGCTCCCTCAGGAACTATTTCCAGACATGTCCATAACAATTTTTCTCTTCTTTTGACTTAGGGAACCATCCCACAAAATCTTTCTTTCTATTACTGTGAGTTTTAAGCCTCTAAATAATTTTTAATTTTTACTCAGAAGTGCAGAAAAGTTGTAAATAAAAATGTTATCTATTTGTTTTTTTTTCTACCTGTGGTTAACGGGTCTCCTTTGAATTTCAAAACACCCCACATTTTAACAGTTTTTCGACCCACCTACTCCACTCAGAAATAATTAAATAATCACAATGCGTCATGATTTGTCGGATGAACAAATTCAATTTAGCGAAAAAAATTTATTGAAAAAGTTATGAACCACAATAAGTAATTAAAAAAGTCTATTTTTTCTGCTTTTTCTTCTCGGCCTCTTCCTCTTTCTCCTTTTCAATTTCAGTTACATACTTTTCAATTGTGTCACTATCCAACATCACCAACGGCTCCCCATGTCTCATAACCGCAATTTCCAAATTCTTCTGTCCCGACTGTACCACCTCCAACAGCGCCCTAATGGCCAACTTAACCGTCCCTCTCTCTTCGGCGACCTCTTCTGGGGTGTAATACTTCTCCAAAAATTCCCTAACCGTTTTGGCGCTCCGCCCCGTGGCGTTCGCCTTCCACTCGTAGTAAATCCCTGACGGTTCAGTCTGATACAAATGGGGCTTTCCATCGTAATCGAACCCCCCGATCAGACACGAGATACCAAACGGCCTTCTCCCGTTACTCTGCGTGTATTTTTGCTTCAGCCCCGCGATATACCTAGTGATGTATTCCAGCGTGACGGGGTCTTCAACTGTCAATTTGTGCGATTGGCACTCGATCTGGGCCCGGTTTATAAGAATGCGAGCATCGGCGGTCAAGCCGGCAAAAGCCATAACGACATGATCGTCCAAAAGGCAAATTTTGCGAACGGTGCGCTCTTCTTGGAGTTTCGCGACGGATTTCTTCTCCACGCCGAGAACTACGGCTTTAGCCCCGCGGACGCCGACCTGAAAAAGCAAATGCTGGGTCATGGGGGTTGAGGTTAGGGGCGCTTACAGCAGTGGAGCCTTTGCGGACTGCCTCTTGAGCGTATTCCACTTGCAGGAGGTGGCCGTCGGGGGAAAAGACGGTAATAGCACGGTCGTATCTCGCAGACATCGCTTTTAACTGAGTTTAAATCGTCAAATAACCTCAAATAAATATTTTGCTTTGTAACCGCGAGTTTGACGTTTGACAGTAAATCACGTGGGCACAAACACGAAAAATACAGTCGACCACTTCAATTAGTCGACAATTTTTTTCGCTATAACCAATAAATGGTAATTTTAAAATTTTGTTTCTTATCCAACAAAAAGAGAACATTTTAGAAACTACTATTATTTGTATTGTAAACTAAAAAAATAATACATATTGCAAAAATTGGATTATTTCATTAAAAAATGAAAAACACATTTTGAGTAACTAAAATTCTTTATCCCAATCTAATGCCACATCGGGGGGCACCTCCTCATTCTCCTCAAACTTTTCAAAATAGTGCACGTCTGTATTCGTCCTCAAATTGGGTCTAAAAGGCGCCGGCATTTTACATTCCTCAAACCGCCCCCACTCAAAGCCCTCAAACCATTGATGCTGTTTCACATCCAAAATCCCTCCACTCCCACAACCCAACCTCTGTGGCGGCGTAGACTTACACAACTCTTTCACCAACTTCTCTGCTTCTTGCGACACATGTTTCGGAAACTCGACATCATCAATCCCCTTCAAAATCAACTTGTATGTCTTCATATACGTGATATCATCGGTCCGGAAGGGGGTTTTACCAGTCAAAAGCTCAAAAATAAACACTCCAAGTGCCCAATAATCTACAGCTTTGTCATGGCCTTGATTAAGTATGATTTCGGGTGGTACGTATTCGGGGGTTCCCGCAAAAGTGTAAGTCTTTTTGATACATTTTTTAATCATTTTAAGTTTCTTAGCGAACCCAAAGTCGGTCAATTTTACGTATCCTTTAGCATCGATGAGCAAATTTTCAGGTTTAAGGTCCCGGTAGATAATTAGCCGCTCGTGGAGATAATTAAAGGCCTCAACGACACACGCAGTATAAAATTTAGCTTGGACTTCGTCGAACAAACGTGGTTTTTGTTTGTGGAGGTGTGTCCACAAGTCGCCCCCCAGGCACGGCTCCAGTAGAAAATACAAGAATTTTTTATCTCGATAAGTGCGGTAAAGTCGCACAATAAAGTTGTTCTTGCACACGATTTGGATGTTTTTTTCGTTAAAGACGTGTTCTTGGTGTTTTTCAGCCGCGATTACGTACTTTTCCATGCATTTTAGTGCAAAAACTAATTCTTTTTTCGTAAAGTGTTGCACGAGTTTGACTCGACCGAAACCTCCGATTCCTAAAGTACTGATAAAATGGAAATCGGCCAAATTCAGGTCAGTATGTTCGATTATCTCTTCCATCGGTTTGTAAGGCTGCGTTTGGATGTTTATGCTGAAACAATCTGGGATATTTCCGAAATGGGCAATAAATTCGCGACGGGCCAATATTAGACATTCCGTCCCTGGTGGGTCGGCTGTGACCGTAGCTTTACGCTCTTTTTCTTTCAGAAGTGCCAACTCTCCGAAAAAACTACCTTTGTAGAGTTTATCAATCGCACCTTCGTTTTTTTTACTTACGGTCACAGAACCGGCTTTGATTATATAAAATTTGTCAGGGTTTAATTCTCCTTCTTCCACGATTTTAGTCCCAGTGGAGAAAAAATTGAGTTTTAGTAAAGACGCAACTTCTTCTAAAACTTCCAGAGGAACACTGTTCAACTTGGGGACTTGTTTCAAAAAATCAACGTTTTCCTGACGTTGCTCAATGTCCGAAATGACCATCAAATGCTTGAATACGACCCTGTCTAGAATCCAGATTTTTCCAAAAGTTCGAGCTTTTATAGTTGCAGTTCTTTTGGCGTTGTACAAAAGGGCTAATTCGCCGAAAACTCGGACATCGCTGAATGTTTTAACGACTTTTCCACTTTGAATTACTTCATAAGTTCCCGTGACAGAGACGTAGAGGTGCGAGCCGTCGTCACCCTCTTTAATTATGGTTTGACTGGGGCTCACAGTCTCGGGGTACATGCAGTCGACCACATCTTGCAGTTTTTTATTTTGGAGGAGACTGCACAGGAAATCATTGTTTTCTATTGCCGACAAAATAAACATCTCGTCTCTGGAAAAATTGTTCAGAGGTGAAGCAAAATCGGTTTGATACTCACTCTTTGGTTTTGGGGTGTTTTGTTATTGTTTTAATGATGTCTTCATCGTAGTCAAAGTGTTGGGGGGTCACCGCAGGTCGTCGTTGTTCCGTATATTCTTTGGTGGAATTTGTGCGGCGAAATAGATTCTTGATCATTGTTGGGAGTTGAATGAGTTTCAGACGGAAATCGTTAGATTTTTTTTACAAATTATCTCTTATCAAAATTTTGCTCCCAAATGGGCAACGCTCAAGTAAATATTGTTTTGTAGAAATAATAAATTACTCATGCAAAAACAATTGGTGCCTATTTACACCAACAATTACCACTTTAGTGTTGACTGAATGAAAATTATTTTTGTAAATGTTTGTAACTCGATTGCTCAACATTTTTATTTCTTTGAATGATTGACGCAATGATAAATCTGGTGATAAATCATTATTATTATTACCCGTACCATTTCAGTAATAAATCTTCTCAAATCCGCACATCAGATAAGATGTTATCGATTGAGAAAATAATTATTTGTAGTGCCTAATCAATAAAAATTAAGATTTGTAAATTGAAAGCAATTTTTAATAATAATAGGAGATCATGTTATTAGGAGTAAAAGTGATTGTTTACCTATGTGGCGAAGCTGAACGTTCATTTTGCCGAACGGAGTGAGGCAAATGGATTCAGCCGAGCCACATAAATTCACTTTTACTCCAAATAACATATACTATTTTATCTGCAAACGATTCAGATGGAGAGAAAAGAGCAACACACCAATAATCAAGTAAATCACCTCAATAATCAGGACGCTAATCATAACAAACGTCACGCGTCAGTTTCGGAATTTGTGTTGAGATTTCTAAAGTGTTGACTGATTTAACTGGTGAATAACTGGTGTAGTTTATAGTGCAAAATGTCGAATGCTGATAATCTACCTTGTACCTCTCCAGAAAATGCTGAAAAGGCGAAAGAGACAACAGTGGTAAATGTCAAAGTAAGTGTCAAGTAAAAGTGAAAACGCCTAGGCGTAAAAACAGTGTTTTTACTCCATGTCTGAAAAGTAAAGCTTTTACCTGTGTCATTTAGTCATAAAAGTGGTCACTTTTGTGACGTTTGCGGATAAAACTAAATAATGTAGTACATTTTATGGTTTTAAGTTTCAAACAAGAAAAAATGTGCGTATTGTTGATGGTCGCCTATTTACTCTTGGAATACAATGGTTCTAAATAAGTTTTAAAATTATTAGTGTTTTTTGTAAACTTTTCTTTGTTTCAGGTAATTTAATATGCGACACATTTTTCATACACTTTTACCCGGCTTTTACCCACACAAAGTAAATAAATACATATATTCTCCACGCATGCCTTAACAAGTATGGATAATTAGAATTACCAATACGAGTCCTGAACAGGTAAATTCTTCAGGTTTTTTTTTATAAAACGTCAATTTCTGTATTAATTTTTATTAAAAGTCTTTATGTACACGTTCACGTCTTCAAAATACAATAAAATTTAGTTTACCTAAAATTGCACAAAAACAAAACATTTCTTTAAAATATACCTTTTATTACAATAATATAAATTATAACAAAAAATGATTTAAAATCTAACTAACAGAATTATTACTCCCACTCAGTAATTGCTGCGCAGACCTTGCGGCTATTGTGGGATCAAAAATCAGTGGTTGTGACGTTTGTGGGAAATTTTGTACCCCAGTTGTGGGAGGCATGACGACTTGTGGGTAGTGTGATTGACTTTGTATCGGTACTTGAGATAAACTCACTTGGGGGTAACTAAACGCGGCTAAACTTGGGGTTGTTGTGAGGTTAGTGGGGGGTTGAAACGGTGTTGCTACCCCTGTATAGGTTGGTAAACCTGGAATAGTATCTACTGTTGCTGTTTGATTAATTTGGGGTGAAGACACTAGATAAGTACCCCCGGTACTTGGAGGAATCGGGTAATTCCCCCCGATAGTGAAACTAGATGGCATTTCGACCATGGTTGGCAATACTGGCTCTGATTCAGTCATTTTCGGAGCTTGATCATTGAATAGTGAAGATGGCACTGGGGTTGGAGGGTTTATAGTCGACACAGGAATTGGAGTTGGGGGATTTACAGTTGATACAGGAGGGGGATTAAATGCAGACACCGGAGTTGGAGGTGGAGGGTTAAAACTTGATACAGGAGGAGGGTTGAATGCGGACACTGGTGTTAAAGGTGGAGGATTAAAGCTTGTAGCCGGCGGAGGCTTGAAAGTGGCTTGTGTGGGTGCTGGGGGGTTTCCGCGTACTGGAATTCGATGCAAATATCCGTAACCAATTCCACAACCTAGTGACCCTTCCCCTCCCCAATTTGAGTTGGGGGTTATTGTAATTTCCCTACATGAGTCATCAATAGAGTTATAAACATATAACTTGAGACTGCGCCCCTCGTGACTTTCAATCAACGCAAATAAATCCTCACTTTCATGTAAAACTGAATCGGCCCCTATTATGTAATCGGTAAATGACCGTAGCCCTGCGAGGTCGGCTGGTGAATCGGGATTTACTTCCAAAACATGCCATACGTTCTCATTAGCCCCCTCAAACGAACAAAAACGGATACTGACGCCTAAAAGACCTTGTCCGCCCCACGAATCGCTCGGTTCTATTGTGACACTTCGTACGCTCTGGGTTTTACTACTAAAAACCGTCATTGGGAGCTGTTTTCCTGAAATTAGGACAGATAACATTTGACAGGTTTCAAGTTATAAATTATTACCAATTCCGTTTTTCAATATTTGCTTAAGAGTGTCATTATCTTGATCTAAACGAGTACCATTTATTGCAACAATAAAGTCAAAAAAAGCCTCTAAACCTGCCTTACTACCGGGCGAATTTTCTTGCACCTGGAACACGCGATAATCCATTGAAACACTCACAAAACTTTGCGGTTTTTTTACCCTTAACACGTGATAACCCTCTGTACCTCCTCCAGGAATATCAACGCTGGTAGAGTTCCCCATAATTGTGTTTGAGAACAAAATTACGTGGCACCCCAAAAATTTACCATAACCACAAAATACAATGACGTTGACAGTTCGTGCAATGCTACCAATCCACTTTTGTGTCTGATTAGTTTATTTTAGTTATTTTTAAATGTTGTTAAAACTACATAAAAGCGTTATTCGTAGTTAATTATAAATAACAGATATTTTATTGAAAAAGTCTTAATTGCTTCAACTTAATTAATTAATTAATTGATCTTAAGTGCAAGTTAAGATTTATTTCTATCAAGACGGCGATGCTTTTTACCGACTGAGTTTTGTGACTTTTGTGAAATATCACTAGTCACGGCCGCCAATCGTCAGAACTGTCAATTTTCTTCTATCGCAGATTTACGTTCAAAATTCTCTGTGTTCGAGGATGATGTGAAAAAAATTGTGTAGTGTAGCATACACAAACAGTCCTAAATTTGCGTTTGTACTAAATCTTGTTCTTTCCTAATGAATTAGTCGCGTGTTTTTCCTCCTGCCATCGGCTAAATTCCAAGTGATTCTCCAAAATTTTCGAAGAAGATGATCGGTACGTAATTCCCTTTGTTTTGTTCATAAATAGCATTCGCTCTATTTTTATCAAATGCGAAATTTGCACCGTTTTTGGGTATCAGATTGTTTGGTGTGTGGCCACAAAGGATTTTCTTCTTTAAGTTGATATCAGCTGTTTTGTGTTGTGTAACAACAAACCTTGGAAGGTTACGAAGTTTTTTTTGTTGTTAATTTTGACAGACGACGGAAGGTTGGGGGGCGCCTAAATTAAAAATATTTATTTTAGGAAGTGCATTGTTTGATTTGCTCTCCAGCTGATAAAGTATCATGTGAAAAACACGAAATGAATGCTGACAGGAAGATTTTTATCTTTTCATTTGAATTCATTTAGATGCAAACAAAAATTATACTCCAAAAATTAATATAAAATGAAAAATTGCAGCAGATTTTAACCGAAAAACTCGTGGCAGGTGGTTTATTTTTGTCACAGTTTGCCATGAATAGCAGAGGTAACTTTGATTTATTTATAACAGTTTCATTCTTATGCAAATGGTAAATCAGAATAGCAATAACTTTTATTAGTGTCATTTTTATTTCTCGTCTGTCATCCAGATTGTTTTAACTTTTTTGTATTGATCTACACCTTTATTCATTTGACTTTGATAACATTTATTAATAAAAAACAAAAATGAGCTGGTTTATTAAATGTTTATTATCTTTTATCCGTAGACAATAATAAAGTAAACACACTACTTATTATTTATTTTATACCTTATTCTCATTTATATTTCTACATGGTAAAGAAATTGTAATAGAAATGCTTGAATAATCCTAATAACAATTAAATTCTTTGCAATTTTATTAATGTAGTTGGTCATAAAAAACAATCGAATTTATTGGTTATTTAATAAACATAGTGTACCTGTTATTATGCAAGCGTTTAATTATGCATGTCTTCGTATTGTCTCGAGTTTCGAAGCAAAAATTCAAAATTTATCAAATGCATCGAGGATTTTCCTATGCTTTTAATAAAGACAGAATTTCATCTGTTGTCGATATATTATTTTATACATAAAATTTATCAAACAATACGTTTACTAGTTTTATAGCAATTACTCAAATTAAATTTTGCTTTTTTAGAAAGCTAACATGCAAAACTACGCCTCCCTCCAAGAGACCCACGAGCCGGACGAGGAAGGCGGCGTTCTTGTGCACGTCGCCGAGCCGTCCCGCGCCCGTTGGAACCACATTGAAGATCTCGACTCGTTTTTCTCTCGCATGTACCAATACCACCAACGTCACGGCTTGTACTGTATGCTCCTCCAGGAAGTCCTCGAACTCATCCAATTCGTCTTCATCGTCGTCCTCACCGCTTATGTTTTCCATGGAATTAACTACCCTGTCCTCTTCAAAGACGTTCCTCCACCAACCAACGCCACCAAAGTCACTCTCCACGACGTGGTCCTACCGTTCGGCGAATGCGTCTCGAATTTCAGTGCCCTGACTTGGATCGCACTCATCATCGCCATAATAGTTTGGATCCTCAAACTCATTCGAGGAGTCTACCACTTTTTCCACTTCTGGGACATCAAGCAGTTCTACAACACGGCTTTGAAAATCGAAGATGGGGAATTGGACAACTTGACTTGGCACGAAGTCCAAACGAAGGTGCGAACAGTCCAGATCGAGCAACAGATGTGCATCCACAAACGGGAACTGTCAGAATTGGACATCTACCACCGGATTTTGCGCCAACAGAATTACCTCGTCGCTATGGTTAATAAAAGATTGCTTCCGCCAAGGCTCAAAGTGCCATTTTTGGGCGAAGTTGTGTATTGGACGTCGGGGTTGAGACTCAATATCCAGTTGTTATTTTTCTGGTCGCCGTGGTCGCCCTTCGAACATCCGTGGCACCTACGCGAAGAGTACAAAAAACCGAATTTGAGACACGACTTGGCAAATCAGTTCGGCAAACACATCCTCTGGTTGGCTTTAGCGAATCTCGTTTTTGCCCCAATTATATTCCTGTGGCAGATTTTGTACGCGTTTTTCAGTTACGCAGCTATTATACGCAAAGAACCGAGTTTGTTGGCAGTGAGACGGTGGTCGCTCTATGGCCGACTCTATTTGAGACACTTCAACGAGCTCGAGCATGAGTTACAAGCGAGGTTGACTCGGGCCCATCGTCCGGCCTCCAAATACCTGGCAGCTTTTACATCCCCTCTGGGGACGATCATTTCGGAAAATATCGGGTTTTATGCCACCTCATTCTTGGCTGTTTTAGTCGGACTGTCCATCATCGATGAGGATGTTTTAACAGTGGAACATGTCTTGACAATTATGACTTTTCTAACAGTCGCTGTGGCCGTTTTGCGGTCCTTAGCCCCGGATGAAACCACCTCAAGTGACTTAGAAGATTTACTAACAAAAGTCGTCTTGCACACCCATTACTTACCCACGGATTGGGTCGGACAAGCCCATACGGCCCGCGTGCGCAAAGAATTCGAACAGTTGTTCCAATACGGCTTTGTCAGTCTATTAGAAACGATTCTTTCACCTTTGCTCACCCCCTATATCCTCTGGCGGCATATCTACCCCCGTGCCATCGAAATCGTCGACTTTTTCCGGAACTTCACAGTGTCCGTGGTCGGGGTGGGCGATGTGTGCAGTTTCGCCCAAATGGACGTACGCAAACACGGAAACCCGGAGTGGCACGAGGAGGAGATCTCCGTGCCGGACCAGTACTCGCAGTGCGAGGACGGCAAAGTCGAACTGAGTTTGGTGCATTTCAAGTGCACGAATCCGAGCTGGAAACCCCCGGACAGCGTGCAAGCCTTCGTGAAAAACGTGCAGAATCAAAGCAGCATGATCGCGTCGCTGAGTAATCAGGATCCGACCAGAATGGATGAGAGTTTAGGGGCGTGGAGGATCGGGGAACCGTGTTCGGACGGAGCATTGGGGGCCAGTGTGATGTTACGAAGGAGTGCCGAGTATCACACGAGTCGCATGTGGACGAACGAGGGGATCTCACCCATTAGTATAAGGGATATGGCTTTAAACGCGACTTACTTGCATAGTATACATAGTAATAGGACTGAGAATAGAGTGCGGAATACTGCCCAAGAAACAACGCCTTTATTGTCAAACCGTTGACTAGTCTAAATTTTTTATTATTCTAACTTAAATCTCGTAAGAAATGTAATATATTTAAGAATGTTCACAATAAAGTTTATTATTTGTCTATTAACGTGCCGCGGATTTTTTTCATGTCCTGGGTTTTGGTCGAGTCAAACTTGCGTTTGTTCATGCCTTTGCGTTCTAATTGTTTCTCAATAATGCGGGCGTTGTTGGCGTAACTATCAGCCACTTCTCTCTACAGAAACAAAAAATCATAAAATTAAAGAGATCGGTAAAAAAAAATAATTACGGCTTCAATTTCGTCCTCTTCTTCATCAATTGTAGACACAGTGACAGAACTGAATTTCCCCATATTTTTTGTGTGTTTAGTAACCATTATCTTCTTCGGTTTCTCTACAGCCACTTGGTTATAAATATCATTAATTGGTCCCTCATTTGTTGATTTAATTAGAGACCCTTTAACTATGAAACTGATTGGACTTTGGGGCTCGTGCTTGTAATATAAAAGAAGTCCGCATTTCTTACATTTCAGTCTGTACTGTCTTTCTATCCCTTCAGGTCTTTTTATGTGTACAGTTTCGTCATTATCACAGGTTATTTTATGTGCATGGTTTGTCCCATCGAGGACACGTGCGCCGTCCCTCTTACGTAAAGGAAGCCTCTCTATTGAACAATCTGTAAAAATAAGGTTAAAAAATAACACGAAAGATTTGCATCTAACCTAAAATTAGAGTCATTTGGCCGCACAAGCAATAATAAATGTGGAGAGGTTTCTCATCGCCGTATTCTTCTTGATCTTTAGTGTCGGAACATGCTATGCTGCGAGACACCACTTTTGGCATTATTTATAGAAAAATGATCACTTCCAGATAACCCCAAACATGACACTTGACAAAAACCACAATCCCCAGAAGCGAAAATTACTAGTTTAAAATGGCGAAAGTTGGTAAATTTGGGTTTGTTACGTTGGTGGAAACTTGAAATGGGCGAGGTTATCAAACGTAAACAATAAACAAATTCATCTAAAAAGTAAAAGCAGTGAATTTTTTATGATTTTGTGATGGCTCTCGAACAAATAGCCGAAGAGTACTTCAGCGAATTGAATCCTATGGCACGTCGCATTTATGCCGATATGAAGGAGACCAAATCTGCGTATGAGGACTTGTGGGAGACAATTTCGGAAAAAGAACAAAAACAAATATTGTCTGAAAGTATTATAACACCGGAAGTGTTACTCAAGTACAACCAGAACGAAACTGAGGAAAGTGTTAACGAATATGCCGTCAAACTGATAATAGATGACCATTGTACATATCAGGATGAACACTCAGGACCTTTTAGTTTTAAGACACGGAGTCAGAGAAATTTGACACTATTTGATGCTGACGACAAGCCCAAACCTATTGTCAAACATAAACCCAAGAAGGTTGTATTTATCGGCCAAAAGTCGCGTTTACTTATATTTTTTTTTGCAGAAAATCGTTGAAATGTTTCAGGGTCCAGAAGATAASYCAGAGAAAGAGTCGAGTGGGAATACGTTGCCAAAAACAGGACTTGACTTCTTAGATAACTGGTAGTGCAATAAAGTAACCAAAGATTCACTTATTTATTATGTATTTTAGTGCTAAGTATGTTTTATAAGCACTGAAGTAGTGTTAATGTTTAAATACACCATTTTAAACTTTTTGTAAGTCCAGTTTATTTTTTATTTAATTGTTTTTTTTTAAATAGACTTTTACACAAATCTCTGGTTTTTAAATGTTTGTACAAAAGTTCCAATTTAAAAACTGAATAAAAAGTGTTTATCTCGCGTCTGACATTGGCATTGAAAACAGTCCACGAGTTGATTCTCATCATGATTTGTAATTTTACGTAAAAAGCATCAAATTTATTACGGCAGATAAACGATAACGAAGTTACTGGAGAGTAGGTAATCCGAAAAACAACAAATTACGGTGGAACAAAAATAGTCGATAACTCGATAAGGCATTTTTTGCACGGCCCTACAGCGAGGCGTTTCCCGGCCTTGCACCTGAACCGCTAGCCCAATTTCGCTGCAGCCCCCACGTGTGCACCCACACGTCTTCGACCAGATGACGTAACAAAATTTTTCAACCCAACGTCCAGCCAATGAACTGCCTCCCTGCCCGGGGCACGCTCGTAGCAGAGCGAGAGGAGGCTTTTACTACGAGCATGCGTCTTACGGCTTGTAAGTGTTTACCGTTTATTTTTCTGTTCTCCAGTCTGAAATCGGCGTTGTTAGTGTTTGGGTGTAATTCCCAGTTTAGATTTCGCGCCATAAAACATTCGTTTGTTTTCCAGGCTATAACTAGATCCTAGACGTTAGCTAATTTCGGGTTTAGCACCCCTAGTGGATTTTTTAGTAATATTCTCGGGGAACTGTGGACACGTGTTTGTTCTGTTTTAATCGCTGCCACAGCTGTGCAAAGGGCTAGGGTGTCTCCAGGGGCGGCTAAAATGGATTTCGGAGCCCTCACGAGGCATAACAGTGAGTGTTTATTTTTAGGTTTTTTCACGCACGTGATCAGGTTTTTGCATGAGCCACTTTCTATGTTTACATTGCTGAAATGTTCTATCTGTGTCAAATGATCGATTTTGGGGACTTACGCGGATAGAAAGGCCCCACTATGGGGCGAGTCAAATGGGTTTAGCGAAATGTGCTAAAGGAGGTACGATTTAAAAAACAAAACAGACATTTTCGAAAATGTCTGGAACCTTAGAAAAAAAATAAAAATCCAGTGAAATGTAAAAAGGGTTGGATTGCAAACAATTCGTTTTGGTGGGACATCCAATAGGTAATTTCACAAATTGGCACTATTCAAATAACAAAACACAAATGTCATTGGTGTTTGTGGTAGAGTGAGATGAAAATGCCTGAAAATTGTGTAAATAATATAAAGTCACAGTGACAGTCGGGGGGTGGCGTTAGACAGGGCCGGATTGCGTGCAGTTTGTTACGATAAGTGTATTACGTGAAAATTGGTACTACTTGGAAACAAAATACAAATGTCATCCATTACGGAAGTGTCACAATAAAAAAAAATCAGCTAGAATCACTGAAAATTGCTAAAATCAGCGAGGAGGCAGCGTTTAGGCAGGCCTGACTTACAAGAATCTTTTTGGTAATAAAAGTAGGTAAAAGTTTCATATTACTTATTGCTAACACATTTACCTTGACCAATCTAAATTTTGCAAGAAAAAAGTCGATTAATATGTAACTATCGCTTTTTTAGTTAATGACATTTAAAAGAAAGTTAGTTATTCATTTCCGATTAATTCGTATCAGGAATTCCGTCATTTATGTCATTTTATCAAGGCCGTGTTGATTTTCAAAAGTCGCCTAGGTGTGCCAAACTTTGATCAAGTGGTATATGAAACGCCATGTTACATCACCTTAAACAAATAATAAGTTGTTAATAAATAAACAATTTTTTGTTGTGTAAATAAATAAATCGCACATAACAGGACGTGACGTTGCGTAAATTTTGTTGCCGAAATTTGTCACAGTTAGCTTTGGTTTCAGGATGGCCAACACTGTAGAAATATGTATTTCTAAATCGATTTTAAATTCCACTATAATTATGGATGAAATGCGTGTTTTAGATTCAAGGGTAATTCATGTTTAATTTGTTTTCCAGTGCGTCAATACACCATGACTGACAGGTAAAAATATGAAGGGTGACAAATTAATAAAAATGGAGTAACTAATTTTCAATTAGATCCAATTTCAATTAAAATGGGTTGGATCCTTGGTCCGACCTTTATGAATAATTATCAAACAGAGGGAAGATTTGATGGAATTGTCTTATGTGTGGTTTATGATTAATTAAAAATGCATGAAGTGGGTGTTGCGTAGTTTGACGTAAATTTCTTGAATCAACAAAACTGAGGAATTTTCTCAAGTTTTTTCCCAATTAAAGTGCGAATTAAAAATTCTGACGACCGTCAGAATAAACATAAAATTGGAATGATCTAATTAATTTTATTGCAGTCGGTAATAATAAAACGTGGAATATTATGTAACGACTTGCATCAATTCCAAGTGCGGCAGTTAACTGTCTATGGGTATATTTATGGTCCTCGGTAAAACATTTCAAGGGTTGCTACTTTATAGGTCGTAATTAGCGCAGTATGGGTGCGAGAATTTTTCAAAAACTTTGAAATTAGAGTTCTCCTGGATCGATTTGCATGAAGAATTCAAATAAGCCAGTTGGAAAACAGGTCAAGTTTCTTATTATTTCATTACTGTGGTGGTTTTAATGCCACCACCTATCGATTTCCCKACTTTCTACGTATCACAATTCTCGTAATTATTCACGCCCTTTATTAATCGACAGGTGAGAAAAACTACCTCTTAATTGCATGTTGCGCAATATTACGTAAGAAAGTTCTATCTTAAATTGATAAACTCGAGGGAAGTGTTTTGAAAACTAGACAAAAGCTCTGTCTTTCCAATAACAATTGGACAAAACATCGCGTGACAAGAATCGAGAGCAGAATCGAGACTCGAACGGAATTTATTGTGATGAGACTTTTGTATTTATTGACTGTTACATGAATAACAAATAAATGTTATATTAATGGATATACAAGTAGTAAATTCATTCAGCAGCGAAATTGGGGGAAAAATGACGCACGTAAGTGGTATTGTGACGTCAGTGGAAGCGTGGGAATGGGTACAAGTTTAGAGGCAAGGAGGTTTTTGTTAAAGATTTTTGAAAAGTGAAAATTACTCGAAATTTTTCGATCCGTTTGCCAAGTTCATATTGACAAAGTGCCAATACAATAGACGATAATAGCTCAAATAAAAGAATTTTTGTTAATTACAATTAGTCTTTTGTAATTTGTTAAAAAAACAGTTATTAACTTGAAAAACGTCTTTATAAAAATTTTATTGTGTTTTCTTTTTTATAAGTGTTAACAAAAAGGTTAAAGTTCTTTATGCTAAAACGTATCATGAATATTAAAAAACTATAAATAAAACTGTAAATTCAATATGCAGACAAATATTTTACCTTATAAGTATAAAAATATTATTTTGATGTTCATAAAAATCTCTGAACTATTTTTAGGAAATTCTTTTTCAAACGGAAAGAGCTTTACAATTCAATCTAATTTTTGCTTTTTAAGAAATATTTTTTTTCTTCTCATTGTTGAATATACATACACACATACACAAGACCGATATTTTGGGGTGTGTATTGTCTCATACAAGAATTTTTTTGTCGTTTTCTGGTGTAAAAGACCTATTTTGAAATGCGATAAGTAACCATTTTTATCGTACCTACAATAACCACTTTCGTCATGCAATAACCTCTTATTGTTAATTTGAAAAGAATTTTAAATACGAAATCCAAAAGCTTTCCCTTTTGTACTCCCGATCTGTTCCTCGGTACTTCGTCAGGACCGTTCTTCGCGCGTCTTCCTGCTGTTCATGGACCTTTTCAAAAAAATCTACCACAAGATTAGTTTACTCCATTCTGTCGGGCCGATAAATCATACACAAAAAAAAATCTAAACAAATCAGGTATTTTGATGTGCAATAAACGGAAAAATATAGAAATGAATACGAAAGAGAACTGATGAATAAATGTATGAATACTTTCTTATGTAATGAGCGTCTAAATTGATGTTTTTAAATGGTATTAGACCTGAATTTGTTTGAAGAGAAACGTAGGTATTAAAAATATATTCAACTTCGTATTATGTAATTTTTTTCAATAGCAGTAAGATTATTATAAAGACGAGATTATTTCAGAAGTGACGTTCAAATTACTTTAAAAATTAATAGACGCAAATGAAACGAATATTACTTCTTTTATAAAAGGATATTTTATAAAACCATATTCTTTTTAATAAAATTCTATTAAAAGTGTTCTAATTTGACTGCGTAAAAATACTTGTATCTTTATATTGTTTGTCTTGTTTTTTGTCGTTCTCTATTTTCTCAGATAAATAACTTTTTTTGATATATTTTGGGTGAATTTCCAATGAATAACCATCAAAATATTGGTATCCTCTCAATTAACTCATGTTACTCATCCACTTTCCCCTGAAAAGCTTGCACCACTTTTCGAAACTGTATGATTTTATTACTTTCTGCGACACGAATCCGCCTGGCACCTTTAAAAACTAGTAAACACACGTCACGTGACTCTATTGTGTCGAAAAAATCACTTTTCATGGAGTGTGTTGTCGTCGGAAAATCCCTCGATTCGAGATTCGTACGATTTTCCCACCTATGTCAAGGTGAGAAAACTCAAAGAATTGCGTTGTTTGTATTCCAACGACGAGGTCAACGTTTTGGGCAACGGCCTAAACACGGGCTCCTAATTCTGGGGCCCCATTGCCGATTATTCGGCGAGTGCACACCTTGGTCAATAACGGCCGAGATTCGTTGAACTTTGAAGAGTTTTCGAATTTAAATTATTCATTTCTTTAAAACCCATTTGATGTAATTTCGGATTTCGAAAGGACACTCGATTGTTCGTTTTGCGACGAGGAAGCTGCCGTATCGATTGACGAAGAAAGTGGGTTACGACGTACGCCGCGCTTGTGGTTTTTGGAAAATGGTATTTTTTATGAATGGAACCACCTACGTCGTCCTGGTCAATGCACCGATGAAAAAAATTTATAATCTCGACGGCCTCGTATTAACTTTGATTTGATCATGACCCACGGCTCGAAAAATGTGTCACTTTTTCGCCTTTTTATCGGCAAATCGAGCGTGAAGTCAAGATGTGTTTTCTGTTGCAGTTGTTGCAATTTTAACACCCGGCAGGTGGTGGCATAAAAGGAGTGTCGTATGCCTCGGATGTGCTCTATTGCCATCTGTCAAACACCTGTCCTTATAATCTGTTTATTCGCGTACTGAAATAGAAAATAATGTACGTTGAACTCGTTCACTAATGAAACGGGAAAGGGGAGCTTTTGCACGGGATTTTAATAAGATGCAAGTCGTAAATTATTGCTATCGGATTTAATAATATTCTATTTTGGCGTTAAAAGGAAATTAATTAAATTCCGCGTTTATGGTCGTGGGGATTTTTTAATAATAGACGATGGTAATTGGTTTTGGATGCGATTCGATGGCACACTTTCGAGGGAGAAACGAGGAACAGGGAAATGAGAATTGTTTATTTTTTCGGGATCGTTTGTTTTGATTTATATGAGTCGTTGTTTATTATTAATTATGATGTTATTGTGTATTATGTTTATGACTAAGTGTAGTCGGAGTTGTGGAACATTTTATCTTACTTCATCACCATCTTCAACTACATCTGAAAACATAAAAGTGACATTTCAAATGTTTTTTTTATTTAAACAAGAAAAAGTTTCAGGAGTTAAAAGTAAATTACGGGAGTTATCTAAAATCTTGGAAACAGTGCGTAGAATAAATTCTCTGTATTGTAAAAAAATGTAATTTAATGTCATTTAAACGTTTTATCTTATCAACATCGCTTCAGAAATTGGATAATTTTGAAGCAATAGAAAAGCAAAACTAATGTCGATATGGAAAATTTTAAAGAAAATTATCTTGAATAAAGAATATTTTAAGTTGTGTGACAGTTCGTAATCATCGTCGATTTTCTTGTTTCATTCTTAGTTGTGATTGTAAAGAGTGTAATCAATGTTTTTAGTTTTATTTAGTATTTACTTAAGACTGTGTTTATTATGGTGTGCGTTTTACTTTGAACTAGTTTCAGTCACTTTTTTTCGTTGTTATTTTGAATTAATTTTTGAAATTACACATATTTTTGATTTGTACTCCAGTATTCTTTATTTTCGCTATGTGTTCTCTTAATTTAGTGTTTGGTTCATCCATATGTGTGGTGTCTTCAAAAATTAATAACATACGTAATAAAATTATTACTTGCATTCGTATTTTTAATGTTTCTAAATTTTTTATTCATCTGTTTTTTATCTAGATTTTTGTATCTTTAGTCACCTTCGTTTCCCGTCCTCGTTCTATTTTTTTCTGGCATGGATTTTTTTAGTTAGGTGTACCTTTGATCTAGTTTTAGTCTATTCTATTCTTGGTTTGTCTGGTTTGTTTGTCAGATTTGTATTTTGTCATTTTTAGTTTGTCTATTTAGCTTCTATGGAGAGAGATCAAGATAATTTGTAAATCGAGTCATCCTTGAATCCGAAAATGTATGKCTTTGAAACGTCAAATAAAATGACAAGTCGAAAGGTAAAATGGCATGATCGAAAAGATGATTTTAATAAATAAATTTATGATTTACCTTAAAAAAAGAGCGGTTCTATTATTATACGTCGGCGACTAATTCCAGCCCATTTTACCGTTTCACCTTTCGACCGTTATTTGACGTTTCACGTGCAATTAGTTCAAAAACAGACATACGTTTTCGGGTCCAAAGATGACGCGATTACAAATTATCTTGATCTCTCAATAGATTTAGTTAGTTTTACCTATTTGTCATTTCTAGTATTCTTAATTTATATTATTAAATTAATTATTATAAAAATAAATAATTAAAGTACGACAGTTTTGTTTTTTTAAGAAATCTAGTTAGTAGATTTGCCAATTACATATTTTTTTATCTATTCGTTTTATATTATTTTTAGTTTAGATTCTCGGGGAATTTTAAAATGTTTGTAATTATTAATTAACTTGAATTAATATTCGGTAACCGTTTCTGTTTACTTTTTATTGATTTTTTCATCTGATTTTTATCTATTAGCTATACAATTACCAAATCCTTTATCAATACCTAGAAATGGCATTTTTGAGAGTTTTTTTCTGTTATCGCGTTAGTAGCGGTTATTAATAAGATTTTTACAATTTTTGGTTTATTTTCATTTCGTAGTAGGCATCTGAAAACTCATTACTTTGTCACCAATCAAACCTCAAGGTATTGTTTATTTGTTTTTGTTGTAGTTCTGCGTCTCATAAACTAAAATTGCCATTTGTTGTTTATCTTGTTATTACTACTAATTCATATAATTACTTTTTTTTACTTTCTAGCATGTAGCATTGGTTTAAAAACAGCAATGTTGTACGAAGTGATCCASAAAGACTAAATCTGTTGGTAACAGATTGAAAAGTATTTTTATTAATAATATTATTTATTATKATTATTATTATCATCATTATTATTATTATTATTGAAGACAAATTGCGAAGGCGAACCTATTACGCAATATATAAATTGATAATTTGAGGTGACATTGCATTAACAATTTAACTTTTACGGTTTTATTTGACAAATACTTGACGTACAAACCCTCAAGATTGGTTAATTGTTGTTAATCAAAAACGTACTCCAATGGTAACCTTTAAAAATTAGAGTCAGGATTGCCAACAGATTCATTCATTGTGGATCACTTTGTAGTTTTATTTTGTATTTTCCTATAATTTTTTGCGTCATTCCGAATTTCCCAGCCTCACGTTCCAGGGCTTGAGGTAGAGCTGCGTCGCCGTTTTACTCCATCCCTCTCCCGACTTTATGAATTGTTTACCCGTCCCCAAAAATCGCCCCCTTTTTCCAGGTGCATCTAGTAAGCGTGCGCACTGGAAAATACGTCTCGTAGTATCGAAAATCGATTTACTCGTCTCGGCGCCGCCACGCGCATTGTTGTTATTGCGGCGTCTCGACGGCCTAATTCAAAACGGGTCACCGACTCACCACCACTGCCGAGGCGCTCGCGCCACGGCCACCCCAAACACACCCTGAAGAGTTTTTTTTTTCGACTATTTTGTACGAAATACGGGAGGTCACGTGGCGGGTATTTTCTCACCCGTGGAAAACACACGCGGCGAGACACACGAGGGGTATTGCGCTTAGTCCTCCGGGAATCGGTTCAGGGAACGTCTCAAGGATAATTAAGTTGGCCGGGATTAATCGCGGCAATATAGGAGGATTTTTGTGTTGGTACGGTTCAAATGTATGTACATAGCAGGGATAAAAAAATGGCTTGTTTGCTTTGATCGGTCGAGTGTAATTCAATAGGTTACAAAACGACAGCTGGGAAAATATTTGGAGAGTGGACGACGATGTCGAGTCAAGGGAGGATTAACTTTTCCTGGGGAAATAAAAGGAAATGTTGCGGCGACTTGACCCAGGGGAATGGGAAATTTCGTGTTGTTTTTACGGTTCAAACACTCATTTTTACGTACGGTGTTTTTGTATTGTTTCGTTAAATAAACAAAAAACAAATTTAATTTAAGCAAATATTTTGGTATTAAAATTGTTGGCGATTAAATGACTTTCAATTTAATTATTATGTACGTACCTGTTTGGAATATAAAAATTGGTTGTAAACAGTTGTAGTTTTTTGGTTGTATGGTTTTAAATTCAAGTTGGGATAAATTGAACACTGAAAAAGCTCAGTTTTATCAAAATCTAGTCGAGACTTGACTGAAACGATTTATGGCTTTGGGATAAGGGGCGATGAGCGGTACTTTTTGGTACTGACTTGAAATGTTGGACTTGGCTACGTTTGATAAGAGGACTACGATAGGGCAAGAATTATCACTTTACTTTTTGTGGGGGTGCTGGCATAGGGAGGAAGGAATGAAAAATGCAACAAAATATTTCATAGAGATTTTGTACGCATGATACAGTTTAGATTTGTGTGCAAAAATAACATACGAGTAGGTTACATAAAATCACAATTTTGATGGGGTTGTTTGAGTTAAGTCGAAAAATTGGAACAGTTTTCCAATGTTTGGCTACAAATCTAATTTGGGGGTTTAAAACAGACATGAGTTGAAATTCCGAAAATCAAGAATATTTTTTGAGTTCCGGAGATACTATTTTAAATCTAGATTTTGTTACATAAAATTTTATTACTAATTTGTTTCTTTTTTTTTTTTCTCCTAAGTGGTAATAGTATTTTCCGCATTGTTTCCAAAACATATTTTATTTGGATTTTAAACCTAGAAATGCTTTGCAGTTTTTCTCACTCTATTCACGGGGTTGCCGCCCCAAGCTTCTTAAAAAACAAATCGGTTTCGATGAGTTTTTTGATTTATACAAAGCTCGACCGCTGCCAATAAAAGTCGTCTTCCTAACAAACAACAAGTGTTTTAATAGCGCCATAAACAGTGAAATACCTCAACATTGTATAACATTGTATCAGTTGCTATTCCTGGTATAATAATTGTAGTATCTGAAGGTGGGCGACGTTTCGATCCGGGTGACACATCCGTAATTGCGAAATATCTATTTTCGCATTGATCGCATAACATAACCTTGTTATAAGGTTTCCGGATCGATATTTCGCTACGGTTGAGCGCGTACCAACCGAAGAAACGAGCGACGTTCTGTAGTGGCATAGGTTAGGGATAAACACACTGTATATTATGCATAGGTGGTCGCTTCTTCACACCGTGATTTTGATTGTTTGTTTACAACGCGTGGTTGACTTGGGTGGAAAAAATGAAGTAAACAATGAAAGAATTATGTGTCATCAAGACGGATTGTTTCCTTAGACGTGCGCTTACACGGTGGTTGAGAAAATTTTATCTTGTTTGGGTTTGAATAGGAGCGAATTTCCATTGTCTCGGTACTTTCATTCATTGTAAAAACAGTGTTTATCGGGGATTTATTGAACCGTTAACGTGTAATTGTATCGAGTTCCGCAACATTGTTGTTTTCCTCGTTATACTTTCCGTGAAATATCTGCGGTGTGGGTTTTAATAAAAGTGCGAAAGTTTCGGTGTAGGAAGAATATTTTCTTTGTGTGTGATTTTTCTATAGAATTTTTTAAACGGATGAGTTCACGTACGTATGCGGTCACGCTATAGTCAGACGGAATTTAAATGTCGTAAACGAAATTCTCTGGAATTTTGTAAACAAGTCGTGATGTACAAAATAGGAGGGTTTCTTAACGGCACGTAGTAAATCTCGGTGTGAAATCTGGGGCTTTTTCATCAATGTGGTTTCTGGTTTTGTTGGTGCTTGTTAACTTAAATAAAATATTACCATTGCAAATTCGCTGACAGTTGACAATATAATATTATTGACACGTCGTTGCGCTAAATTATACGATGAGGTTGAACCTGAATTTGATGAATTTATAATTAACAAAATGAAAATAGCAATTTTAGTTATTTCTAATATTAGAAACTTGTTAAATAAATAATTATATAAAATTAGTTGAACGAATATACGACAAAAGTGCAATTTCAGACTATGCGAGACGTAAAACCTTGTTATAAACAGTACTTAGGTATTAAATGACAACAAGAAAATAATGTGTTTCCGTATATTACAAACATAAATTACGTAAAAATGTAAATATTTTCGTTGTGAGAAATCGTTAATGTGGAACGCTCGAAAAACAAATTTGCCAAGTTTTGATTGAAATGTCACCGTGTAAAGAAAGCTAGAGAAGAAAAATTCAATGACAAATTTTAACACCATGAAAATTGTGCCTCGAATTTCTAGCCGTTTTTACAGCAAACAATTCTAGTAACAAAATCGACAAAATTTTTAATCATAATTTAAAAAATGAGTTTTTTAAGCTTTTTTATCAGAATAATTTAATGTTTGTGCATTGTGTCTGGTGCCAAATTTTAATCTACTTAAAACTTAATTCACTTTGAGCTTCCGTCCGAAATATGTTTTTCGTTTCGAACCACAAATGTTGTTTGACAGTTATGTTTTCTTTATTCCAAGGAAAAATTTTACAACCACGTTAAAAAGTAGTAACTTTGCCAAATTTGGCAAGATTTTAGAAAATCATCCAATTTTCCAGGAACAAATTTCCATAATCGCTTGTAAAAAGTTTGTTCTGCAATGCGGTTGATGCATTCAAAACATCTGTTATTAGAATTATAGCTTTAAGAAAATATTATACCGTCATCGAATTCGCGGTATATTATTTTTCCACTTTCGGACTTGAATGCATTCCGCGAATACTCGAAAACCAGAAATTACGTAAGTGATAAGCAAATTTGTCCTTGCCATCGTAACCTTGTAAGGATAAATCAGATGAGAAATTTGTATGTGCATCTCAATGCATACATACGTAAATATCACCTTGAAATAAAATTCTCCAAGTTGGGAATCTGACGTTTTGTCGGCGTCGCACCTAATAACATTGTTAAAATATCGTTTCACAAGAACCGATTCGATCATTTTGTTATTAACATGTTTACAGTGCAGGCGTTGTGCAATTTTATTATAGAGCGACACACTTTGCTCTTTCAAACAAAGTGTTGCTTGTATCACAAGGAACGACAAAGACATTACGAAAAAAGCGAACTAACGGATCATCGATTGCAAAACGCCACCGATCTGCCAAACTGTGAAATACTTGCGCCAATTCAAAGGCATAAATTAAGTCGGACATGAATGAACGGATGATGCAACGTCGCGAGGCCCCCAGGTCGTATTTAATTAACACCGGCGACTCGAAAAATAGCCTTTCACGTCACTGGTTAATGGTCAGCCATTTTCGTTAAATAACCCTTGGAATCTTTGCTTAGTTTATGTGAAAGTTTTTTTCATTCATGAGGAGAGACGAACTATTGTTATTGTGCGTGTGTGTATGTCCGTTAGTGAATTAATCGAGCAGTTCGTGTAATAATGCTGTGAACGTTTATTACACGCTCATACATAACAATAACTACTTTTTCAGTTACGATGTTTGACTCATGTTCTAGTAATTAGGTTTTTTTTTCGTGTTTTCTGTGGTCGGATTGATTAATTTTTGACGTCACGGAACGCGTTGGAATTGTTTTTGCCGCTTTGGAGGCGAGGAACAACGAACAAACAGGAAATTCCATTTGTTTTCGAAGAGATCATTTTTAGACAGGCGGGGACAAAATTTAGCTCCGGTAACACAATTTAATTTAAAAATGCGTCAAATTAAATTAGTCGTCTTACTTGACTCATCTTTGCGCCGTATATCCGGTATTACCGGATATATTACCGTTACCGTTCTCGTAGGAAAAATGGTTTAAAAAAATTATCAACTTTCTCATTTTTTCGTCAATTCATGAACCGTTTTTAGTTTTTATGCAGAAATATTTTTTCTTTTAAATTAAATACATACAAAAATAAAAAATTGGTTAAATATAAAAAATGAATGTTTAAAAAATTATTATTTTGTGCTTTTACATTACTTCTAAAGTAGGTGAAATACAATACAATAAATGGGAAGAACAACTTGTTGTTGTATAAATTCATATTAATATTTTTTTTCCAACACTGATATCTTAAACTGTTTCTATGGTGCATACCTCTTACCCCTTATGTTGTCGTTAATACATATACGCTGTTTTATAAAGTAGGTTGTCAATAACATCTAAGTACAGCCTGTCCCAAGTTTTAGGGCCGGCCCAAAATAAAATATTTCTAATTGATTAAACGATAGAGGATTATACAGACTTCAATTTAGTGCTCCGCTGACGCGTCGTGCGTGTTTTAAAGGCTTGCTTATAAACTAGTATTATAATATACTATTATAGCTATTAAGACAACAAGAGTTTTATAGTTAGTTTAAATTAGTTAAAGTAGTTTTGAGCGACCATTAGGGAGAGAGAATTTAATAGACCACGATTTTTAACCTAAAAAACTTGTCTTTAAAAAATTTTTCCTACACTAACAGTCTAACAGTGTATCAGAATTCAAAAATTATTATAGACAAATTTGTCAAAAATGACAAAATACCGAGATAAGAGTATTTTATGTACCTACCCTTGAAACAATACGTATAAGCTATTAGTGTTGGAAATTCAATTAGATGAAGTTATGTTATACAGGCTGCGCCAGAACTCGCGCTCCAGAGAAAAATTTGAAGCAAGATAAGAAAGACACCAGGAACATGGAAAAAATGTTTAAAAATCTATCTGACAAAAAAATTTGACATTCATTTTTTGACATTTGACATTTTTTATGTCTATTTAATGATACTGATGTTTTTTTTTACAATTATTTAGTAAAGGTACAAAAATTTTGCCTATAAAAGCCACAAATAACATTGAACTGAGTTACAATTTAGGATACAGCTTCCTTGTTTCCTCTTCTAATAGCCTGTAGCAAAAAAACTTGGAAAATTGTTTTTCCAACACATATGACATTTTTCTCTGGGGCGCAAGTTCTGGCGCACCTGTATGTACAGTTTCGGAATTAAAATTTCGGGCACTTTGTCATTTTCACAATGTAAACTCTAAAACAACCTTTACTCTTGTCATGTTTATGTCATTTTGACTTATAAAATAGCGTGACTGACAGAAAAATTTAATTGTCAAATGTCAGTCATGAT
The DNA here is from genome assembly GCF_015345945.1 of Tribolium madens. Taxonomy (NCBI): domain Eukaryota; kingdom Metazoa; phylum Arthropoda; class Insecta; order Coleoptera; family Tenebrionidae; genus Tribolium; species Tribolium madens. Next base: position 5,243,735 of record NW_025401068.1, read on the forward strand.
GACAGTAAAAAGTTGGTTAGAGTGAACTTTTTGTGACAGAAAAATACTGCCCGAAATTCCGTAACTGTACTGTCAAGGTTCGAGATTATTTATTAGAAATATTACAAAAATTTTGTATTTTATTTTGTACCTCCAACCTATTGGTAAAGAATAGTATATTAAAGTACAAGTTGCGGAAGGTATCTATTCAAGCACAAATTTGAAATTCCGAAACGAGCCGCGTAGCGGCGAGTTGAGGAACACATGAGTGCTTGAAGAACCTTCTGCAACAAGTGCTTTATACTATTTTATCTATTTTGCCGCTTTATATCATTTTATAAATTAAAAAACTAAATTTTTTTTTTCTAGAGAATTTTGGTTGGCGACATTTATGTGGAATAATTTTACGAATAGGCGGAAAAATAAAAATAATTCTTATTTTCGCATTTGAAAATGAATTGTGAAGAAAGTCCGTCACTAAAATTAAATTAACGCCAACGACTTATTCCAGCACTCAAATGACGTTATGTGGGTGCTGGAATAGACTTGTTCTAACACCGAAATAGAAAAATATGTTTTTGCTATTAATTAGCTATAAAATATTAATTAGAAGAAAAAATAACGAAAATGAATGAGAAGTAAAGTAAATGCTGCGTACAAGGCTGGGTTAATTAATTATATAGATATACGTTTTTCGACTATGCACATTTTTAAAATGTTTTTGAAGTGGAGTGATCAGAACAGAATAGAAGAAAAAAGTGTTTATAGCGATTAGATAGTGCCTTGAGTAGAATAATTGTTATAGTCTAGTAAAAAAACAGTGATAATGTAGAACAAAAAAGACCAAAAAAAAAAACAAAAACTCGTAGTTCGGAATGATAAGAGTTCTGATATTATTCCTTCTAGTCGACTTGTCAGATCGAAAAATAAAAATCGTCTTGACAAAAATGTCCCAAAGCTGGCCGTCCGGCGGCTTTCCGAGTTCAACAAACCTCACCGGCGACCGATCCCCCTTTTATTTTTTCGTTGGCATTTTCCTTTTGACCCGCGATTCCTTTGTCGGCGTTGCACACACGACGTCTTCGTCTAGCAATGCGGGTCTGGCCATTTCGCCAACCAGAAATAGATTCGTCGAAGCGGTCGTCTAGCTGATTTCCTCGAAGGATCCGAAGATGGATACGACAAGAGAAACGACGAAGAAGAAAAGAAAAATACCATTCGTTGGCTTGACACACGCAATCGACGCCCATCTTATGTTTACCAGTTTTTCTCGGGCTCGATATGATGGCGTGATCGCTTACCTGTCTTGCATGAGACTCGGAATTAACGAGTTTCTTTCTCGTGAGCGAGTAGCGTGCAATATTCCGGGTCTCGCGAGGTCACAACTCACGTACAGGTATAAACAATGAATGAATTTGCGTACACCGTTAACGGATTGTCGACGTTTTTAAAGCGAAGTTGCGAGGGAGGAAACAGAGGGGAAAGTTGATTAATTTTCATTAGACAAGTGATTTTTGTAACTTAATGGAAGTATCAAAAAACAAGAGGATAGACTACTAATTGAGAAATCATCTATATTATGTTTTATTTGCAAATTAAACCATGATATAATTAAATTGGGGGAAAAAGACATCTTTTTTTTGCAATTCTCGCATTATGTAACTTCACTGCATCTTTATCTCAGATTTTAATTAAAAAAATGGCAAATGAAGATAAGAATCTGAACTACGAATTAATTTTATCGAGATAAAAAACACGGGTGCTAAGTCGAAAAGAAAGGCAAAAAAAGGAACAATTACACCTCGATCGATCACAATCCCGATTTCCGGTTTTCTAAAAATTGCGCCATTTTGCTCCGGGTGAAAAGCGCGTTGTAGGAGGTCCGGAAATTTATCGCGTCTTTTTCAGAGTCCTTTGGAATCGTGCCGAGTAATGTCGCAAAAATTTAGCACGTAACAGTTAGTGATGAAATAATGTACTAATTCATCACTGTCGATGTGTTTGTGTTTTCGCGTTATTATTTATAATGACATTTCAAAGCTATTATTTTTCAGTGTTTTGTCTATAGTGAAATTTTTCTAATTGATAGAATGGACGCCGGAAATGTTAAATTGGTGCAAGAACAGGTGTTTGTTAAGAATTCTGCAGTTTCGAGCTAGTTTTTGATTTAATTAGTGTTAATCAAACCGAGGATTGTTTGTGAGGTCCTATATCCTTATAAATAACACACAATTGACAGTTTAACATTAGTCATCTTTAACAATTGTCCCGACATGGTGGGACGATTCAATAACAAGCGATTAAGTCACTTTCAGGGACAGCTTTATCATCAATTAAATTTTTTCAAAAAAATTTGATGACACCGCTATGTTTATTTATATTTTTTTTCTTGCAACATACGATTGCGTTGACCGTTACTTATTGTTTTTATAGTAATATTATCGCACAAAATAATAATCAGCATTTAAAAAAAATTATTGCGTTTCGTAAGCACGATTCTGATAAATCTTTTAAAGTAGTGGATATCGAATTCAGTTCGAGTTTTTAGTTCAGCCTGGAATGACAAAAGTGGCTTGTTTTGCGAAAAAAAAATTGAAACACGACAGTGACACCCCCATGTTTAAAATGTTGAAAAGTATCTGTGAGTAATCGAGGAAAAATGAATTTTCCATTAGATTTAACCCTTCTGACGTCAGACGTGACGCAAATCGGAAGACAAGACTATGATTAGATTTTTTTAAATGTGATAACCTCCCGAAAGAAAAATCGGACGGTTCCTTATCAATGAAAACTCACTATTGTCGTCCTCATTGATGACAGGAAATTAATGATGCAATTTTCGATATGTCACAAGTTGGAAAAACTAATAAACTAGAGAAATGAAAACTTGATCACAAAGTTTGATATTAAATTTGTTTCTTGTTTCAGACTGGTGCCGCTTTCCGAGGATGAAGTGTGTATGTGTGGAAGCATCCGGCTACGAACGCCTCAATGAGAATTTCCTCGATTATCAAATCGTATCGGAAGATAAAGATAACGCGACAAATGAAAAAGAGGTATACTCTCGTGATTGATTCTTATTTTTTGTAGAGTTTTAATTGTTTTTTGTAGGAGGAAATGGTTTTCTACAACGACGATGGCAGTTACCAAACAGTCATAGTCGAACGAAATCTTTGTGCAAGTGACTTGTGCCAACTTCTAGCTCTCAAAAACCGCGTGTCAAAAAGTGTCAATTGGAGCATCGTCGAACATTGGAAAGAATACGGTTTAGGTGAGTAAACGCAACTTCCAGTTCTTGTTTATGCGAGAACCAGTCCGTGGTAAGCACGACCTACGTCAAAACCGACAAATAACTCTCTTATTTATGCGAAGGCTAAAAATAAAGACGAACAAAAAAAATCGTTATCCTTAAGAAGCCGAAACAATGAGAAAACGTTGATGGACGAGCCGTACACATAATCGTAACTTGTTTATTACATTCAAAAGCTCATTAACCTCAGCAAAATGGCAGCCGGCAGGCAAGACGGCCATTTGCCGATGCGATGTCGTGAATTAAAACACAGGGAAGATCTCGGAGAGAGTTCGTTTTCTGCTCGAAATCGATTTGTCTTGATTTTTATTGCCGATAAAAATTAAATAAATTAAATGCGAAGATGGCATAAAGGGAAGAATGAGTGGAAGTAAAAGTGGGCGATTTATAAGGATAAGCGGGGCTCAGGACAATTTTTCACGACTTTAATCCACTCCCAACAGTGTTTCGAAAGAATACACTTTTCAGGATTTATATTTTCTTGTGTAGAAATAAAAAAAAAATATAGGTGTTTGTTAAAAAATTCCGTTTCTTTGTCACAATAGCGTGGTGTTTGTTTTAATCTTTTGTTCATTTATTCGTCTTCAACTGAAAAATCTTTTCCGGGCGTCTTTTCACACATTCCGGGCGAGGTTCAATCCGGTTGGAAAATGTCGTGGGTGGCAGCAGCTGCAGTCGAAGATCCAGGAAACGTTTCCTTGTTGGGAACTGCAAATCGAAACGTGTCGATGGACGGCCGACGCTACTGATGCCGCCGCCTTCGTGGGTAGGGTAGGTGGCGTAGGTTTTCAAGACATCTAAACAAAATCGGTTTTACAACGTTGTGTGTTGGTTGCATTCTCATTCATGGTTTTTAGTGTCGCCCATGTGTGTGTATCTGAAACAGTCGCTTCGTTAGGTCGGAAAATATTTACTGTATATGAATTTGAATAACACGTTACTTGGCAATAACATGATTAAAAGGCATTCGTGTGTGCCTCTGGAATTATAAATAGAGCGTCCCCGAAAAGAAATTCATATACAGGGCGATTCAGATAAGATAATGAGCCTAACGATCTGGCGATGCAACCCAAAAAACAAATTTTATTTGCGCCTTTGATCCAATTTCAATTAGGATTTGCCAGTTGAATCCAAGTTATCATCTTGTGTCACTCTGACATCAGTGCAGAGAACGATTATTAGTGCCATTCAGTTCTCGCGGAATGATAGAGAAATTAGAGAAGTCTTTTTGGTGTAAACCCAATACAAAATGTATGAAATAATGAAACATTAAAGGTAGGCAAACAGTTTTTTTTATAAATCATAAATTGCTTGTCWAAGCACCATCAGAGCAACATAAGATAACTTGGATTGCAAATGCAAATTGTAATTAAAATTAGATCAAAACGTAAATGAAATTTGTTTTTTGGGTTGCATCGCCAGATCGTCAGGCTCATTATCTTATCTGAATCGCCCTGTATACCTACACGGGTGTCTCGTTTAATTAAATACAATATTTAATAACAGGAAATTCGTTTATGGAACAAACAAGTTATTTATTAGGAGTAATTATCATACAAATTTATGCTTCGTTTAACTGATTAATGTCATTTTTGAGAGGGCAGAAACCCCTGCAAAAACATGGGAAAAAATATAGGAGGTTAGCTAAGGAACCGCTTTGTCGATTGGCGCTTCCGGAAGATTCTAGGAGTCGGGTTGTCGCTTCCGGTCCATGAGTCACTGCTTTGGCTTCCGATGACCGCAAAAATTCGGGAAAATGCCCTTCTAACTTAAAATTAGACTTAATTTTTATGTTTCAAGGGCGTTTTTAATTATCTTCGTCATGCTTTTGTAACCTCCCCAACGTATCGTAATTTCACTCAAACGGGAAGTGCGAATACTTAACGAAGTTGTTCGGATTCCATTACATTCTTTTAAATTGTTTTCTAATTATTTTGCGTAAAATCGTAACCAAATGAAACTTCCTCTGTTATTTAGATTGGTTTTAAATGAAGTGATTAGAAAAATTTACGATTAGAGCAAGGAAAAGTACAAGTATGACAGATAACACCTGATTTATGTATTATACATTTTTCTTTTATCCGGAAAAATCCAGTTATTTTTCTGTAAAAATGCAGCATCATTCCGAGAAAAATGCAAGTCGAGATAGTTTTGCATCCATTAGCATTTTAGAAGAGAGTTACCAGAATTCGTGACTATTAATAGGATGTTTACCTGCATTCTACAGAAGAAAAAAAACATTTATTATTTAAGAAGTTTATCAAATTAAATATTTGCTACGATTTTTTTATTTAATCAAGTTAAGAAATCTCAAGGCTCCTAATCCAATCCTCTTCGATCTATTTTTGGCAAAAATTCTAATTTCTTTAAAGATAAAACGCAACTCATCTTATCGATGAATTATTCGGTTAAAAAGCCGACTCGTATAAATTTGTGAGAAATTTATGATCAGCTTTCAACCCCTCGAAGGTGGGTGTCGAAGGTCAAGTCACTAGAGGTGTTAAAAACTGGGTCGTAAAGTGGGGTGAAAAAAATTCTTTGAAACATTAATGATGCCGAGATAAAAGCTATTGGATTTTTCCTGTTGATGCTTTACAATCCTTGACCTCATGACGTTTTTCATCAAGTCTGTAGTAAATAAAAATTCGCTTTTCGGTCTACCTCGTGACAGTGACATCTTTCCCTTGACCTCGGTTGTATTTTTCAAAACGAAAATGGAATAAACATGATGTTGACGCCGCCGGAACCAAACAAACTCCGGGGAGTCGTCCGGTAAATGTAGGTAAAAATATTCCTTTTCATACCGGCGCCATTTATTTCGTGGTCATCGTTTGATAAAGTAAATTGCGTCGAATTTTTTTTATCGTAGATTTCGTCACGCTTCTCGAATTTCGGTTAAGGTTCCGATTTTATTAGATATTCTTTCCACGTTAAAATGCTAATAAAGATGCAACAAAGTGAATGGAGTTTCCCGAAATCGTGTCGTTTGTCTAAATTAAGCGCGACGGAATGTTTAATGAAATGATTTGGATTTTCTGCGTGAATGTCATAAAAGCTTAAATTAAAAACGTCAACAATGTTCAAAATAAGGTTATTTACGAGTGCTTTAAGTAATAACATGATACCGAGGATTCTTTGACAAATAACAACATATGGTAACTGTCGAGTTTTATCGTCACATCGTCTCGTTTTCTGTAATTTTAGATACGAAAATACTGATTTGATAAAAAAAATATTATTCGTGTAATTGTAATTGTAGGGTGGGTAAAATAAATTTTTATATAAGAGTTTTGTAAAGATGACCTTTTCAAAAGCACAAGTTCACGTTTCCAATCGGAAGGTTTATTTTTATTTGGCACGTGTCTGTTATTTTTCGTGCGTGGTGGTAGAAATTCCGGGTATTTCCACTGAGGGGTGGACACGTTTCATGTGTAATGCGAAAAGTTAGAATTTTAAATAAATTGCAAAACCAAATTCTCTAGACGTAAAAGAATTACACTAGATAGTATTTTCGAAATCTTCATAGAAAAATGGCTGTGTGTCCACCCCTCGATTTCCATTCAATCGGTAAATCAGGAAATCTGGCAGAGAAAAGAAGTCGAATCTTGACCCTTTTCGATGTAATAAACGATTCCAAAAAAGGGATAATTATTTTTTAAAGGTCTTTGATGGAGGGCACATCTTTTTAATTCGGGAAAAACGCCAAATCGAGTAAAAAGTGCGTGGAGTGTGTTTTCACGATCGGTCCAATATCGCGTAATAATTGACAGGTCAGCATGCAATATAGGCGTTTTTTATTGCACACACGGTCCCATAAAAGTAATGGAACGGAGATAAAATCGAAATATTTTGCGTGAAAACGAAAACAAGATAATAAAATTGATTTTTGTTATTATTTATGCGTTCTTTTTTTGATTAAAACCGCCGTTGTTGTGTCAAGACGTAGACGAGACGGGTCGAGAAGCTTTGTTGTGATGCGCAGCAGACGGTCGTTGAAAGTTTCACGTTTCAAAATGTTTTAAATCTGGCATGAGGCGAGGCGAGGAAATAATGTGCTTGCTCTGTTACTGCGAATGTTATTCGTTTCAAATTACGCATTACTAAAATTGTTATGACGGGAAGAATCGTCTGAGTTGTCGTCTCGATCGGGTTGCAAATGCACTCTATAGGAGATGCATCATCATACGCTAGAAAATGCGGAATTAGTTCAAGAACATGACTGGAATTTTAGAGAGGGAGGGTTGATGATGATGGGATGGCTGGTTGATATTCAAACGATGAGAGGAAGAGGATTAAAAATATTTACATATTTGAGTTTTACAAAGATGGATTTCCGATCGCGGGAGTTTGTAAGCTGGGATTTGCCGCGATGGAAATTTTATTCCGAGAAGAGAAAAATATGTATACTGGCTGTCCAGGTCACCATTTTTTTTTATGTTTTGACCAAAAACACTGTTTTTTGCGAGGTTTTAAAGAATTTGTCATTGTTAAAAGTGTGGAAATAATAATTATTTTTACTTTATGTGCAGTAACAACGGAGAGTTTATTTATATGTATGCTTGGCTAAACATCACGAGAAAACAGATACAGTAGATATAACCTATAATCCAAACTAATTATTGCAAAGGGTTAGCGATTTTTCGAATAATTGAATTAACTTTTTTTCTATTAAAACAATCAAACATTTGGAATATACTCGTATGTATTTATTTAAAAAAAAAGTAAAATCAAACATTGTTTTATTGTATTGTGGATTTATTGAAGAGTAAAGAATTTATTAAATTTAGTTATTTAGTTTTGATTGTGTCTAACTGTCTCAACCTCTTGACATTTTTCTTCATCTTTTCTAAAAGAACGATAAGATGGTCTAATTCAATATTTATTTATGTAAATTAGTTTTTACACTCACTTTATTAACAGGTAGTATGTAGGYATGTAAATTAGAGAGATGGAAGTTTCAGGATTATGTTTAATTACTACCTAGGAAAAACAAGCATAATACATATATGGAGCTATTTTATAAAAATTGAGAATAATTGTTATTGCTGTTCGGATTATATCTCGATGCACTCGCTGTTCGGATTACAAAAGTTTCGGATTAAAGAGGTTGAGCTATAATTGCAATATTAAAAGACAGCAATTAATGAGAATCAGTCTTAGATAATTAAATTAATATTCTTCTTTAATATGAACAACACAATGATCACTAATAAAAAAACAATAATTTACAAGCTCAATTCTCAGATGTTTAAAAGGACAACAGTTTCTCGCTAATGCATTTAGCAAATTATTGTTATCGACCTATCAAACACCGCTATTAATTAAAAACGACTTTAATTAGTTAATAACATTTAATTAAAATATTAATTTGTTAAAAACGTAATTAGTGTCGATTTTTTGCTAAATAATTACTAAGAAAAAAAATCAATTCACTGGAGTCATATTTATAATGATGGTTTTATTTTGTAAACAAGATATGTTGTTGTTTTCGATATTTTTTCACGGTATTATTTTGATACTATTCGATAAGCTTTCCAAACAAAAATTGACTCGTATAGGTTAGCTCGGGTTGTGACGAAATTTTTTGTGTTTTTATTTTAGTTTGTTAATCTTTGCCCTTTTATAACAACTGACAATTGGTAATAGTTAATATTCATCTGTTTCAATCTAAACTGATTTGATTTTTTTCGTTTAGACGATCGCAATTTGAAGGTTACTCCTCTGCATTGTGCAATAATTACTCGATTGACCTTTGGGTTAAATCGAATTTAACCCACGCCTCCGCTGCACACGTACCCACCCGAACGTCGATTGCCCTAATGACCCATTTCAGCGACCTTTTTGTCCCGATCCCAAAGGCGATCTTATCAAATCGTCAATAGTGACACCTGTTACGTTGCGAGATTACTCTGGGACTCTGTTAGGTTTTATTGGTCAATCCGAGCTGGGGTTTGGGGTTTCCTTAATTGTCTCGGTGATAATTAAACGATAAATTTCGAGGCCGTTGTTTTATTCTGTTGGAACGTTTATCGCAGTGTAAATATTTTCTTGCATTTTTTTTCAGAACGCTCATTCGAAGATCACGAATACGTACTTGAAGCATCGAGGGATATGAGGGGGTATTCGAGACACGCCCAATTTAGATACGTTTTCAGAAAAGACTACAGGAAATACGAGTTCTTCCACAATCCACAAGTAAGTATATCATTTCCAGGTGGTCCTCGACTATTTGTAAATAGAAGATTTTTCTGGCTGGGTGTTGACTTACGCCGGTGTATAAATATAAATTATTATCTCGGTTGCGGTTTCGCACCGATGTTTGTTTTTGACGAATGGAATTTGGGTGCAACACTTGAATTTATGTTTGTCAGTCCTAGTTTGTGGGACGCGGAAAAATTCTGTTTTCGTCGATGAAATTGTTACAATAACAAGGGTTTTATCGAATTGACGTCACGTTTTAAAAATTTCACTTTGGAAAGAAATTAATGTGGGAAATGATTTGGCAAAATTTTGATTTGTTTTGACTGACTTTTCGTCGCGTTCTTGAACTTGAATTTTTTGACTTTTTGATGTCGAGATTTTTTTTAATTAAGGCTAATGGATCAGATGATAACAGAGGACAAACTTAATTTATTGTAAATTTGGTTTAATTTTGTATTTAAAAACATTCCCCTAATGGTAATTTTAATAATATCGACATTTTAATCAAGTTTTTTATAGATTTGTATCAGAAAAACTAGGATTTTATCAACATTTATGAACAGCTAGGTTAATTTGTTATCAAATAAACTGAAAAATTAGTTCACTAATGATAACTTTAATTAATATTTTTATGTAGGTATCTGTCCGGAATAGAAAATTTGCGCTGCGAAAAATATAAAACGTGCAAGAATTAAATTATAGACGATTGTACTTGAGCTCCGTATTACATATTTACTAGAAATGTATCATTTTAATAAGGATTTGTTAAATATGCCATAAAATTCAATGCAATAACGAATTAATTCGACGATTTTTAAGGTATTGGGTATGTGGCGCCATCCGTCGGTATACTGTGAACCAACGGTTTGTTTAGTTGGGAACCTGTAATTCCAACCTATAGCGTTTCGTAGATGGCGCTCTTTTCACTATCGAAAACTGTAGCCTTGTTTATTGATTATTATTGTTTCTGACGTCAAGCAATAGGTGTCACTCTCATCTTGAATTCTATAATTTATTGTAAAAAATCTAATTTAATAATGAAAATTCTTTTTAAAGTTAAATGTTTTGTTTATTTATACTTTTTTAATTTTATTATTTAAAATAAAAGATTAACATTTGAGTTATTTCGTTAAGTAAGACACCTATAACAAAGGAAATTTCGGTTTTAATTTTGTTATTGTTTAAAATGAGTTATATTATTCAGACACGAACCTTGGCAATAATTTAATTTGAAAAATTCTTTCTCAATATCTAAGTGATATATTGTCTGGTGTCTGACAAGAGGACGCTATAAATAACAATTTATTATTACATTTCATGGCTCCCGACTTCTCATTCATTAATATTTACATGATTATGATAATTTATCAACTCTTCCTTTCTACGGCCTATTTGCAATGCGTCGAAACTTTTAATATTAATAAACTTTTCATTTTTTCTTTTTCAGCAGTTCTTCCCCTCCGATATGTTGAACGTCACCAAGGAAGACTTTCCTCATCTCACAAACTTCAACGAAAACTACCTCCAGGTGAGTGTATGTTAAATGACTCGTTCCAGACCGGATTTGTTAAGCGAAGCTTCCATCAAGTAAATGATGTATTGTTTAACCCAGTTTGTCTTTTGTTTCTAAACAATTTGTAAAATGAGAGACGTTTTTCGATGTTTTATTTTCACATAAGGATAGAAATTTTCAAGTGGTGTGTTTTTACTTAGATAATATCTCTTGGTGAACAATAGATTTGACAACTTGTGATTAATGGATAAAAATAACACAAAATTATTCCAACCGGATTTTTCGTTAATGACAGTCTCAAAAAATTCTTTTTCGAACAATTACTAAAAAACTCAAAAATACACTGTGTGACATAAAAATCGCACCACCTATAATAGGTAATAGGTACTATAATTTCTGAAGGTTAATAAAGAGTGATCTAATCTTTGTTTAAWTTTTTTTTTCTAAAACTTGATATAGGAAGAGTTATTTACCGTCCTGTRTCGTAAGTGCATTTTTCTGTTGCTGTTACTTTTTCTGCATTGATTAACATAAATTTAATTCTCGCTTTAATTTATCTATTTGTGTGATAAATTTCGGTTTAAAATCACGGAAGTTTATACATTATGTAGAAAGATATGAAGAAAATTCATCCCCTTAGTTGACCATGAAAAATAAAAGTCGAGTTAAAGGTTACACCATTTATGGTTTATTGATAGAGTCAATTTTTCAAAATTTATATCTCCACTTATCAAAATAGAATAAATTGAATTTGTGTTAATCACTTATATCTACATGTTTTGTTTTTGTAGTTTAATTATTACCCAAAATAATTGTCGTCATAATAAGTTTTTTTAACGAGCTAACAAATTGCTGCTAATCAAATCGAAATTCTCGACTTTACGAAAGTGATTTTTCAGTCCTTGAAATGGCTAAAAGAAAAGAGTTCGTTCAACTCGGTGTGTAGCAACATCATTACGCACTCTCCTTAAACCATGATATAACTCGATTGTGAGCGCAATTAGCATAATCAAAATCAAAATGTGGCCAATACTGAGAACCCACACACCTCATAAACAAAAAGCTATTACTAGTCCTACGAGAGAGAAAAAAAAATTATAGGCGAACCATATAATTTTCCGTACTGTTGATCGCCAAATTTTTTTCCTTCTCTCATCTTGTTCATCCTACTCGCGTATCGAAACATACAACAAAATTTTAATACTGTAAACAACTACTATAATTCATGTCACTGGAGCGTGAAGAAGAAACCAAAGTCGTCGAAGAAATGAGCAATAAAAAAAAATAATCCTGACCTGATTTACGCCCGGTAAATTTGATTTTTTGCGTTTTCGAATCGAATCGGGCCTTCCGTTCGCTTGATTGGGACGGAATTGGATTTCCAGGAGCAGCTCTGGTTATTTACCTCAAAAATAAAAAAGGTCAACTGTTTTTTTCAAAAATTTGTATAAGGCCGGATGCTGAGCTTTGTCTATTCGCATCCGTTCTAGTGTTTCCACTTCTTGTAAAATATTTCAACGACTTGACAGCACTTATCTCATATCCTGTCTTTAGAAAAATTATTTGTGACCTTCCCTCACCAACTTCCGTATATTCGAAACCCGTTTTTTTTTTCGAGATTTGTGATTGAAATAACGAAGTTTGATGTTTTCTAACGGATTCCGTGTTTTTATGACTGCGATCTCGAACATTTCGAAGGTCATTTATTAAAATTTGAATAAAGGGTCAATTATAGGAACTTGCGGATTAAAATATTGTCCTTGAAGTGGCAAGATGATTTAGTTTTGTTATTAGACTTACACCATTTGAAGCTTGAATACATAAAGTGAGTCAACTATGCAAATATTTTCACTTTTTATCATCTAATTATACACTCGAACGACATAAAAATTACTCGCTTTTTTCTCTTCAATCGAAAAAAAAGTCCAACAATTGAAGAATAATTGCCCGTAATTACGGTATCGCAAAGTGCTTCAAAGTAACATTTTGTAATGAAATAATTCTTTTAACCTTGCAGAATCTCGTGTTACAAGAAGGAAAATCGCCGGTGGTTTTTTCGCAAGTGTGGATTAAAGATCAACAGAAACAGGCCTGGGGTAAGGCCTTTCTGTTACTCCGCGAGAAGAAGCTTTATCTCTCGTACAAGATCCAAGTGTTGGCAAAATTCCTAAGGGCTGCAAAAATCAGGGAAACTTCGGTGAGTCGAACGATTTTTCTTTACAAACACCTGTTTCTAAGCAGTAACCAAGGTTATATACTAACACGGTGAGTAATACGGTTTTGCTGCATATCGAGCCGTCAAAAAGCTAGAATTCTTTTCTCTTGCAAGAAGTTTTTTTTTTCGTCGTGTCGTAATTTTGTTCAAGGTTTTTACGGTTCAATTATTCTTTCATTTATTATAATCACTTATGTGGTCACCGAGTATACACTTTGAAACAGACGTTTAATGAAATGGTAATGACGATTGTATCGGGAGAAAGAGATACGCTCCACTGACTCGCGAGATAATTTAATTTAACACTTTAATAATTTTTCGTTAGCAGCACGACGAAAAAATCAAGAGAGAATCTTTAATAGGAGTGACACAAATCGCAAACCGACCGAGAATCTTGAACTTTTCTGTCAATTTGTCGACGGTTTTGATGAGTAGATTAGAAAGCGAATGCATAATTTTTTTGCAGAATTTCTCCGAAAGCGAAACAGCTTTTGACTGATGTAACGAGATGACAAGCAAAAATCTGATTTTTTTTTTAAATCCTCAAAATGAGTTGCACGTAATTGAGTCAAGTTACGTTAATAAAGAAATAAGAATAAAACAGTATATAAATCGTTTTAACAAACTTTTAACACAACAATCATTGAGTTGTCAAGCGATTAACACGCAACTCTTGTTGCGTAATGTGCTATTATTTTATTTAAATATCAAACGTGGGTTCGAACCTAAATTTCCGAAATAGGGAATTATGGGCAATTGTATTTTTGGGGTCAAGTTTTATTTTTCGACAAACAAATGCATCGTGCACGAAAGCACACAATGTAATTTATTGCATTAAAAATTGATTAATGAAGATTCGACATGCGACCAAGGGATTGGCCAATGTTAAAAAAATCGTTTTTGTGTCAACAATGGGGTGCCCCCGTGGTGAAGATAATGTTAGATTAATTCGAATTGATCGATTGTGTATAGACCAAATCGGGTGGGTGCCGAAGATTTTTTTGCCGTAACAAGGTCAAAGGATTTCGAAAGTCTTCATTACATAACGAGGTGAACTTGTGGGATTTTTTCGGAAGTTGACAAAATTAGAATCGGATTTAGAAATGAATCACGAGTAAAAATTTGAATTAATTGGCCTTCGATTTAAACAAATGACTGCAACTAGTTTATTAACCTCCTAGGCATCGAGGTGGGATGGCGGTGGATCGATGTTGCAAACGATGATAAGATGATAATGCAGCGTACACATTGTGATAGATTGCAGGGTGTATTTTTTAAAACAAGGGGTTTTATTAGAATAATACTTTATAAAAAGTTTCGTCAAAATGTTAATAATAATTATCTCCCTTTTGTAGGTCAAAAAAGGTTGTGAGCTTGACATAATATCAGGCGGTGATTTTAAGTTTGATTTTTTCATACCAATGACATCTCATGTGAAAAATTGTTCTTTTAAATGGGTATTTTAATAGTATTTTAACACTGAAAATTAAAAAAAAATGCAAGTTTTTTGTACTAGATTCGTGTTATATGTCATTATCCGTGAGATAGCGGCGTTATTATTCAACATTTCCGGCATATTAACCTTTCTTTTTCTAACATTTGGTCCAATTAATATTCGTAATTGCGTAATTGTCGTTTTCCTCGAATTTTTTCCTTCATTGTATGTATGTCGTTACAATTTCGTGTCCGTCCATGTGTATAATTATCGGTTTAGTCGCTACAATTAATTTTAATTAAATCGCCCAAAGTTTGGAACGCGATTTTGCGTATAATACATTCATCGTCAATTATTTCGAGTTAATAGGCTTATAAATATTCACTTTGTAAATTTCACTTTCAATCTGGTCCCGGGAACAATTTCTCTCCCTAATAATAATACGAGGGAAGATCAGTTATTACGGTCCCTGACATACAAGAACACAAGATGTAACAAAAATTACATGATTACTTTTCTACATAGTCCCCTGCAACTGCAATGCATTTTTCCCAACGATGTTCCAATGCTCGGACACCCTTAGAAAAAAATTCTTTAGGTTGCTCCTCTAACCAGTTGTTTACGGCAGACATCACTTCATTATCGTCACCATATTTATTGCCACGAAGATATTTTTTTTAATTTTGGGAACAAATAGAAGTCACTAGGGGCCAGGTCTGATAAATAAGCAGGGTGTTCCAAGAACTCGAATCCTGCTTCATAAATAGCAGTCATTGCAACATGACTTTTTTGAATCGGWGCRTTATCCTGATGGAACAGGATTCMCCTACTCAGMTTTCCCCGTCTTTTTTCCTTAATACACTCGCGAAGTTTTGAAATTAAATTGGCATAATAGTAGCCTGTTATCGTGTGTCCACGCTCTAAATAATCAACCAACAGGAATCCTTCCGCATCCCAAAAAATTGTGGCCATAACYTTACCAGCACCTTTTGCTTGTTCACACGTCTGCCTTCCCAGTTTAAACTCTCGAGACATATTTTTTACCACTTGGTAAGAAGAAGCATTCTCYCCCAGTACAGCCACCATATCTTCGTAAATCTSCGTTGGCGACAATCCTTTCTTTTGCAGGTATTTAATAACAGCGTGCACTTCAGGTTTCTCCATTTTTTGCAAAAACGACTGACTACTTGCAATTGGCTTTCAAATAAAATTAAAATGAAACAAGCAAGAAATCTGAAACTGCACCAACTAAGTGACAAAAGATCAACCTTTAAATATGTCAAATTATGTCAACGTCACTTAAACCCTACTATGTTAGGGACCGTAAATACTGATCTTCCCTCGTATATTCTTCTCTCTTCTCTTCGTTTATTCAATTCAATTTTCCTTTGATCATGTTAATTTATAAACAAGAGTGATTTTTTTTAGTTGATGTGTATTACATTATACAAACATCACACCCTTTTTGCTAATAACATAAACAAATACGTTGGATTTGATCGATAAACGCAGTGGCGTCACGCGGGAATGGGACGACGAAAAATTGTCACGTCTACGTGTAACCAAGCTGAGTAAAGGGCAAAGTCTGTTGCTAAAATTTATCTTGTTAATTTGTGTAAGCATTACAGTCAAAGTGGTTTTAAATCACTTATTTGCCGAGTAAATATAGAAATCTTTATTAGAGAAAATTCCGATTTGTTCTGTTTGTAATCCGACTGGTGATTTTCTTTCGGGTTTGTTTGCTGTTGTATTAATTTTATTGCTGTTATTCCAGAAAAGTTTTATTATTATTTTATCGTGACTACTGAGAAAATGTCCGAGTTTATTTAATTTCGCCAAGAAACACGAGTAAACATACACTTTTTTCATTTATTTGTTTTGCAACTCGCGCAAAGCATGCGATAAAACATGTGCGGTAATTATTCGTAATTTTTCGTATCTGAAAGTGTCGTCTCTCGTTATTGTTCGCGGCAAACCAACAGCGAAGATCCTTATCGAGGGCATCACGTAGAATAGAAAATCGCCGGTAATAAAACATACACACGTAATTGCACACTTGCGAAATCCATCCATCCATCCAGCCTCATTGGCATGCGTTTTATTGCCGGCCCGAGCCGCAGAATTAATTATTATGCACTCGAAGGAATGGTCGAAACGGTCTTGGCTTTTATACCACACCAGGGGTTAATAAACTGAAGGAATTGACAAGATTTTTAGCAACGATCGACTTGCATTCGATCAAAAATCAAGACCAGGATGATGCAATCGCAATGAAACATCGGCCATTATGGATGGTTTACGAGCGAGAATCGTAAAATTTGCTAGTTGTTGGATTTTACGACAGCGCCTTTATCTTAACTGCTAGAGAAGAAGTCGGCGACGCCATTTTGGAAAAGGGTGTCACTTGGGACTACTTAATTTCAATTCTTGATTCTTTCACGTTAATGGTAAAAGAAGTGAAGTTCTAAATTTTGTTTCTTTTTCTAATTAAAACTTATTAATGAAATAATAAATTAAACAATTCTGATTGGATATTAATAACAAGGCCAACAAGTTGAGGAAGAAATAGTTGCGACTATAGAGTTTAGCACTCATATCTCTAGTTGTGAAATAGTTCATTTTAAAGATAAAATTAAGATGTGGTAAATGGTAAAGTAAAACTAAAAGATTTCCTGATTTCTTAAAGAAAATAATAAGTTATGTGATGGTTAAAAATACGTTTATTACTACGAACATTAATAATAGATATAATTAGAATGTCATAAAAAGTCTAGTTGATTGTGTCTATTGATAAGAGATAACAAGGTTTTTTCTTAAAGCCAGTATTAGACAGCTATTTTATTTTTTGTCACATTTTAATAATGAAAAATTTCACTTTCGAAAGGGGCGTTGAGAAATGAGTTGACGTCGATCTTTTCCCTTAATAGAGAAGTAATCCTCCCTACACATCGTCATTTCTTGTTAATAACTCTCAAACCGCCGATTTAATTAAAGCGGTGGAAATTCCGAAAAGTTGTTTCGCCTTCCGGGGATGGCTTTTATTACGCAATCAACGTTTCAACAACAATTTTGAGTCGAAAGATGCGTCTTCACCCTCCACCGTCGTCGTCAAATTGTGTTTACGATAGTGGGCTTTAACCGGGATTTTTTTCCTGTCTTCTCTTTATTTGTCCATATGCCAGAAACAATTTCGGTTCGTCTATGTAAAATTCAATTCCTCGTACTCTCCCCTTCTCGAAAGAAATTTGTCAGTGACAGTTATCGATGTTTATGACAGGACAAGACRTATAATTAAAATGATAGTCCGGAGACGGGGTTTTTTATGACGCGATTAAAGAGAAAAATGTTTGAAAATTGTAAAATCAATGTTCCGCTCGGTGAAAGTAATAAATTTTCCAATGGAACGCTCTGGGAAGAATAACATGTTTTCGGTGGCCAAGAATAATACCTGGAAGAGTCCGGAAACCCGSATCGACTGACGCGAACTTACTTCTCCCTTTTGACTCCTAGCGTGAACTTTCCGATATCGGACCGGAGTTTAAAAACACTTTGATTGGATCGGATCCAAGATAGCTTTTTTGGGATTCGGTCTCCGAAGACGAAGAAATTACACAAGTGCTTTGTTTACGCTTTTATTTTACGGTGACGAACATTCGCTCTGTTTAAAATTTTTAGATTAGCAAATTTTAATACAATCTGGTAACTCAAAAAATTTCATTTGCTTCGCAAAATAATCTAAAGTCACAAATATGATTTTTTCTATTGTTTTATCGTCTCGAAGAACAAACGCTTTATCCAACTGTGGGTATTTTCTGTGGGAACAATTCTATCGATCTGTTTACCGGAAACGTGGATGGTCCTCCAAATGACGGAGGGTGGATTTTACACGGACTACCCTCTCGCCCTTCGTCCTATTCGAGGACTTTTTAATGGCTTTCGTCGACCTGGCTGTTATCTAGGAAAACAATAATGAACGAATGACCGGATAAAGGATTATTTAAAACTAAATCCGGATTTAAGCCGTCGCCAAGGACCTAGTTTTAACACGAGTTGAAATGGACACATAATCGTGTTTTATGTGTCGGAGCACTTAACGTTATGTAAGTTTCTAATTTTTTTCCCGGGAGAATTTTCACTAGATTTGAGAATAGATATATTAAATGCTCTAACTAATTGACAATGATAAATAGAATTTCCCGATTATTATTGTTCCATTTCGGTTTTAGTTAGATGGATGGAGGCATAATAGGCGTATGGAAATTACACATGTCAGATTCATAAGACTAATTTGCTTTACGCCAGTGGCGGAACAGAACGAAACTGACGCGCGCTCAACACCGAAAAATGTAAAAAAAAACGATGATGTTGACATGTACTACGAGAGCCAAGGTTTAGTGCCAGGTCAAGAATAGGCCGCTAATTGAAATGGAATTTGGATAAAAAAATACTTAATATAATATAATATATTTTGGCATCGTTAGAATGGCGATAAAATTACAACCAGTGATTGTTTCTATGATAATGGAAAAAAGTAGGCGATGGTGTGAGTCAAGCTATGTTATCAACGAAACTAATTTGGCGTGTTATCCATAAATTCCTTGATAAGTGTTGAGTTTTGTAATACTTTACAATCTTATGAATAAATTAAAAGAGTTAAAAATGAGTCATTTTTTTCTGGCAATAAAATTAGTATCAGTTCTTGGAAACACGCGATATAATTGATAATTTCATATAATAAAAATCTTTCTACTATCACATTCATTGACCTACATTCGATCTACGATAAAACTTCTATTTTTAAAAGTTTATCAATTACTTTAATTGTAAAGTACAGATGTAACAATTTGCTAAATAGAAGTTTTCGATTCCTGATCACCCATAAAACGAAATATCTTGGTGTAGGTAATCGAATGAAAATAATTTTTCGTTGTAAAATTGAAAACGTTTCAAAACGAATTTTCATTCTACGCCACTGTCACCCATCGCTGTATTTTCCGGCAACTCAAATTTCCACTATGTGCGTACGACTGAATTAATATTACCATTTTATGGCAAATGTAGTTATGTATTATTAAAGCCAGCTCAGGATTCTCTTCTTTATTTTCCGAACTGTAAATTGGCCCCAGTCCAATAATACGAATTTGTAAAAAATCAATCCCCGACACAAATTGCTGTAATTATCTCAGCTGGACGTAGCGGTAAGTGCAGTTTGTAACGTCATCATAACCATTACCTAGGTCGTGGACGGAAACGTTGTTGCTAGGGGCTTTCGAATGATCGATTCCGTTGTGCATAGACCTACTGTTGCTTTCGAATGAATCGACGGTGTAAATGGACGTGTGCCAAAAAATGGTACCAAATTAAAGACACATGTGTTCGAATATGTCGACCAACGACTCGAAGAAATGATTAATTAAAAGAGTACGCGCCCTTTTAATTGCTGAAACTGTGCCAAGTCAAGCCTTCGTAGAAGAGCTTTAAGCCATTAAACGGCGGATTAATTAACCTTTCGACGAATTCGAGAGAAATTCRGGACTCGCTTGCTACTCACTAGTCGACCAAAATCCTAAGATTGAGCAAAAAGTCRATAAATCACAACTGACAGTCCGAAAAGTCATCCGCGGGATTAATTAAATGATTTAATCTGGCATACCGAAAGAAAATTAGTTTTTTCGGGCGCTAATTGTTTTTTTCTAGAATCTTTTCCTGTCGAGGAAACTCATCATTAATTATATTTTTCAATTTCTGGAGGTGAAACGAACAAAAAACAAAAATCGTCTCTTCACGTAATGAGTTTCTTTTCAAAGCTTCCAAATGTAGAGTCTGATGTGAGTATCGGCAAAAAGGAGCACAAGATCAGATGTTTTGTTAAAATCCTTGATATTGCTAACAGGTCCTTTCGGATCCATATTCAAATCAAGCATTTAAGTTCTTTTTCCGGCGAGTTCCATTAAGTGTGAAAACGTGTAAAATAAACCGTCAAAAGCGTTGAATTTTTTCCCGATCGAATCTTTAATCGGATGATCTCGAATGGAACAACACAAACGGAGAAAATTCGTATTCCGGTTTTTACAGCACTCTTATTTTTGTTGTTATTTATGGAAAAACGCTTTAAATTCCAATGTGTTCAAATGTTTGTAAAATGACAAGCTTTAATCAGGCGTCATTTTTCAAACTGACAACATTTCTAAAATTTTAAATTAATTGGAAGTTATTGCAACTAATCACGGACATTTGTTAACATTTTTTAAAGTCGTTATCACTCGAGAAAATGTTTAGTATGTCACGCTTAACATTCAATGTCATAAAGCGATAATGACAAAAGAAAGTTACGACAGTGTTTGTTAATTGTATTCATTCATTTTCTGTCGTAAAATTTAAAAAAGCAGTAGGAAAAAATCATACTTTCCGCCCGAATGCATATAACTCGGCTCATTTGCTCGAAATAGTTATTTTTTCAACGTATGCCGTTTTGTAACTCTTTTTGTTGTGTGGTAATTCTCAAAAAGTCGTTAAAAATGATTAATTATTCGACGTCTGGCAGCTGTCATTTCAATTGTTCAGTTGGTGCAGACTGATAGACAGTATTATTATACAATACACTGAAAATGTCAATTCGAGAATATTGTAACACTGTAAATTAAAATTTTAAATCATTTTGTCCCTGCTTCTGGCAGTTAATACGCATACAGTGTCCCACAAAGACTTTCAATCAAAAAAAAAAAATTTCTAGTTGAAACAACATGCTGAAGCATCATGTATATTTCTGATGTCTTCAGCTTGCCCTGTAAGACATTGAGCTTCTAAAATAGAAAAATCGGAGTCGAATTTATTAGCAAAGAAACCTAATCTTGACAAATTTTCCTTCTGAAAAAAATGAGAAATAATTTCCATCGCCGTATCAATCATAATCAATCGGCATATTGATTTTCCTCGGTCGTATTACCATAATAGGCAGCACGGAATAGAATTTTTTTCATCAATACAATCATGTAGGTTTATTTGTTAGTTTTAATGGAGCCATTAGAGCTCGGCCTTCGCCTGGTACGGGGCATCCCCTTCGAGCCGTTTTTCCTCCATTTTYGCCACACTCGACGTCAGTTTCRAACGATTTCGGAGCTGGATAAAGGCGAAGTCAATGCCGTTAGGTACTTTTGTCAAATTAGAACGCACGCAAAAGGTTAACGAACTAGCAGTGTGTTATTACTGCATTATGTTTGTAGCAAAATACATTGATTGTTATTAATTCTTGTCTCGCACCCACGTTGGTTTTTCATTTGGGCTTCTTCTAACCTTGATTCGAAAAGAATTACAATTTGTGGGACACCTACGCARAAAAAATCAGCAAAAGACGCATAAATTGTCGGTACTTTGTTATAATTATTTCCACTTGCTTCACATCATCCATCATCTGGTCGTTTTTTCGCGATGCCATCATATTCATTTAACAATTCGGTCGGATAAGTCGTGATGTGTTATTTAATTAGATCCAGACGAGATCTCGACGATGAAAAGAGAGTAGAATTTTCAAACCGGTGATTACAAAATGAACGTTTTACACGGATTAGCGAAAATGATTTATGAGTTTATTACGTAATGCCACTACCATAGATATATGAAAATTAATTGGTTTTGAGCGAGTTATTGACGAAAAGGATGTGCGGCAAGAATTCTCATTCCAGCTTAATGGTCCGTTCAAAATTCCATAAATGGGTGCAGAAAAGTGCACTTTTCGGTTAAAGTCTTGTTGTTACTATCCGACTTTGTTGCTATCCGACATTGTTGCTATCCGACATTGTTGCTAATGTTCTACTCATTACCTGCACGCGATCTCCTCGAGGCCTGTTATTAATAAACTCGTGCACTTTTACCAATTCTGACTGGAAAAACCTTATTTTCCGGGTTAAATTTAGTCTAGCCTCGATCTCTTAGGGACGTACCTTGCGGTGAAAGTGTCCGCGGTAACGAGAAATCTGACATTTTCTTCAAGAAGGTTGGTAATGTGGCGATAGGTCACGGACTGTCGACAGTAATTTCCACGTCAATTTCCGTTTTACGATTAACAGTTTTTCTTTTTTCGAATGCARTGACAATAATGAGATAACCTCGTTTGGATTATTATTAGAAAGCGTAATGCATATATAGCATAAGTATGTCAGAATAAGGCGATTATATACGTCATAAAGAAAAATTTCTGTCTCCTGATGGCTGACGCAACCGTTGAGAAATACATATTATAATTCCGGGATTGTAGGCACACTTTTTCAAAACAATTTATAAATATGTACAAATAATTCATTGAATATGTATCCAGAAAAATCRGTTTTCTGAGGTGATCTCTGATACAATGGATCGAAAAAATTAGTTTAAACAATTTTCAAGTTCCTATAATAAGTATGAATTGTCTTATTGACCACTTATATTGTTTTCAGTTTTTGTGGCTCTGAGTATATTTAACGTTTACTAAGACAGTGGGTATTTTTATTTTTTTTTATTTTTAATAGTCTTGGATACCTTTCACAGAGTATTTATTTTCACTTTTTTAATAATAGCTATCTTACTTTTTTGAATCACCTTGTATTGACATGTCAAATTTGGACATTCCTTATTTTTATTAAATAAACGATTTAAAATAACAAATGACTGTCTGACTACTTGACCTACCTTACCTGAAGTAAAAAGTAAAACAGCGTAATGTATGAATATTCAAATCTTGGTTGAATCGATTTTTATGGCATTACCTTCCTTTTCCAAAATTCTAATTTCTTATCGAAAAACAATCAGCTGCTTCGTTTCGCATTAAAACCTACGATATGGAAGTCTGCACTAWCAAAAGRTTGATTTAACAATTCGAAGTACACCTTTTCGAGCCAAGGTAAAATAATTCCAAATCCGTCATCCTGTTTTTATAAAATACAATTGAAAAATGTCCCGATTTAAATACTGTGCTTGAACTTTGCGCGGGTCAGTTTTTCCGAAAATTTCGAATTGTTTATTCCCGAATTTCAAAACAATTTATATAAAATTCTATAAACGTTGATTTGATCCCGGGCCAAGATAAGTCGAATCTGAAATAAATCGTCGAAAAAACGTCCATTGTTCGAGACAATGTTATGGGAAATGAATTTTGCAAATTGCACGTCTTCCAATTAGTTGTCGGAATTCCGGCGACTTATAATTTTTATTTATAACAGGCGGAAATATAATTTCATTTAAAAACAGGTTTTTTTTTCATTTGAATAAAAATATATTGCCAAATTATGAGACGCCGCCATACATACAAACCTTGTCTGTCTTATAGTGCGTCGTAAATTGGAAGGTCGAAAAAAATGTCAATCTGTGTAGGTCAATGGGTCAAGCATTCGATTGTTGAAAGTTGATCGTGTATGTAAATATTTTGGTGTGTCCTTACCGTTTTATTAAAACGAAAACGATGGGTTTGGACACTTAATTAGGTCTCGTCACAAAGAAACCTAAATAAAATTATAATCGGTCATTTGCAACGATAACGTTAGTTGGCCTGAAAAATTATCACAATATCCTGATTAACGCTGATATTAAAGATATTCCTATCAATATTGATCTCAAACCGCCCGTAAAGAGAATAGTTGATGCAAGTTTTTGTAAAGTTAGACAAACGCATGTAAAATGTAGTTCAAAGAACTTCATACATAAATTAAAAGTTGGAAGAGACAGACGGACATTCTGTTAATTCGTTACGGGGGCTTAATTAAATTATGTCTCTTCGTAAAGAAAGTAAACGACTGGAATGAAATATTAATTTACTTACGAACGATTTCACTATCGAACAGACCGTAATGACAGTGTAAATATTTTCATTTTTTTTTATAGAACATCAATTAATTATTGGACGTAAACAATGGCACGTTGATTAAGAAAGATGTTTTTTCAACATTAATCTCTATTAGCAACACTACCAGCATATTTCGCATGCATTCGAGCGAACTTCGCAGATACGGCCATAAAGTTGCCATTGTTTCGACTTTTTTTTAACAGAGTTGTCAGAATTAATGTCGGCTAGTGGATCCGCTTTACCGTCTAGTGAGCTTTACGAAAATAAGGACGATTTTATGTAGTATATCAGGCTGCCTCATCAGAGAAAATAAATACTAATTTAGATGAAATACTTTTCAAAACTTGATAAAAGGCAGTTTATACACTTCAAATAAAATCAGACTTTCAAAAAGCAGTCTGTCAAAATTTGCATTTTTGCAAATAAAGAAATAATTTTAATGTTTTATATCATTGACAATAAATGTGAAAAGAATTGTACAAATTGGACACTAATTTTAGAGCTGGATTACTTAGACATTTTGCATAAAAACCTTTATCTCAATTCATAAAAACATGGACAAACTGCATTTTGAAAGTCTGCTCCTCAATTAAGCTTAATTTTACATTTTTAAAAGAACTTCAGAAACTTATAAACTTAAAACCTATGACAAATTCACAAATGTTTTCCTATAAATTGTAAAGAATTTTCGGTTTTCAAAATTGATATACAGTGGATTAATACAAATTGATCCACAATGAATGAATGAGTCTATTGGCAATCCTGACTCTAATTTTTAAAGCTTACCATGGGAGTGCGCAAAAGATTAACAACAATTCAACAATCTTAAAGAGTTGTACGTCAACTCTTTGTCAGGCAAAACCGTGTCCGGTTGCAGTGTTTCAAATTATTAACAAAAATTCTTTCAAATTTGTTACCAACAGACTCAGTCTTTCTGGATCACTTCGTATTACAATACATTTTAATATCAAATCGGTGTAATATTACTGAAGTGCAAAATTGAGACTAATTTCGTTTGGTAAAATTTTATTGATTTCATTTATCTATCGTTAAAAAATAGATTCTGAAAGATATTGTGATATCTATTAGGGGCCACTTTAGGTCTATAACTTTACTGATTATTTTATTATCTAACAAGGAATTGATTCGAGGGTTTAATAATTTTTTCATTGTGCATCGTGTAACACCGAAGTGAATTGGTATAAAATACAACAGTGAAAATCGACTGGTTTTTATAAATCTTCTTGTAAGTTTACGTTCCTTACTTTTAAAGCAAAATATTATGAATTTTTTAATTATATGGAAATCCTTAATTAACGACAAAATTCTAAACGCTATCGTTTTTTTTGCGAGGTTCGCGAAATCGTCGACACGTCTCAATTGTTTTTTCTCTTTTTTTATTTTTTCGGTGCGAATGTCATAAAGGGTGACAACGGGACGTTAGCGTGGGCGTAATGGATTTGGAACCCCTTCACCCTTTCATCGGACTCCCTCTAATCGGGGCGCACAAACAGCGTAATTTATTCTCGGTCAGAGAGTGTAAAAACAAGCCCGAAACATGCGTCAGAAATGGATTTTATTGTCACGATTTCGTGATAGGAACCAATTAAAAAGACAAATGCCCTTCCGACATGCAATAACAACTTTCGGGAAGATTAAAGGGGTGTTAATTAAACTTGTTGTTGATTGTGTCACCCCCGCGGTCTTTCTTTTTGATATATACTTTTGCCTTAGCATTAAATGCAACAACCGCGAGGAGAAATATAAAATGCAGCAGGTCTTTTGTCTCCTTGGAATTGGTCGTTAAGTGTGGAGCAGTTAAGGTTAATGAATAGGAAAACGTGCAGATCGCGACGGAGTTTATGGTGTTAATACTATAATGGAAAAGTATATCCTTTAATTAAAAAAAGTACATTACAATTTAATGTTTTTAATGCTCATTGCAAACAGTCAAGGTTTTACATTACATACTAAGTAATTCAAATTATAAGAGTGGATGTAACGATGCACTCGTACTAATTAAAAATACATAAATTTAACTTTAAAATACTGCTGGAAGTTGTCAAATTGTGAATTTTTTTTTTCCTGTCGGTAATTAACAGACTCCACCCTTGTTCGGGTTCATTTACCTTTTTTTATACCAATATTTCACGTAATGCTAATCTCTGTTCAGTAATTCGACGCTAACGAGAAGGAAGAGATCGATGTCATAACACTCACAACATTCAAGAAAAGACTAAAGAAATTGCAATTACGACAAGACAGTCACGTACACTCCATCTCGAGTTCGTTTTGACTGTTTTTGAGCCTTTCCAAGTGGCGATCAAATATTTATGTTGGCATTAAATCGGGAAATAATGGACAAGGCGCGAGACGGTAAAAAATCGTAGCGAAATAATAAAAAGAAGCAATTTTTTGCCTTCTCGCGATTACCGTAATGTATGGAAGCCGTTCTGTTGCGTTCAATGGCAACAGCTATTAGACTCGTTATTGATTGCAGATGTCAACCGAAATGATGGTCCTTAAGTCCAGCTATCGTTGGGGTGATTTTCGCTCCGTTTCTTTGTTCCGGGGATCTTGTAACACTTTCGGATACAGATCCTCGGTTTTGAGCTATTAGTAGTGAATTTTTCAAAGCACGTCGGTTGGGTTGGTGGAGGTGGTTGTGTATCTCCTTACCTACCGTAACATTAATATTGTAATCAAGAATCAAGGAAGCGGAGAGAAAAAAAAATAAACAAGTGAAGAAAGATCGGCTTATTATCAATCTGAGTCATTTCTCATTTTACCAGGTAGCAAACAGCTGACCAATCAGCTGTTTCGGTACCGATCGGCAATATTCGGTCTTTGTTGTTAGGCCGACTGCGGAGACCGGCAGCCGCCGGCTCGAAAACAGTTGAATGCCGGCAAACGAGTGGGAATGTGGTGGAGATAGTAGTTGTGTCGATCCTGAGTACCGGCAAACACTTGCAATAATTTTTTTTTTTATTTCGTTATTTTTTCACCGAAAATGGCCGATTTTTCGTGTGATACCTCGTCTGCGATATTTTCATAATCGATAACAATCATTGGTGAGTAAATTTACTAATATGTCAAATACCGAATCTTCTCATTTTTCACTAATTCATTCAAGTAAATGGGTTTTCACACCGGGTTGAAGATAATTATTAACGTAACGTAATGGCTGCACTTAGTGACAGTGGTATGAATTGGGCTAATTCAGGGTTGCGGCTGGTTCGGGAAATGAGGGCTGACTTTTGTTTCGGTAAAATGAAACAAAATTCCTAATTAAGCCCGAATTACGAAATGCCCATTATAGAGGCTATTGCCTTCAGGACGGACTTGGCGATAAGATAAGATAAACCGATTTTAGCACTACATATGAATTACTAATGTTTAAAAAATTTATACATACAGGAGGCTGTAAAACGAAATAGCCAGGCCGATATAAATTAAATTCACCCTCTCTCACAACGTAAATCGAGGAACTTTTATTATCCGGTTTTGTGGATGTACAGTTAGAAATTGTCCATTGTGTGCGGATCTATTCGATAGCGACATGAACGCAACCGCATTTTAATGTAAATTTGTCCGTACGTGTAATTACACGTATTTATTATTTATTACATAGAACATTGCGACATTTTCATCACGTTCGAAGTGGTGGGCAGTCGATGTCCCTGTTTCGTCGGGAAAGTTCAACGATCCTTTTTCTCTTTCCTAAACCAAGAAGAAAACACACAAAAAAAAAAGAAAATCCAATTTTTCTATATAAAGAAGCAACAACAGAAGAGAGATCGTACGGTTCTCTATTAAAATTCTCAAATCAGGTTCTGCTACTTTGATTTTTATTTAAAAAACCATCTCGACCTGCTGTTATGACATGTTTATGGAAATTGGACGAGTTGGTGGAAGTGAAACGCAGTTTAGAAAACCGATTTTTGATAACTGTAGTAGATATGGTGTTTATCTCTGCGATTTTAATTGAGTAATTCCGATTCCAAAATCCCAGCAGACAGATCATATTTTATCGCTTAAAAATAAAAAGATTAATGGGAGTAATGTCAAGGTTTTTCTTCTTTTCCAGATCTCAGAGTCGGACATCAACGGCTTGAATTTCTTCGCCGAACTGTCAAACTACCACGTTTACACGACGCTTAACGCAAAGAACCAGTTTCGTGCCCCCACCGAGTGGGGCATCTGCTTGAGGCCTTCAGGAGTTGACACCGAAGACGAAACTCCAGATTTAAAGTGTATAGCTTGTGATTCGGAACGAGTACGGTCCTGTTGGCTGACCGCCATGAGGCTTGCCAAGGTATCACTCTTATAATTTTTCTTTTCATTACTACTAGGTATCTGCATTTTTCAACCGACACGTGTAGAGAATGTTTATTATTCTTACGTCATCTAATGTTTATAATAAATTAAACTGCCTGATGCAATTTTTCTCTAACGAACGGCAATACTCGAGGTTTTTTTTCTAAAAGGCCATTCATAATCACCCGGTTTCGTGTTTAACACGTTCGAGAAGTTTACTTTTCAGATTTGCATAAATGCGGCAAAAGTGCAGAGTTCAGGAGCAAAGCAAAGGAAAAAACTCAACTCCTCTATTCATCTTTTTTTTTTGAAGTATTTGTAAAGTAGAAAGTTTCTCACGTTTTAATTTATTTTATTCGACGAGGATATTTTAAAGGACGTGAATTAAAACGACTTCCGTTCCAGTTTTTAGTATTAATAGACCAATCAATTTTTTAAATTTATTTTCTTGTAGGGAGTGCAAGTGCAGCTTGCACCGTGTTTAAATGGTTTTTTAGTCGCCGTTTTTAAAACGTTGCCAGCCATAAACACGTCCATCCTAAAATAGAGACTCATCAAAAGCACATTTAAAAAAGTTGTAAAAACAGACGTCTTGTATGTTCTTTATGACCTTGTCTGTTATAACTGTTTTTCTATTTTTCATTTCGTATTGTTTCAGTATGGAAAACAATTACGTGAAAACTACAGAGCCTTCAAAAACAAACAAACGGAGTCCATCAATCCAAAAGACTACAACAGCTACACTGTACCTAATGTAAGTACATACATACAATACATGGATGCATCAATACCAAACTTTGTTAGACAAACAAGGAGAAAAGATAACAGACCACACTATTTTCTTTTACTTAAATGTGAAACTATATCAGAGAGTTAATAATCGAAAGGCGAGAATAAAATTGCGCCCCTGGACTCGCCAAGCCTTGTCCTGAAACGAGCTTTTCAGCTTCTCTTAATTGTGCTGCTTTTCAAAATAATAATAAAGAAAAAAGATCCGAAGCGTGACCTATCTGCAACCTCGAGGCACTTCTTAAAAATTAAAATTCGCTAACGAATTCTCGGTCTCAGTCTTTAGAAACGACGATGAGTGAAGGGGGTAAAAAATCTGAAGGGTGTGAGGGTGATAATCTCTGAAGTTCGTCCTCTTCATTGCGGAGAATTTTTCACTAATTTTCGTAATAGAATGTCAAGTTAATTTACATTCGGTGAAAATAAGGAAATTGATTGTGTATAGGCTCTCGTTCGTTGGGATTCGCGTCTGCTACGGAAATGAAATTTAATTAGGATTTGAAGCTCTCGTTGTGATTTTACGGACAACTGAGTGCTGAAATCAGTGAAATCCATAGCGACTCGATGAATATTGAGTTGTGTAAGGATTCACTCAGGGATCAGGGATTAACTATAAAAAAAATAAGGAGCTCGTGTTAGGTCAATTAAGATTTTAAAAAAAATATGATATAACAGTCACACGATATTGATTACATTTATCTTATCAAAATAATATAAATGCGTCAAAGACCTCGTTAAACTAATTTAAACCGTTTCATTGTTGGGAAAAATGCCGCCACGAGTTAGAATTTTGAGCTGAAAAATTGCTCAATAGTTAATATGACGATTATCCAAGAGTTCGGTGCAAAAATGCAAATATTTTGATTTTATCAGTGAACGTTTCTAAGTCAAGGTTAAAAGATTTTTTAAAATTCACAGTACACACCTTTGTTATCAAAGATGACAACAAAATTTGAGTTTCGTGTTTAGGATGCGTGTCGTTATTTTTGTGAAGTGGACAATGTCAAGGCAATGCCAGTAGTGTAGGTGGAAAACTTTCGATTTTAATCGATCAGTTAAATCGCCAGACAGCCTGGGGACGAGATTTTTGTAAAAAAAAAATGAATTGTATGGAACTGATAAGGAACTTTTTTTATAGGAGTGTTATTTAGTCGTAAAAGTATAATCTCCTTCAAATAAATCACCAAAAATTCCACTTGAAATAGCTGTAATGTAATTTTTTTAATCTAGGTTTATTCTCGATGTCCAACTATGCTTTTCATTATTTTGCATTTATATCATAACATTTAAAGAAAGCCTATTTTATGCAGTTTTTTCTGTTATTTATAAGGCACTGTGTTTATATAACTATCAACGCTTTCAACTTGTCAACTATTTTTGTTTTTACAGAGAATACTTGAATATAACACTCTGTATGTTTGTTTTCTTGTATAATGTACAGAAAACAATTGAAAATGAGTCATTCTGTACAAGGGAAGAAAGTAATTGCTTTTTGAAGTCGCAATAAAACCGGCTAGTTGCGTTTGATTTTTTTTCTCTACTAGAAACAATTCCTTGAGATTATCGATGCAAATCCGGCCCCTAGCTTAGGTTTTCTCGTAAGGTTGCGTCATTTGATTCTAAGTGCCCCCAAAAATAGGGAATGACGCGTAAATAATTCACCAATCGAAAAATCAAAATCTTCGAAACTCGTCGTGTTATCCGAGAAAACACACACCATTTGTTACTTGGCTTAAATCTAGATAAATGATTTCGACGCAGCTTTTAGCATATACGATTTTTCATTCTTTTGACGAATCGTTCGATTTGTGTAATGCGTTTTTCGACACAAAGTTCCGTAGTAACATCCTGTATTTATATACATTCGTGCTCGTGGAACGAAAAGAAACAATCAAGTAGGTACTTAATAATGSGTAATACGGATGGGTGTATTCGTTTTTAGCCATCTGCTCTTGTTGCTATGCGAATTTCGTATACGTACGTGTGTGCTTGCTTGCATCTGTTTATTGCATTTTATCCTGATGGGTTTACTTTTGAGGCGTCACGTACTCCCCTGGTTACTACTTGCACATAGCAACAATACCCATCCTGCTGTATGTCAAGTTACTAAACTCGACGAAAACGTCGTCCTTGTCGCTCCTGCCAAATCCATATTAATTATTCTATCATATGGAGTGGCAACAGGGACGAACTAAACCGATTTATCAATCGAGGTCGCGTCTTTTCCAAAAATTCGTTCGTTTCACAATAGAAACGATATTGTTGATAGATTTGTTACTATAGGATGATATTTCAATCGGGAAAACATTCGTTTTAATTACCGTGATCTCGCGAGATTAAGAACTCTCGTCTGGGGTTGTTCGAGGGTGGATATACACACGACGCTTGATTAGATTACTCGCGGATGTTTTTTTCAATCTAAACGGATTTTTCTACCCGCACCTAACATTAATAACCCCACCGAGGAACTTCCTGACGTTTAAGGGAGCGTCGAATTTCCTGTTTAGTTTTTTACACAAAGACCGTCGACTCGAATCGATAAAAATTTCAAAATAGAAAATTATTACAGAAGCGGACTGAGTGAAAATGGATAACCAGCCGTTTTCCAGGTCATAACAATACGTTTCACTCAACTTTCTGTAAGACACATAACGCTTTCTCCTAATCAAATTTTAAAAACGGTTCGAAAACAACAAGGGAGGCGGAAAATGTAAAAAATGTCTTGAAATTTTTCTCCCCTCGATGCTAAAAATCAGAGTTAATTAAAATGTTGAGTCGATAGTTGAGCCAGACCGCAGGTAAATTCAATTTTGCTTCGACGGTAAGTTACACCTGTTTTAGGAGAAACCTAAAATTAAACAATACGCTCTTCCCCGCAATTATTTCTTAATAACCACCAACCAGCCAACCAACCTGCATCATAATTTTCCATTACGTAACGACGACGAATACGAATTGTGAAACGTGAGAGCGAAACTTGTAATACGGCAATTAATGCGAAAGTTGCCGACGATCTTATCCGAAATTCTATTTTCTTCATTGAGAGTTTGAGATGCGAGGGAGGATTTTCGGGACGCTTTTCGCAGCTATTCCGATTTTAATCATCCGGAAATTGAAACGATAATGTAAAATCCGGACTTGCATTCATAAAAAGCTTCAGAAACGTTAATATAAATTATTAAATTCGACCGATAACATAAGTAGAATTATTTTTGTTCCGGTAAAAAACCTCTATATAATTCAAAAAATTGAAGCTAAATACCTATTTCAAAAAAATTCATCGAGAACTGCTCAATTAAACAAGAAAATGAGATACGTACTTAGAGATTGCGTACTATCTATCAAGTCCAACTCTTAAACCTCGATATTGATAAGACCTCCGTAATGGTTTTGGAGTGGATCTATTTATATATGATAAGAACTGTAAGCCTCATTAGTTGAAGTTCATTTTTTAATAAAATAATTGAATCTATCCTCTAAAAAATTGAAACGGAATTCAAGGACGTCTTTTTAATAATTTAGAATGAAACGAGAGGCAATTACTAAGGAACAATTTTAGGAAAATTATGTAAGAGCCTCTGGTTACTCCAAGGTTATTCCTAATTGCACATGAGGTGATTCATACGAAATAATTAATTTACCATTAAATTCACGCTTTTAGCCACCGATTCCTCATCCCTCACACACATTCCCCGACGTCCTGCAATTTCGTCGATAACGTGGTCTGGCCGGCCGTTCTCTATTCTTCCGTTTTTTTTTTTTTTTTTTCATGAATGAAACAACTCTCCCCCGATCGTCAAATTTCGCGTTCTGCTTGAATTAAATCAGCCTCGGAATTCGCAATGTGACAGTTATTTGACACTTACTTTTACCCCAAAATCATCCGATTATCTTGTCATTTTCGTATGCTCTCCTCCATTCGCCATAGTGTCGGAAATGGCGACTGGAGGGAGGATACGTCCCCACCACATCTCGTCGGATATGCACTGATAACTGTTTTATCAGCGGCTGCAGCCGAAACCGCCAAGGTTCGCGATTAGAAGGTCGACCGAATCGGAGCGGCGATCTGCGGTTTTCGCTCTGCGATAGTACACACACGTGCAAATTAACCATTGTGGTAGTCGTATGGCGATTAGCAATGCAAATTTTCGTAATGTATATATGTATAGTAATTATATTCGCGCCGAGTGGTTGTTGTTTCAATGATAAAACGTCGTCATCACATGTCTGCGGTTTTCCTCAATAAGAAAAAGAATACGTGTGGCGCATTAACCTTAGCTGTCAATTAACCTAATTAATTTGTGACGTCAGCGTCTAATGTTCATTGTTTACTCACGGCAGAATGCACTGTCGAAACGTTTTCCCCCCTATTCGGATTTATGCAATATTTCTGTCTGCCGACATCGATTTCTTTGTCACATGTTTCGGATTTTTCGGCAAGTGGAAGTCCCATAATGCGGTTACGTAAGATGAGATCCAACCCACATATTCGGTATTCGCGTTCAAGGCCGCCCGGTATAAAATAAATTACTGATTTTTCGGACAGACATTTTTCCTGTGAAACAATCTCCGACATCCGAACTAACTGTCCCCTACTGTTGCAATTACTTGATGTCCCATGAAACAATTGTTACGTAAGACCGGCTGCGGGATTAAAATTTTTATGGAAATTAGCCGTATTGTGTATGGGCGGCTTGGTGGAAAAATAGTGTTCGTCTTTTGTCTGGGATAATTGCTGTCACGCCAACTCGGATACAGATTGAGGTGCCCTCCAAACGACCTCTTCTTCATAGAGACATTGCATTTCGTACCAAATCCTGAAAATTTCCCTGGTGATRAATKACCGATTTCTGTTTTTTTTTGTAGAGGAAAAATCGCCTTATATATGATCGTCTTTTGTTGTGACTGTGGTAACGATGATTTATTTACAAAACCTTCAATTTTTTACAAATTGGCAGTGGGCGGATATGAACAGATGATTTGTGTTTTTGGCCCGTCATCGCCGGAAAAAAATGCCAATCAAAACGGACACCGATTTAGATGACCTTCACGAAGGTCTCCGAAATTTAGAAAAGCTAACGTCATCGGGGAACAATCGTACGGCGGACTAAATACCTGTTTTCTATGGCTTGCTAAATAGAACAAAAATTTGTATCTAAACCAGTAAATTCCAAGGTGAATAAATCCAGGTATAGTCGCGAAAATGTTAAGGGCCTCAGTCGAGGCCAAAATTCGGCCTATTGAATTAAAATTCCAGATTGAGTGCAGGAAGAATTGCCACTTTTTCGCTTTAAATTTCCATTAAAATCGTCGCCAATTTCCTTGAGTATCAATAAAATTGGAAACGTTTCCGGTTCTGCCGGAAGTCGTCCTTTGCTTTTATTTCTCGTCGAAAAATCGCCAAGGTTAGATTTGATGTTAAACATCCGACTTGTCGATAAGTCACCAAGGTTGTACAAGTCGTTCCTTTGTTCATTTTATTTTAATTATTAATTTATTTGTTACAGGAATCTGTCAGATCGAGGGTCGCGATGGACTTTACCGGCTCCGTGGGTCGCATAGTCGAAGATCCGAAAGAAGCGAAAGCTATTGCGGTGGCGGAGGGTTATTCGTGGAAGAGGCGATGGCGGCCCCCTTGTCGTCCACCCCCGAACAGTGGCTATCCACAAGGCCTCGAATCGGGGGTGCACATAACGCAACCGTGGTTTCACAGCGGCATGAGCAGGGACCAAGCAACGGCACTAGTCACAAAACACGGAACAGTCGACGGGTAAGCAGGTTATTAATTAATAAATTGCACTACGGAGGGATGCTGTTGACGTAATTGGGGAGTTTCTTCGCGGTGACGTCAGTATCTCCCTTGTTTAAAATAAAAGAGAAAAAGAAAATGAGAAAATACAGTGTTGAGAGAGATCAAGGTTCGACGAGCCTTCAAAGCACTCTCTCTTGCCGGTTTTAATTAACGATCAAGTAAAGTATTGTTCTCGTGTTATGCATTAATTGAAATTAGTTCCACGTTTCATTTATTAAAGGAAATGAGTTATTGTTACCTTCACTGTTAACTAGATCATAATTTATTGCGGTAGGTTRTGTCACAAATAATTTTCAATTTTTCTCATTTGTTGCAGGGTGTTCTTGGTAAGGGAGAGTCGCTCGAATCCAGGGGCATTCGTTTTAACGTACAAATGCGGAGGCAAAGTGTTGCACGCCCAAATCACTCCGATCCTCGACCCCGTCCGAGAAGCTCACGTTTTCTCTCTCGATAGTGGCGTTACGAAATTCTACGATCTCTTGCAACTCGTCGAATTTTATCAATTGAACGCTGGATGTTTACCCACAAGACTCACTCATTACGTAGTACAGAATTGTTCGCCGGTAAATTCGTCAACGAATCCGACGACAAAGATGACGGTCTCGGGAAGCATTTAATAATGCATTTGACTGACTTTTCTTCAAAGTGACTTTAATTTATTTTTGATTGTTGTTTTTTCGAGTGACGTGGATGCGAACCAAAGTGAAACTGGATCGAATTTTTAACTGGTCCGCCTTGTAAAAGACACTCAAGCACTGATTTTTACCCTAGTTGTAAATTCCGAGAATTTTCCCGGACTTTGTGTTGTTGCTCCAGCGATTTTTACAGGGATGATATTTATTTTTTGTTCTTTCGTATTTATGTTTAATATGTATTTCAGTATTAAATCTCATTGATAACAGGGTGAAAAAAGAACTAGTTTGTAATATCTCTTTTTCGAAAAAAGTTAGATGAGAAAGGCTGTGGTTGTTCTGGTGTGGATTAGAAAAATATATTTGATATTTATAAAGAAATTGTTAAATTCACACCGTTTGTATAGTTTTAGGATTAGATAAAACGATTTTTTCGTTCTTTAATCAAATATCATAGGTATAATTATTAAAAACCAAAAAATATATTATTTAATTTAGGAAAGCAATATAGTAAAGAACTTCTCGTAGATGTGATATTTAGTTAAGTATTTTTTTCATTTACGCACATTAATCGTTATTTAAACGCAGTATTTTTGAAAAAAACGTGCTTTTGTCTCTACCATACATCATTAACTTTATTTATGTATTTTTTTTTCTTTTTTGTAACATTTCTTTTTCATCATCCTTGTAAGTTAAATAAAACAAAAATCACATATGTGGACATAACATTAATTAGAAATAGTACTTATGCAAACAGTGACAATTGCAGCTTGTGTTCGTTGTGACTGAACTGATTCTTTGATACCGCTCTTGTTTCTTATTCCACTTACTGTACATCCATTATTTTGTACTCTTGTAGATGACATAAACTAAATTTAACACTTAATATAAACAAGTATTTCTTTGTTACCCGATCCTTGCCTTTTACATAAAGATGTCTTTCATATTTTTTCGACATGGAAGTGTAGTAAGTCTACTATGGACAAGTTTTAGACCAAAAGACTACACAGATAGATATTGTTAGGTAATAATTATAGTTTTCTTTAGATGCACCTTTGTCAATTTTTATGATTTAAAAAAAGCGACTAATATCTACTTAACAAGCCAAATTAGTAAATTTTTGGTTCCATTTTTTGTAAATTAAAAAAATTGGCAATAAAAAAAAATAACGTAAGCTTTTTATAATATAGGTTGAATTTAAATACTTTTAATCATATACCAAATTTCACTTATAAAGTTGCGGTCAATTCAAGTGATGTAGGTATGCCACCAGCAAAACTGTTGAAAACTGCTGTGGAATCTTGTGGAAATAAACATTAGATCCGAATGTGCCTCGGTTCGAAAAACATGGACACTGAAGTACATAACCCTAGTTTTCATAAAATACTTTTTTGAGGTTAGTGCATTTAAGAAGACCTCAAAATGCCGTTTATGATAGGGCCGGCTCCTATAAGGAGAACGTTAAAATTTTTGGAAGCCGGGCGTTTAATTTTGAAAGATCAAATCAAAATTATGGCCGTACATTATCATCTTAACGGTGAAAATAATAAAGGGACAAAGTAAGTATTTTACATTTTAAATTCAAACGTTAGATTAAACTAACAATTTCAGAGAATTTGTATTTTGGTGTTTGCCACAAATACAGTACAAGAACCCCAACGTACAAATTGCGACTTTTAAAAACCTAACACCCTCACCTTTCATTAGATGTTTTTATGGTAGGTGTTCCGATTTCTACCACTTTATATAAAACAATACGTAATTTTAGATACCGGAGATGAAATGCTAATAGATGTTGATAATAAGAGCAAGGAAGAAATTTATGAACACCTTATAAGAGTGGTGGGGAAAACAAAGTAATTTTACTTATTATGAATTGGAGCTCATGTAATAATTTAACTAATTATAGGGACATACTCGAGGCTGAATCGATTTCCAAAGAAAAGAAGGATAATCCTGCAAATTTCGGTGTAGGTTGTGACAGACAATGTATTTGCGAACTCCCAGGACAAGTCCCTTGTCCCAGTATTGTACCCTTGCCTAATCACATGAGAGGCAAATTTATTTATAAAAAAGATAATTAATTATAATTTGTAAATGTTTGTACACTTTTTAGACAATTAAAAGTTAGAAACAAAATTGTTTGTATAGGTTGTATTATTCAACGGGACAAGTTACGGGTTAAAAAAAACACTGCATTGTAATATAATACAGAATATTTTAACTTTACTGGTTGGAATTATATTAATAATAAAAATGATAGAAATGTTAACTTCATAATAAAAAAAATCACACTTACCAATTCTTTGGGAAAATTATTATAAAAAGAGCAGAAAAGCAAGATTACATACAAATAGGCCACAAAAAAAATATAATAAAAGTACAACCTGCTAAGAGACCTTCCAGATCGTTAGTCGTACATAAATTATAGTAAACATACAGTCTTCATTGCACCCATCAAAAAAAATAAATGAACCATTTTATTACTAATAGAATTTTTTTTTAGTATAAAATCGTACGTCTCGCATAATCGCGCATGCAATGGAAAAATCATCAGACAAGTAAAGTAAAAACCGGTAGACGATACAACAGTTCCTATGTGTGCACTAGGCATCAGAAATCATCAGTTATGTACAAAAAAATGTGAGCGAAATTCGCCAAGACTTCAAATTGTCGAACTTTAGTCACATTACGCTAAATGTATTTATTATAATTGGACTTAGCTAGTGTTTTTTTTAGTGAGCATTTATCAGTTCACTAACATCCTCTTGGCACCGATACTACTCCATTCGGCGATTTTTGAATAGTTCCATGACTCTTTGATCTTAAAATTATTATTGCCGACCAAAACTGGAATTGTACTCTTTGAATTATTGATACTTCATAACAAAAACAAAAAGGAACTATTACAAAAATCCGCGATACATCTTCACCTTGTACAATACTTAAGAATCGGCTGGTCCATTTCCGAATTACGATCAATTTGATCTAATAACCTTGTACTATTTGCCCGTCTCCTTACTCTCCCATACTTTTTTTATTTATTTATATTTTAATCCTTTTTTTTTCTTTCACTCATCACGAACTATACTTTTAATTACACTTGATAATAAGGTTACTACCAGTTGGCCATTCCGGGCTTGTTTAACGTCATGAAGTAAATCTGGCAGCTGGAACCGCTCTTGGCGCTCGAAAAGAATACTTTATCGTTACGTTCACACAAAAACTTCAAACGTTGAGCCTTCTTGTGCATGAAGACGCCGTCCAAATGACCCGACTCGACCGAACGGATCTCGATCGCTTTATTGCCCCAACCCATTATCTGGCCTGTGCCGATGTACGCCACCGATGTGGGCATTTCGCCCCACTGCAATAAACAACATTATTCCACCTTCTTTTTCCATCACAAACAACGAAAACTCACTTGCAAAAGCATATTTTTCGATACGCGACCGTAAGTGTTCACATAAACGCCCTCATTGTCGTAACAAAGCAACAACTGCATGCCGTTACTATTCGGTAACGTTACTATACAGTGTGGAGTTATAGCACTTTGTGTCTGAAAAAATAGAAAATCACAATAACAAAAACTCGTTTAAAGTTACCACTTTAGTTAAAAAAAAGTATAAAACACTTACGTGTTTCGGTAAATAAATGTCGTAAACACTCGCGGAATCCAAATCGACAGCGTGAAAACCATCGGCACTTCCGTAAATCACTTTAAGTCTCGTGCCTTCTTCTACCGTCAAGTCTACCAAGAGTGGTCTATAAGTGAGCTCGCAGAACGATTTGAAAGCCATGAATTTATGATACGGTTTCGGTGCCCACGCGTAAATTTCAATACTGTCTTTCAACGCAATCACCAAAAACTTGATTCTTTCGTATTTAACTATTTTAAAGTGGACAGCACCTTGAAGATCACCCACGTTGATCCAACCGTTCCTCCTTTCCACTTGCTACGGTTAAAATTATCAATCAAGTAAAACAAAACAAGCCAAAATATTAAAACTCACATCACTAACTCCGTCCGTCCTGAGAATCTTATTCTTCAACCAACTGAGATAATAGACCCTAACGCGATTTTTCTTGCCGGAAATAGTTACGAGAATATTTTGGCCTTCTAACACTTCCATTTGTTGAAAACGTCGCCTGGATATCAGTTGGTAGACCTTGCCTTGACCGCTCCTATCCAATAACATCAAGCCATGTTCAGTACCGATTAAAAGGTTAACACCTAAAACTCGCAATTAAAACCTATAAAATTGCATAAGTAGGTGCAAACCGACCCCATAAAGCCGCACACAAAATCTCGCTGTTGAACCTCTTCTTGTATTTCCTAATTTCAGGCGTGTCTGATGAAATATCGTGCGAAGTTGGTGTTACATTCACGTTAACGTGTGACTCTCTCCTGCTTTGGGCAGATCCAGCCCCAAACCCAAATGTGAGGAAAGACCGTTGTTTCTGTTGCAAGGCAAGAGCGTTTACATTAAGAGGTGTTGCTGATTTATTAGGGGAAGGGGTAACGTGAGGAGACATTGCCTGGCGATACTGAAAAAGAAAATATTTCAATTTTTTCGAATCTCGACTAATTTTGGGTTATTTCTACTCAAATTCTGTTAGAAAGGTTCCGCATGCACTTACCATTCGATTAAAAAAAAATGGAACCTTGTACTACAGCAACAAAGCTGCTTGAAATAATCAAAAATACTGGCAGAAAGCCAAAAACGACGAAATTTCGTACTTATCGATGAGTCAATGTTTGTAAGCGGAATTAAAGCGTTACGATGCAACAAAAAGGGTTAGTGAACACGGACCAATGAGGCAAAATAAAATCAAAAAAATTAGTCTTTCCCGTTAGTTCCAAAAACCCAAAATTAAAATAAAAACAAAAAAGATGATTATGATAATGATATGAACGCAACTACAAACACACTACGATTAAAACGACAACAAATAGGTGCATACTTACAGTTACACTTATGTTGTTACGGACGTCACTCAGTTAGGCAAAAACCAAAGAGAAAGACATTAAAATTAGTGACGAACACCTATTTCATTATCAAATAACAAACAAATAAAATACGGCCTGTTACGAACGATTATTTTAATCAAAAAATTAGATTTTTATCTTTTCCCCACATTGTTTCATAACGTTAATGAGTCACTTTTAAATAAAAAAAATTAATTAATCCATCTTTTTTCGTAACAGCCTGTATGACATTAAATTATCCATAAAAGCCCCTGCGGTAGCCTAAATTATTCAATTCAGATAAGACGTCCTGAATTATGAAACATTTCTTGTGTGCAAAATTGAGTTTTGGGGCAAAAACAGAGTCTAACAAGTTGATGTAACGCCAATTAATTATTTAAGATTTCCTTAGCCTTACACCAACTTGTATCGGCTTAAATTTCACTCCTTTGTAATAAAAACTGGGTTACAGGGGGTTACACTTGAAAGCAATTTTATCTCATTTTTTTGTTATTGACATAACAGCGCCACACACTTAACAATGCGAAAAAATACTTTACCTCCTCGCTCTGTGACTTATCTCTAGCCGAAGGCGTGCCGGGGCTACCGCTCGCTTGACTGAGAAGATCAGGTAAAACGTTGCTTTGACGTGAGTGGTCACTACTTCTACCGTTCTAAAAAACGAAATGTTTTAACGAAAATTCGCACAAGTTTTTCAAACGCGTTTAACTAGTCTAAAACTACCAAAGAAAAAACACAAAAATGAACACAAAGAAACAAATGTACACACCCATACACACACTGATATACTTATAAAATATAAAAAAACAAAGTACTCAAGACACTAAGATGGCAACAGTTGCAGCCAGTCATGTTTGAAATCTTCATGCTATTTAATTGCACGATTCTTATCATGCTTGTCGAGGGTAATGTTAATACCCAACAAAAACCAAATCGGTTTTCCAATTCTAGAAAAAATCGAATCACTTCGTGGTTTCTTCGTGTAGATGGCGGGATTAGTCGGTCACGTTGTTAGTTGAAGCGGAATTTTTCACACAATGTTAATAACAATAAATAATTAATTAAATTATTAAATTTAGAAGAAAAATTAAACACCATGCACAGTTTTAATGTTGTTTATTTGTTAAAATTAAGCACAAACTATGTTAACAAAAGCGAATCTGAATACTGACTCAAAGCATGAATTTTCAAAACTAGTCCCTCCTCCAATACCACAACAATGACTTGTAGACAAATCTAATCCTATTCTAACTCTATTATACTTTTACAGTGCGCTAGAAGGGTACTACATTTGGACGGCCTTTTCATGGTATGTATTTTGATTTTAAAAAATTGTATAGTCTGACATCATATTTTATTAAGCACTTAGGAACAAAGAAAAAGTCTTGAACCACTATTTTGCGACTGATCTTTTTACTTAACATATGGACGTATATTTCTTAACGAGCACATAATAGTAGCTATAATTCAAGAGTATAAAGTTTATACATGAGCCAATGGCGAGTATATAAATCATCCAAGTATTAATAATAAGTCAATTACCGTTACCGCAGTGATATTTCATATTTTTAATTCTAGTCAAGTTAACTTACTCTAATTTTCTGATCTAATGACCCATTCTTTGAAATAACGCAAAATAGATAATAATGTAAAAAAAAAACCGCCCAACAATTTGTGATTTATCGTAGAGAAAACGTGAAAAAATCAGTATTCAGCCAACCACAGACGATGCGCTTGTGACTTGTTATTCTATTAAAAAGCACCCGAAAATGCGGAATAAACCAAAAATTACCTGTATGTACAAATACTCCTCGCCATCGAACGAATTACTCGTCGTCGTCGACAACGACAATGAATTAATTTCGATCGGCCTCGAATTTCTGTTCCTGATTTTCTCCACTTCTTTAGCGAATTGTGCTTCGACTTCGCGTCTACGCGCTTCTAAACTCTCTCTTACACTCTTCCTCGCGTCCGTATTCCTCAAAACAATATCCGATTCGGTCTTCTCACGTCGTGGTTTAACGAAATTACCATCGACTCTAAGTATCATTCCATAATCTTTGTTATTTTTCGGCGATTCCGTTCTCTTGACGTAATCCATCAAGATCGGTTCGCCATTTTTCTTATTCAGACCAGCCTCTGAACCGCGTCGATTATTAAAAATGCCACTCGAACGTACGTTTTTATCCGAAAAAACGGCCGAATGGCGTGAACTCAAAGGAAAAAAATCGGAATTCTCGCGCCGAAAGCCGCGAAAGAACGAATTGTTGATTTTCGAATCGCTATCCATCCGACGATGAGTCGGCCCTTTTTTATCTTTCGGCGTCTCTTCTCTCTTTTTATTTAACTGCGAAGATGGGAAAAACTTTTCAAAATCCCACTCTTTCAACAATGTCGCTTCGTCGATATCTTCAACATTCTTTAGACTGGCTGCAGACTGCTGTCATTTTTTAAACACAACAACAACGAAAAATAAAATAAAATAATAATTCGTAAACACTTAAAACTTATTGTAACCATAACCACGACTTACCCGCCGTAAAACCAACGTTTTGTCACCTTGTGACTCGTCATCGTCGGGCGTTGGGGGCAGAGGCCTATTGGGAGCACTACCGGAACTCGAGCCGGAACCGGTGGCTCCGGGACTAGACACACCCGCGCCACTTTCAGGCACTGCTCCTAATCCGGCTCTGTAAGAAAATTCGGGACTAACCAAAAAAAAAAAAAAAAAAAAAAAAGGAAACAAAAGAAAAACGCATCAATTAGTAACGTTGCAGTGTCAGTATGAAAATTAACAGAAGTAAACTTACAGCGGTTTCGGGGGATCACTAGCCAATAAGGTACCGTCATTTCGGGCTCTTCCGTTATCTTCTGGTTCCGAATCAGTTTCGCTATCKAYAACCGAATCAAGAATATTTCCGCTTGCTTGATTGCTTGAATTCGGTGTGTGATTGGTGGAACTCGGCGTCGACACGTTGTTATTTACAGCGGATTGCGATTGTTTGTTGTTGCGGTTATTACGAGGGGGCGCTTCAGGTTGAGAGGATTGCTGGACGCCAATTTCTTTCAAGTGAGCTGCCAAAACATCCAATTCCTAACACAAATAAATTAAAAAATGTTTATTTCGATAATATTTACTTATTAGTT
Source organism: Tribolium madens (assembly GCF_015345945.1). Taxonomy (NCBI): domain Eukaryota; kingdom Metazoa; phylum Arthropoda; class Insecta; order Coleoptera; family Tenebrionidae; genus Tribolium; species Tribolium madens. The sequence continues at coordinate 5,287,889 of NW_025401068.1, forward strand.
ATTATAAATGTTACAAAAAAAAATAATTTTCGTTAACAAATATGTTATCAATTAGAAAGTGAGAAAAATTAAAATTGGACTAAAAGTTAGTTAACAAAAAAAATGTAAGTGAAGACCTACCTCAGGCTTACGTGCAGGGCCCTGTAGTGAGAGGTGAAATATGGACATGAAATAAACAGAAGAGCCAAAATTAGATTAAAGCAGTGCTACTAAAAATATAACAATAAAAAAGCGTGAACATCATTTTATGGAAAGTTATTCACGTTTAAGACAAGAAATTTACTTCAGAAAAAGTCAGATTTATTAATTACATAAACCCAACTTTTTCCTCATGCAATTAACTAGTGATTTGTTTATAAATATTACCTACCATAGGCTTAAAAATATGTTGTGATTGCGAATTCCTTTGGCCTTGCTGCGCCCGCCCGATATTATTATCAGGAGGTGGCGGTAAGGGCCGCCTGGGAGGTGCAGGATCGGGTACAACAATAACTCTTTGAGGAATTTGGGGAATGGGAGGGCGTGCAGGTGGTCCCGGTTCAGGAATCTCTTCTTTGTCTTTATTCCTTCCGCTTCTGTAATACCAAAGAAAATTGAGTATTGCAATCAATTTAATGTATGTATATATTTTTACCTAGGTGGCGGCTCCACCACCTGACTCAACGTCCTTCCCTCTTGAATCTGTTGAAAATTCCTTCTCAAAGTGTCCCCTCCCGGAGCTTGGACTATACTACTCGGTTCTCCTGCGATTTGCGGCTCCTCCTCCTCGTTCTCCGAACCAGAATATCTATAATCCTCTCTCTCCTTCTCCTGTTTTCTCTTCTTGCACCTGTCGATGTGATCCTTCAGTTGAATCCTGACCTGTCTCTCCGTCGGTTGGTCCCTGATAAATGCATGTTTTAACAGTTGTTCAGTGTAGGGCCGGTCGTGGTAGTCCTTTACTAATACTGTTTCAATAAAACCGTGGAACTTCTTGTTCCATTTTTTACTCTTGAGTCTGGGTGGAGGGTTACGAGGGATGAGGAAAAGAGCACGCATCGGATGTAGTTCGCATAGTGGGGGCTGAGATTCGGCCATTTCTAACGCTGTTATGCCCAATGACCACAGATCGCTGCGATTGTCATATGTTGCCTCCGGGTTTTCGTCACAAGCGATTACTTCCGGGGCCATCCAATAGGGGGTGCCTATGAAAGTGTTTCGGCGGCCTATCGTTCGATCTAATTGAGCCGAAACTCCAAAATCGACTAATTTCACTTCGGCATTGTCGGTCAGCAACACGTTTTGACCTTTAATGTCCCTGTGGATGACCTTATTTGAGTGTAAATAGGACAATCCACGCAAAATTTCACGACAAATATACGCAATCCATTCCTCTTTCAACGACTGACCTTTTGTTGATTTAACTAAATCGGTAACAGAACCTGACAATATTAAATCTTTAGTACAATAATACCAAAATGAAAAACTCAAATTACCAGCACCACAATACTCCATAACCAACCACAACTGATCATCTTTGCCCGGTGGCGACTTTTTAATAAACGCCCCGTAATAAGTCGCAATATTGCGATGATTAGAATATTTCTTGAGCACGTTGATTTCTAATTTAATTTCTTCTTCTTCGTCCTCATTGACATCCATAACTTTAATGGCTGCCAACTGACCGGTTTTTGTGTGGCGCCCCTAGAAAAAAATCCGAAAAAATGTTCTCATTAGAAAGCTCAAAGAACAAAAATCTTAAATGTGCATTTCCTGACGAGAAACTCCACTTTTTGCTCGAATTTTTCACACCCATTAATTATTATAAAATCGTATTAAAACCTGATCTCGTTAGCTACTATTCGCAATATTTTGTTGGCTTCGGATAACCTAATTAAAACGTTTTTTTTTCTCTCTTCCACTGCATTTACGGTGCCGTAACAATTATTTTAATGAGAGCGATTAGATCTGTGACCTCACGACCTCTGTGGTCCGGTCCGTTGACATTCGACGCTTTGATGAGTACAATTTTTTATGGCCTCTGCACGAGTTTTACGGATCACAGATCAGGTGAAAAAAAGTAAATATCTCCGATTACAAGAATCGTGTAAAAAACACCGATATTCATTTCTTTCATTGATGGGCTCAGTTATCACAACACGAGGGTGTGATAACATCCAAAACAAAAGAACAACGAGATAAGAACGTCTATTGCATCGCTACATAACACGCTTTTTTGCCCGATTTCGATAAATGTGCATCGAGTTTCCTCCAACGAAAACAATGAAAGCACCCCTTTGGAAAATATCGATCATGGTGGTCGTGGTGGTGACTCATTTTACCGTTCAAGTGTTAAATTATTAATTTTTTAACGCGCAAAAAATGAGTTTCCTCGCACCGGCTATTGGATTTTTCACAAGATTATTATATTTACACATTGGGTATTCTTTTAGGACAAAGTAAACTTTTCTATTGTAGTTTTTTTTATTTCATATTTAATGTCTAACCAGTCTTTTTATGTTAAAAACCAATCAAAGTAATAACAAATCTCTTTCCTAACTATTCTTATTCAACTTATTCATTATCTTATTTGTTTTCTGTCGTTATAAAAATATGCAAAATGACAATCAAGTTAGTCGATAAATTACTAACTCGATGAGTATTTGTCAATGTCTACTAGACTGACATATTTATTTAGTAGCCGACCGCAGACTGAACACCACATAAACATCACACAAATTGAGTAATTTTATTGAGACTTTTATAGCACTCTTGCTTTATAACTTCGAGAGCAAATTCTTTGATTTCGTTCAACTTTATCTGATAAGATAAAACAAAAGACAGCTGCCACTTGAAATTATTGTTACCCATTTTTTGAATTTTCTGCTCCCAGTGTTGAAAGAAAAAACTAAAATTTCGACACACATTCATTTCCATCTGGAAAACGAGTAAAAATTGCAAAAACGGTATTCTGCTCTGAGAAAAACCTTGTAACAATTTTGCAATTCATCGGATCTCGACCAAATAAGATGATATCATCGTCTTCATGACATAATCTGAGTTTCAATTGTACCGGAAAATGTTTCAAAGTTTTTTTTCGGAACTAGTAGAATATTTTATCTTTAATAAAATATTCACAAATAAATCGGCTTGAAAAGGGTGCATTCTTGTGGAGTTTTTTAAACCCTTCGTCACACACAATATAAATCGAGTTGAAATTTAAGCAGTGAGTAATTAAAACTCGCCACACAATACACAGAGTTTTATTACCGGAAATAGACTCTCTCAGCTGTCAAAATTTGATCGAGAGTTGTCCCAAACTTCTCGAATAAAAACAACAAATTCAAATAAGTTTCCGGTTTAATCGTGTTACGGAGTTTAATTAAACAGACATCTCGGGTATAAATAGAACCACTGAAAATCATCAATAATTTATGAAGCATCAAGAGAATTTTTTTCGGGTTTATTGGACGATGCGTATCGCAACATAGTGTTCCGACGTTTCTTTATTATCAAAACGGCTGTCCTTTGATAAATTTCAGCCTTTTTCACGAATCTAGTTAACAACGTCCAGTTTAGATTGTGCTATTTTTAGACAAGGGAAAGGGAAATTATCGATCGGGGAAGACGCAGATTTTTTAGAACACGTGAAAAATTGCAAGCGGAAAATATAGGAAAAACGTACAAAGTAATGTAAACATTTAGATTTAACGACTTTCACGAAAGTGAGTAATAAAAAGTGACTGAATCAAATTATGRAGAAATTGATTTTTAAATTAATTTTAATGGAAATTCTGAGAATRCACAAGAAAATTATTATTCGTAATAAATGACTACCAAAGAAATGGCATAATAGGCGGCGAGAAATGTGAAGTACATATCACTCGTCTTCCGGTTTTCTCATTATTCCTGGCATAATTCAACACTAGCTGTGTGCGACAAGAAGCGCTTTATCTCGCTGTTTTTGCCTCAAAGGCAAAAAGAATTAAAGCCAAAAATAAACTAAAAAAAAAGAGTTCTAGAAAGAAGTAGAGCAACTTGTAGAATAAAAAGTAGAAAATCAAAGGTATTTAACTTTGTTTTAGGCAGACAAATTAAATAACTGGCTTATGGTAGGTGTAGTAACAATTTTTCATCTAATATCCCCCAAGAAAATATTAGATACACTAAAATTAAAAAATGTAACATTGATAAATAGAACATTTTTTTTTATTATTTGTCATGAAATAAAGAACAAAATCATCTTCCAAAAAAACTGTTAATTTTGTTAGAATTTTCAACAATAGAAAATATACAAAATCACAAAAAAGCAATTTTTTGAGAATTCCTTTTTTATTTTAACACGTTATATTTCTCAAGTAACGTAATTACGTCAGTAACTAAACTAAATAGTCAGTCCCTAAAATCAATATCTTTACAAAAAATGCATTAGCTGCCATCACTACTCCACGGTTGCCATGAATTTTTTGTCAACAATTTGTTACTTTATACAAGTATGAACCAAAAAAATACTCCTGAAACAAACAAATTCTTGTCTTTAATGTCGAATGCGTTCTGATTAATTTCCTTGTCACGAGATAACTAACATCTGTTTCACGTTACTAAGAATTTATTGTTATCACAGCGATTACAACTCTTCCACCTAATAATAACATATCTCAATCGAGTCACCTCTGAACGAAACAAAGCCGATTTGTGTTTGTTTCTGATAAACAGATATTTAAAATTTGTCCTTAAAAATGTATCGTGGGCGTCTGCGGAAGACCTCACAGTTGGTACCCCCAGGCTGGGTTTGTTCCCATAAAGGTCGAAAACACACCTCTTTTAAATGGTAGTGTATTGACAGCTGTCATTTTGATAAACATGAAAAATATTTGTTATGACTCACAATAAACAAATCTGCAAAATTGGTCGAGTTTGAACCCGCCTTGGAGGTTGTGACCGCTCGTCTATAGTCTATTGTTTGGGGCATGGGAAAGATGACATTTCTGAGAATTCTTACCTTATAAACCTGGCCATAGGTGCCGTTCCCGACGACCTCGATGAGCTCGAAAATTCCTGCGGGATCCTGCAAGGACAATGAATGGCCATGAATTACTCACACACCCAAAATAAGATGGCATGTTTACATCGGACCCGAAAAAATCGAAGACAAAATGGCCGGCAATGGGCGATATATGGGCTAGTACTCACTTTGAGGGCTGTCAGGTCGATTTCATCGAGCGAGCAATTCACCGACGGGGGCATCTGATGCGCCATTTTGACGTCGATGAAGACTTTTACCGAAATGCAACACTCGCGAGGCGGCTTCAGGAGTGTGAGAGGAGACGTTTGATGCACATTGAAGTTTGTAGGAGAGAGTGATCTAACACTAATATCACACGGTGGTTAACATAAAAAATGCATTTTTCAGACGAAAGATTGGCCCACACACTTGAAACATGGTCGGCGCACCCTTCTGCCACAAGTACCACGAAGATCGACAGACAGATGAATTCAACTAAGTTCGACAAGACGCCGCGAGGGCGCGCATGCGCACACTAGCGCCAAATTTGAAATTCACACAAAAAACTGCTTCAAAACGCCACTATTTTACTCAAAATATTTTAAAAGTGCATTAGCATCACCAAACACTCCAGCCAGTTAGAAAAAAAAACAAAATTTAACAAAAAATTGTATTAAAATAAAAAAAAATTGTTAGGATGGCAACACAAAAACCACGTGTGTATAGAGGGTTGCGTAACAAACCTAATTGCAATTTAGATTTATTTAAAACGTTTTACAACACAATTAAGTACATGTTTTTAGTAATTATCATCTATTTATACACCACTTGTACTCTTTCAACGATTTTTTTATGTATTCTGTAAATGACATTATGTGGACAGGTCCGGTCTAGCCCACTGGTAAGCCAAGTATTTTTTTAGTTTCTAATTTAATTACAATTTTATCAGATTATAAAATCACTATGGCGTTACTTTGTTATTGTAGCCTTATAAACTGCATAATATTCTAAGTGGGTTCCAACAAATACATTTTCAATCTTGTGAAAATAAAAATGTTTTTTTAAATCTTTCTTTTAATTAATTGTATTTATCCAAACCAGTTTGATAAAGTTTAATTTTTACCCTTTACAGTGGTTCCTGGTCTGATCCTACCTAAATCCTGAATTTTTCTTCTTTGGGGAATTTATCTGCAAAAGCGCAGATTATTGACCTTAAATGTGTCCCAGCCATCGTTGACCTTAACAAAGTTATTAATTCTAATAGCTTGGTCATAAATCTGCCCATAAACAAGAATTTTTCACGACCCCATCCTGAAAACGGCAGATGTTCGCCCATAACATCCTTATTTTTATTTAATTCAGTCAAGCGTCCGAGTCGTAAAATTAAAAAGCAAAGTCACTCCATTGAAACTTGCCTTCGGGAAGTTAATAATTCTTAAGATTGTAAGCCGGTAAAAACATAATATGTTAAATCGAGACGTGCTGCGTATATCGAGCGAATTTATAATGATTGGAGCAGCTCCAATATAAATACAATAAAAAAGAGATTAAAAAAGGCAGCTATGGATTTATTTCTACCAAAATAGAGGCGTATAATACAAATAATTATAAATAAAATTGCGTAAACATAATGCTAAGACTAGTAGTTAATTGAATTTCGATGCGAAATTTATGTTAGTGAGCGTTTAATTGAATATCTCGGGTTTCTTATTGCTTACATGATATGCAAAATACGAAAAATGGTGGCAAAAAGCGAAGTAAAAATTAAACTCGATCTAATCATAGCTTCTATCTACACATTAGCACTGAAGATTGATCAGCGATAACATATTAAGAATCCTAGTATATTTTTTTCTTTTTATAACTATAATATACTTCGCCATAATTCAACTTGTCACTGTACAAAGAGTAAGAGCCAATCACTCTGTTTTATAAAAACAGATTCAGTGCCACGTTGTCAATAACCACACTTGGATACAATTACTGTTGACGCACCTGTGACACTTAATTTCTTTCGTAAATAATTTGGGTTTCTGCTTAAATAATAAAATAGTTCAATCACAGACAATTCTCAAAATAATTTAAAGAAATACAAATATTTTCTATAAAACTACAATATCTACACGCAAGCACTCTCTCTCATTTAAACGCAAAAAACCTATCGACAAAATAAAGCTTCCTCACTTTACTTTGTTTCCTACTCGATTGGAAAGACATTTGTATTTTTAAAATACGTCAAAATGAACCAATTGACTGTCAATCAATTTTCGTCCAGAGGACCAAAAAAACGTGGGGTTTTTGTTTCATAGTTGCCAACGTGACGAACCGAAACTAACAAGTATATGGCATTCAGACTAGATTTATCAGTCTAGCGATAAAATCCAACTGAGCAAGCTATGAAACAGTATGCCTCAAAGGCGGCTTGGCAACCTGATCAAAATGAAAACCCTAAACAGCTACATACAGTCTCATCATTTATCCTAACCATCTATTTACAGTGATGGGGGAGAAATCGGGGCTAAACACTTTCTTACATTTAGTAGTTCGCGCTAACTATTACATACAATAAATATTTTAATTTATAAACAGCCAATTCCGCGGTCACCTTCAACAATAGAAAAATCTAACACAACTCCTCCAACGAGATTCTCACTTCGAAGTCTAATTTTCTTAGTCTAAAAGTCTTTAAAATAGTCGAGGGACTATGAGGGCAAAGATCGATATAAGCAGTGAAGAGTGGACAAGCGGCGCCCCCGCTGTCCGTGGCGTCGTCGACGGRAACTCCACGTTTTTACCCCTAGGACTCGTCCCATCATCCCCTCCTGAAACCAAGCAATTAATAAATCAATAAACAAACTCATAATGACTGTTTTACCTTCGATAGGCCCATGACCCGAGCCCGAGCCCCGACTATACGAATCGTCGTCATTGTCTTCAAAATCAGGCCCATTTCCAGAGCCGGACCCCTCCACCCCGTCCCTTTGCATGTAGTCCACCTCTGGACCAGGTGTACCGATCGACTTCATCGCCATCTGAAACCGCACTAAACCAAAATTCCCCTAAAAAAATTATACATACATGGTGCACTTGTCGCAATTTATCCACCAGATCGGCCACCCTTCGGTCCGATTCGTGGAAACTCGGAGGTTTCACTTCGGGGTTGTACCGCTGCGTGTTGAGAGTGACGTCCACCACCATTTTAGTGTATCTGAAAGAGAAAATATTTTCGTAACGAGATTTCTTTGATAAATTGAGTTGGGAGCACGATAAAAGACGGAAGTGGAGTTTGCGATCGAACAATCGAGTTGTTCTTTTGAAATTCAATGAAAGCGCGCCGTATTGAATTCATAGTGCATCCGATATAGCGGAAAATTTGTTTATTTGAATATTGGGCGCAAGCGGGATACCTATACAGCGACTGCTTGGAAAGTTTGAAAAAAAAAACATTGAAGTTTCGTGATAAATCAACAAAGAAAATTGAGTTAATATTTAATTACTCGAAACAAAATGTTCTCGTTTCGGGCCCCTTCACGTAATAGAAGTACAAAAAGTGGCCTTAAAATCACTTTGAAAACTTGAACGATCAATAATCGACCGAATATCGGCCGATACTACTTGTAGAACATTTCAACTTGCAGAATTGTAATTTTCACCCTACTTTATATCCAACAAAAACCTTTTTCAAAAAAATCATTATAGGCATCTTATAATCGAGTGTCGCCGATAAAACCCCCGATCCCACTCAAGTCAAACTCCACTCACTCTGCGATCCTCTCTCCGTTCCAGCACCGTTGATCCTTGGTCTCCGCGAAGCTCTCATCCTTGCAAAGAGTATTCGCCAGAGTGGCATAAAACCCTCTCGTCTTGCCAAGATTATTAACAAAATGCGAAAGCTGCATATTGGCATCGACGCTGCTGAATCTCGGCTTCGCAGTCGCAGGCAGTGGTGTGCTGCTCTCCACCCGCACCTCCTCGAGGAAGCTCGCCGAGCCGCAGCTTCGCTGTACCTGAAACAAACCAGATGGCGCTGAGTCGGGTGATAAAGTCGTAACATTCACTTTCGGGCCAATTTCCCGAGCCCCAATTTTCTCCAAACTGTGCGCGACGTATTCGTCCAATTTCATTGAACGAGAAAACGTGTTCAACAGCCAACTAGAGGCTTAATAATACATAAACTAGTCGGAGGAGAACGGCGAATGTTTCATACTCGAAATTTATTTTGATAGCGTTACTTCACTTCGCCTTGTTTATTTATGAAAGGGGAATTTAGTGGTCTTTATATCGAGATGGACATAAATTTATGGCCTTATGGACGTCGAGTGGCCACCGCACTGAAATGAATTTATTGCGCGCGGAAAAGCTCGGATCAATTAGAGGCGAATTTGGGAATTGCTGATGTTTAGCCGATTATTGATATAATTGGCGGCAAATTCGTGTTTTAATTATTCAGTTACTAATCATCGGCTGTAGCCATATTTGGATAAACCTGCTCTAATAAAATTTTAATAAAGCTTGCATTTTATTAGTCAAGTGTAACATAAAATGAACATTCATATGTTTGCTCGTGTGACACAAACAAACATAACATCATTATTAATGTTGACATTTCAAGAACTAAATAGAAATGCAACCAATTATGTATACACTTGATAGTAATGGAACAGACTTTACCTTAAAAAAGTTCAAAACACTTCAATGAAACTGTACAAATATTTATTCAATATATAAACTCTAAAACAAATAATTTTACAACTTTATTGAAGTTTTATTGCAAACAAATCCGGTACTATTATAATGGATAGTTGCGCTTTGTTGCTTATTTGGTTGCCTAACCTCAGGCGTTTCGAAAGTTGTAATTTCTAGCCACTGAATAAATTACATGCCGGAGTTGATAGTTTGTAAAAATACAATGAAACTGATTAAATTTATACAATGCGGAACATTATAGTTTTGAAATGAAGAAATACACAACACAACTGCTTGAGAGTTTCAATTAACTGAGCAAATATTTTAGCAAGTACGAGTATCAAAAAAAGTTAGAAAAATTTGCATTATTAAACGGGTGCTTTAAATGACTACGGAAATGTTTGTTCCACAATTACGTCATTATTTATGAAAAATGCACCCCTAATTGAGAAAATCCCTCCAACAACTAATTTAGCACTCCTTTCCGTATAATTTTAATCAACTTCCGGTCGCTACTTTGTTAAAAGTGCATACGAGCAAAAGCGCCTCATCCATAATGTATTTGTCGAAACACAGGTCCACTGTTATAATTTAATCACTGTTATTTGAACCGTATGATTGAGTAGTTTTCGCACCACTCTGTATATTGACCTCTGGATAAAAATGTAAAATTGGCAAGAACTGGTGCAGGCAATGCAACACGAAATCCAAGACCGGTCGCACTGGGAATGCCGAAATAAAGCGCGAAAAAAATGCCGGCGAAAACGAAGAAAAAAACCAACTCGTGGATAAATTCCGATCGTTCTGGTCTATTTAGCGGCGTAACTGGTGGAGAAGTCGACCATTAAAGCGGTGTAATATTAGATCAAAGTCGCATATGTTGCAATGTTGTCGGATCTAAAAGCAGATTTCGGGCGAAAAAACTTCGCGAGGTATGGCGATTAAAATCAGCATTCGTTACTAAAGTCCTTCGATTTCATTTTGACGTTTAATGTGCGATTAAATCAGCAGTTTGAGATAATGATAATAAGAACTCTTGTATCAATAAGGAACAAAGAACGCAAAAAAATAATAATGCAGGGCAATAGATTCCCGAGGCGAATTGTTCATTAAATCCATCCGCAACGCTCGCAGCGGCGAAAAAAGCGCCACTTTACTGCTTGGCAACTCGGTATCGAGTTCCTCAATGCAAATTTGTATTTTTTCGTTTTTACACCCTGTATATGGTAATAATTAGAGTTGGGCTAGCATTTTCATTACTCGGTTGTAAATCTCGCGTCGGATTTATAAAAGCAATTACCAGCCGCCTTCGGTTGATAGAGCGATTAGGGCAACACCTTACGAACGGCAATTCATCGTTTCACGCGTCTTGTGAGAACGGAATGCGTTTGTATTATTATACCTGGAGTGGAGAGTCGTCGGGGATGCGTGCGGTAGGCCTTGGAAGACCGCCGGCTCGGCCAAAGAGAAAAAGTACTAGGTATACAGGGTGTGTCATAACTCGCGCCCCAAAGAAAAATTTCAAGTAAGATGAGATATACAGGCTGTTTCACATAATTTTACGAGGCCTGCGCCTGTAAGATGCAATCAAYAATACATATTCCCATACTAWCAATACATCTCGATTACAAATTTTGAAAAATTGGATAATCTTCTCTAGTTTGTTCACCCTTTCAAGAATTACAACGTTTTTAGTTAGTTAGTGATTAAGATAGATAAACTACAATCATATTCATGCCGTCTCTTGATAGAACAAATGATAATTGTTTCTGAAAAACTGCAGTTTATGACTATTTATGAAACAGTAATTAGTTTGACAACTACTGTCATGGGTTTCCAAAAATTAAATAATTAAATGTTTATTTTTTGTATCCAGTATTTTGTGACTTTTGTATATTAGGGTGCGTATATTAGGCGCAAGCGTCGTAAAATTGTGTGAAACACCCTGTATACCAGGAACATGGAAAAATGTTTAAAAAATTCTAACTGTGAAAAAATTTTGACAATTATTTTTTAACATTTGATATTTTTATGTCTATTTAATGATCTTGTATACAGGGTTATTCATAAATATGAAGCAATATTTGAACCTCAAAAATGACCTATAAAATGATGTTAATTTAAATAATATCTCGAGTCCTATCTCTACTGATAAGAATTTTACAGCCCTCGGAATGTGGGTATGGAAATTTRATATTTTTGTAATAACTTTGGAACTATTTGACCAAATATTATAAAATTTGGAACATTTCCTTGTGACAACATACCCTTTAAACTGGTAATTACGAAAACCGGATCCATCCACTCAATTTCCGGTTCCAGCAGTTGCAGGTCACATTTTTTGTGTTTTTCCATTTTTTTGTTTTCTTAACACCAATTTTTTATTGCCCAAATAGATAGAGTAATCAATTTCGAATAAAAAACGCATAACCTTTAATACTACTAAAATGAACCGTTTCAAAGATATTTTAATTTAAACTGAGGATTGCACAACGCTGAAACCAAAAAGTAGGGATTTTGAATGGATGATATCCACGGTAACAAATGACCATGGTCTCACTAATCGCTGTCAGGCATCTGTCAACTTTGACATTAGACGATTATTAGACAATTAATCGAAAATATTTAATAAAAGAGTTTACCTCAGATTCCAAACATAACTTAGAATAAATCCAAATGGATCACGTTGCATTTAATTCATAAAAAATTCACAAAAATTTATCGTCGAAGTTAACAGATGCCTGGCAGGGATTTATGTGACCATGGTCATTGGTTGCCGTGGATACCACTTATTCAAAATCCCTATTTTTTGATTTCAGCGTTGTGCAGTCCTCAGTTTAAATTAAAATATCTTTGAACGGTCCATTTTAGGGGTATTAAAGGTTATGCGTTTTTTATTCGAAATTGATTACTCTATAGACTTGGGCAATAAAAAGTTGGTGTTACGAGAACAAAAAAAAAGGAAAAACACAGAAAATGTGACCTGCAACTGCTGGAACCGGAAATTGAGTGAATGTATCCGGTTTTCGTGATTACCAGTTCAAAGGGTATGTTGTTACAGGGAAATGTTCCAAATTTTATAATATTTGGTCAAATAGTTCCAAAGTTATTAAAAAAAAATCAAATTTCCATACCCACATTCCGAGGGCTGTAAAATTCTTATCAGTAGAGATAGGACACGAGTTATTATTTAAATTAACATCATTTTATAGCTCATTTTTGAGGTTCAAATATTGCTTCATATTTATGAATAACCCTGCATTTTTTTTATAATTATTTAGTAAAGGTAGAAAAATTTTGCCAATAAAAACCATAAATAACATTAAACAGATCTACAATTTAGGATACAGCTTCCTTGTTTCCTCTTCTGTAGAAAAAAACTGTAGAAAATTATTTTTCCAACAGAAATAAATAGTCAAGGTGCAAATTTTAAACTCTCATAACTTCAAGATTTTAATGGACAGAATTTTTTTAACATTTTTTCCATGTTCCTGGTATCGTACCTTACGCAGTTTTCTCTGGAACGCGAGTTTTGCCGCACCTTGTATACACGACGACGAAAAAGTAACGGTACGAAGACGGTGCCTTGCGGGACGCCAACGACGTCGACGTAACGGGAGAGGCGCCGAACGAGGAAGTCGAAGCCAATTAGAGATAAATCGAGACGGGTTTCGGCCTCCCGTGCCGCCTTCAGGCCTCAAAAATGAGTGATTCCATTTGAATCGCGATTCACCGTAACTCAAACAACTTGCTTATTACTACCTACATTGGCAATTAATCGATTCCCAGTCAAAGAGACTGTAAAAATGATTTCAAAAATACATTATTGGCTAGCTACCTTTTTAGGTAAATTGCATGAAAATATTGAGTAAAATATTTTTATCGCTTTTAAAGTAAATAATTCTTCTGTCAAGAGAAAAAGTGTAATATAGCCGTCGTAAAACCAGATTTTATGTGAATTTTAATCTCCAACAATGATTGATCTCTCCACAAGAGATATCTTTCGATTTTTTTCTAAACGTAATGTTTTGCCTCGAACCTGATTTAATTAATGTTTGTCAAATAGCCGTTCGTGTTCTTATGTAAGACATAAACATTTATGGTTTTTCTTAAGTTGTTATAAAATTTAATGTTTATTTATCGTCGTTCAATTCCCCTTTATCTATGCCTTTAAAACCACTTTCCCTGCTGCCGTTTGGTGACTTTCTAAACTCCAATCAACCTGACACTATTATGCAAATGTCACTAAACACCGAAACCGAAAAAGAACTCTTCGAAATTTAGTCATAATCGTCGCTTCGAGGCGCCAACGCCGTCAATAATTCGTGCGACAGCTCCCGAATGATTGATTCTTAAGCCGTTTAATTAACGGCGCGTCGAAATTAGTCCCGAAAACATCTCTTTCAAATTGATAAATATTGATCGTGGGTAAATACAACGACTGCGATTGGATTTTTACAGACTGATTGGCCCCACTTATCTGTCGACTTCCTCTGGGAACCGAACTAACCGCTGGATTCCGGATTAGTATGCAATCTAATGCACTCTCTAATCGGACGTTGGATTAATTATTATCGCAAACATCAAAGAGGCAGATGTGCCGTTTTATGTGCGATCCGCTTACACAAAGCACTATTGGTCAAAAAAGTCAACTGTGTTCGATTTAGCCAATTCTTATCAAATCATAATTTATAAACCACAGAGCTTATCATGATTTGTGGTGGATTTACATTAAACACGCGCGCACTTTATTATAATCGATGATTTAATGTAATTTACAGTTAAGTTGGTTGTTCGTTAATTTAATTTCGTTGTATCATGAGTGTGTGAAACAAACACGAGGCCATCGATCGGCGAGAAAAAGTTAAACGACTTTTGCAAAACTTGAAAAAAGAGAAATAGGAGAAAACAAATGGCTCTAAGAGTGGTTCTCTCCAAACAAACGGAAATAAAAAAGGATTATTTGTGACAAAAAATCCTGCAAAACCACTAGTTAACTGTCAAAATAAATGTTGAGGGTTATATTTACCGCTGATTTCACGGCATTTTGAAACAGATATTGTCCACCCACATTTATTTTTCTGTAAAAGTTGGCTGGGAAAAATCCCAATAGATTTAAAAACTCTGCGGCCAATTGAACCGCAAAGCAGGWATTGCACTGAAAAGCCACTAATTTGCTGATCAAACTTCGTGCAATTGAATTAATTGTTATTTCAATTATCCTCACGCGTAAAATCGGAGATTAAAATTTGAATAACAACAACAAATTTTGTAATTAATTAATCAACAGGTTATCGCGAAAGATTATCAACATTCCTTCGACCAATCGGTCCATAAAGTCACACTGATAACAAAGAATTCTCGAACAAAGAATTTCCATACGCGCCAATAAGAAATCTCTTATTTCTCACGTCCAGATGGCGTGAAATCTAACACATTCGTTTGTTTAAATATGACACACAATTTGTCAGATTTTTTTTCCATAAAATACACATGTTTTGATACAGAATGGGTGTGACAGGCTCACGTAATATCTGCTTCCATTGCTGTAAACACTAAACAATTCTACATGATGTTAATTGTCATCAAATTAGGTTTAGGTTCATTCCCATCAATTTGAAACAAAGAGTAATGTCAATTAGATTTTTTAAGTTTTTCCTTTATACATCATATTTTATCATTGGTTTTATGAGTTTGTTACACCCTACATACTAGAGGCAATTCTCCCGATTAATTAAGAGCCCTAGTTGGGTGTTTAATAGCGACCAAAGTGGCCAATCAACTCCAAGTTCTACAACGTGATTGATGTATGTACTTTGCTATAGTCTTAAGACCCTGTCAATGTAACAATTTGTACTTTGATGCCTATTTCTGTATTCCTCGCTTTTATAAATAGTTCGATGTTTATAATTCAGCCAACATTCCTACCGTTAATGGAAATTGGTAAAACAAGGGATTGCTAGACCAAACTCAATTTTCGACATGCTAAACAAGACCTCGAACTTTAAGCACACAAACAGAGATTTACACGAAAACATTCGTGCCGTCCCCCGACACAAGGGGTCGGCTAATCCCTCCCGCCCGCTAATTTCGTGCCATTAAAGGGAAAACTTTGGTCACATTTTCGATGCATGATGTATGAGCGATAACGGGGAAAAGTTGAAGATAACGATCCTGGAGTTTTTCAACGGAAAATATATCAGAGTTTGTTCATGAAAATGTTTGCGCCATTCGGATTTTTTATTCGCTCCCATGTGTGCGGTAAATACAGGGTTATCGGTGGAGGGGGCCGAAATTTGGGCGGCAATAAATAAAAAAGAGGAGATTATTTAAATAGGCAGGAAGGGGCGACGAAATTTGATTTTTTTCCGTGGTTAGAATTGAAAAATTGTCAACGGTGTAGAAATCTCTTTTTAATTCATCTTCTCATCGCGTTACTTCGCCAAATATTTGCACAAAGTCTTTCGCAAATTAGTTTCGGAGCTCCATCTCGTCTCGAGTCGGTTTCTTTTGTGTCTCGTGGTGCATTTGGGGTGTGGGTGTTTAGAGGCAACATATTAATAGTAACTCCCATACAATACAAGCAACGACGAGATGTCAACGGCCAGGTAAACATCCGAGACGTGTGTTAGCAGATCCGTTCAATGACAAATCAACCAAACGGTTTGGCCATTGTTGGAGAAGAAACCGAACTCGAATCCTGCTCTGAAAAGCTTCTCGGAGGTCAGCTGTGCCACAATTATAGCCATGTTTGCTTTGCATTCAGGAAAATCTGAAGCTTTTTTCAAAGAGTGAGAGTTGATTGAGAAAATCAAGACGAGTAGCCTTCGGACGACAAATCGACTTAAAGCAACAAATAATCAATTTTTGAATTATTATATCGGACGGAACAACTCAATAACGCAAGCACTTGAGTAAATAAACACACCATTTATAAATACTTCGATCAATAAATAAATAACGTTTTAATCTTCATAATAATAACCAGCTGACAGCGGTTCGCGAGTCTGAGCAAATAAAAAAATCGGAATAACCAAATTTATTCTCCGTTGATTTAATTAGTATTTTGGCCGAGTTCAACGGTCGCCTAATTAACAATTTCAATTTTTTTCGGGTGGTTAAGGTCAAGGTTGATGTGTGGCGTAAATAAGCGAATGTGAATATGTATTAATTAAAACATGGCACGATAATTGATTTTTTCAAGCGTTATCTTTTGATTAAATGAGGATCGGTGTCGTTGTTGCGGTTTGTGGCAACTTGGTCGTTGTAATTGCCTTTGAAACCGACTGCGACTTCATTCAAACATTGGTGAGCCACTGTCTAACCGCACAATGGCGGGGCGAGGCGAGGGGCGGCGGTGGAATTAGATGGAATGGCAAAATACAAAAGCCGGCTTTTCATTCTTGTAATGCATATTTGGTTCGGAATACGATTTTTTGAAAGGAACATTCAGGGCACGCTGGAAAGAAAACATTGCCAATATTGAAGCGAAAACAAAAAGCTGATTTTTACATTTCTAAACCGATTTTTCGTGTCGGCCCTAAGGCCAAATCAGCAACAATTTTGTCCAGAACGGCCGAAAATCCACAAATGTCTCCCCTGATCGATTTGTAAATCAAAAATGACATTTGTATTTACACCAAACAGCACTAGATAATACTTCATTCGCATTTTATTGTAGGTAGTAAAGTGTGTTTTTTTTAAACAGTTTTAACGTTGGYTCCACTAGCAAATTCATTTATGGTAATTTTTTTTTGATTTAATTTGAAAATAATATAATTAGAAGTTATGAAAAGTGTGAACACAGAAATTAGAAAAACTTAAACGCAACTTGTAATGCAGGTTTGCTAAACATTCTGTAATTTTTAGCAAGAAATTGACGAGAATACAAAATAAACATGATTGAGAAAGAACACAGAGAAGTTTGACCGCACCGTTTTTGAGGTTGAGTTGAAAAAGTATCAATTTTATTTTGGCACCCTTTTTCATGTAGTAAGAATCTTATTTTTGCCCACAACTTTGATTATTCACCTTGCAGTATCTTTCTATCAATAATATTAACACTGAACGTCTGCCTCCATGTTTTCGATTATAATTATACCGGGTGTCCCAGGCAGGCTTGGATATAGGAGATTAACATGGGAAATTAGTTTTTATTTTTTTCCGGCTGCAGGAGTAACAAAAATTAAAATCTGATTAATGGAGCTTGTAGTGCTCGAAAAGGACAATCTTATCGATATTTCTGTCGATTCTCCAATTAACTCCATTTCGGCGAAAACGGCTCTTGAAAAATTGAAATTTGAATTTGCTGGGTTAGCGTTACTAAGAAACGAACTATCAAGTCAAATTGTGAAAAATTCTCCTTTGGCAACAATGACTTGACAGTTCGTTTCTTAGTAACGCTAACCCGGCAAATTCAAATTTCAATTTTTCGACGATCGTTTTCGCCCATATGGAGTTAATTGAAGAATCGACAAAAATATCGATAAGATAGCCCTCTTCAAGCACTACAAACTCCATCAGTCAGATTTTGATTTCTGTTACTCCTGCAGCCGGAAAAAAATAAAAACTAATTTTCCATGTTAATTTCCTATGTCCAAGCCTGCCTGGGACACCCGGTATATAAGAGCAAAAAGTCACAATTGTGGCAACATTTTAACGTGAAAACATAACCATAATTTTTTAACAAAATTTTTAAGAACATGAAAGCCCAGAAACCGTAAAAAGTCCTCTTTAAACTATCTTTGTTTTTTTTTTTTGATGTGTTACATCTTGAATTATTACCTATAGCATATAAGTTTCTTCTAAATCTCCTCTAATTTCTCCAATCTCCTCTAAATTTCAACCTCAAGACCGTAAACACCCTGTATTCAATATTCAGGTTTGATAACCGTAGTAAACAAATTAATATACCGGGTGTCCCAGGCAGGCTTGGATATAGGAGATTAACATGGGAAATTAGTTTTTATTTTTTTCTGGCTGCAGTCAATTTTAAACATCTCTTCTAACATAAAAATTATTCGCGTTTAAGCTTTTTTTAATTAAAATATGTTCATTTTCAGTTAAAATAATTATTATTTTAACAATTATTATTAACTTTTATTTATTTTTTAATTAAAGTTCAGGCGGCAAAAAGCTAACGATAGATAAAGACAACTTTTCCGAGGCTAACAAAATTTTATTAGTTCGATAATTTTTTTTAAAGTTTTGAGCCTTCTTGCCATTTAAAAAGGATCAAGTTAGCCTTGTATCTCCAGAGCAAAAGAAATTTGATAAACATCTGAGACGATAGAATTTAAATACTTTTAAGCATATACCTATACCAAATTTCAATAAGTTTTGATGAACAGTTTTTATAATATTTAACTGTATCCATACTTTTTAGCGAACCTGTATCGATTTTTAAATTCACCCAAAAAAGTTTTAAGTATTTTTCATACAGGGTGTTTCACATAATTTTACGAGGCTTGCGCCTGTAAGATACTATCAATATAACATCTCGATTACAAATTTTAAAAAATTAGATATCTTCTCTAGTTCGTTCACCCTTTCAAAAATGATAACGTTTTTAGTTAGATAGTGATCAAGATAGATAAACTAGAGTCATATTCAAGCCCTCTCTTGATGAAACAAATAATAATTGTTTCTGAAAAACTGCAATTTATGACTATTAATGAAACAGTGATTAGTTTGACAACTACTGTCATGGGTTTCCAAAAATTAAATAATTAAATGTGTATTTTTTGTATCCAGTGTTTTGTGACTTTTGCATATTTGGGTGTGTATATTAAGCGCAAGCCTCGTAAAGTTGTGTGAAACACCCTGTATATCAGTTATAAAGGTAGCTTTTTTTGCAATTCCGTCTGGGTACGCCACTGGTGGGGCGCACGTCGCCTCGCAATGGCGTACTTGCCATTAAAAGAAAGCTAGTAATTGCTCCTGTAAAATATTCAACTACTTATATGGAATTACTGGGCAATATTTCGTCGGGAAAATCTCGACCGAGGTTCGTGTAACGTAATTATAGTTTAATGTTGCTCGTGAGTAATGGACCAAGCTTTTAATAAGTTATTGTGCATATTTCACCGGTCGCAGATTCGGCACAAGCTTTTGTTTTTTCCTCCTCCTTCGTGTAACTCCCGACTCGATGAATCAGATTCGTATCTTTGCGAAAATTTCCTCAGCGAGACAAGCACCGTCTGGTAGGTCTTCTGGTCGCTTAGTCATCGCCCACCGGCTCGAATTTATCGACTTGCTTTAATAAAGAGTGACTAAATGGTGTGTTTGTCCTTTTTCCAACTCGTAAATTGCTTATTTGACCACATTCAAGGGCACATTTCGACGGGATTTTTTTTCTCGACGATGAACAACCGCGGGAAAATGAACAGAATGCTTTCATCTCGGCTTTGTCCTTTTTAGGCGACGACATGTAAATACCTGTCCGGTCGGACGAAATTAGCCAATGGAAATCCGTAAACTCCGGGGAGTTAGGGTTAAAAATGGCATCGTATCAAAAATTCCAACGGATGAACACGTAACAAAGAAATTGTGGAATATGAATTGTCGCTAAATGACAAGGAAATATTTCTCTGTTTTCACAGATGAGAGTAGCATTATTCACCACAGAACCGTATTATCATTGTGTCGAACGACGTGTAAATGATAGTTTAATCCTTACGAGGATGGGTGAGGGTAATTATTAATTGTTGTGGAGGAATAAATATTCATTTCTTGGCATTTGCGTCTTCCATTCTTCAAAAAATCGGCTCATGTTACCAAAATTCTCATTCATTCGCCTCTAAATTCCCCTTAAAGAATCTTAAAATTCCTCACGGATGAATAACACAATCAAGTGTGTTCTAGGTAAAGAATTCTCTTCGAGGATCGGAAGTGATCCTCTAGGGACCAGTCATTGTCAGCGGCTTCTTTTCTTTTCTTCAAAGTAATCCTTCAAGTGTTTATTTTTTCCAGTCGAGTCATCGTAACTTTCACTCGAAAAAATAACTTTTATTAACCTCTGATCCTCAAATAAGACATTTGCGATATTTCACCTTTATTGACAAGTTTGTTAATTTAATAAATAATCGCCTGGAGCTGCTATATACTCTTTATTTGCTTATTAAATCGCTGCGATAAATTATACGAGGGGGCGCCTGTGTTCACATAGAAGCCCGGACCACCTGTACATTAAGAAGCAGGTGATAACTAGAAAGTAATTGTGTATAATTCAAAGCGAACACATTCCAACGAGACGATAATGCATGGTTGGAGGGCCCCGTCATTCTCCATCCGGAGTCCTCCGGTTCATTCATCTCGGGCCGAAACCGCCTCGACCCATCTTCTCACATACTACAGGAGGTATCTTTACTACACCGCTAATAGTCTCCGAGTCGTACCACGATCCGTTTTCAGCGACCACAAAAGTGTTCTCAATGTTGAGTCTCCACCTCGTCACTGATATCTCCACTGGGCGAAAAGACCGAGAGGTGTTTTTCGACCAGCGCCATCATAACTCGCCGCATTCCACCCGAGTGAATAATTAATCGGATTGGGAGGAATTCCTCGCGCTTTTTGCCCACTTTTCGGACCATGTGCGAGAGACTCTCCACGAAATAAAACCAGGCGCTTGAACAACATTGACATTCWTCGGATACCACTCCTTTTGTACGCGCCGGTTCCAACCCTATGCAAGTATGCACTTGTTTAGAGCTGGTTTTCGACAAGTCGATGCCAAATCAGCAACGGCAATGCCATTTTTACCGAGTCGAAGGCCTATTTTTAGACAGAAAACACGAAAAATGGCATTTCATTGCGTTCGTTATTAAAGCACTCATTTTAATACACGAAGAAAATTTTACAAGGTTGGTAGATGGGTCAGTGACCAGCAACTGTCATTTAAGTACGGAATTGCCCATTGTTGTTTTAGAACTAATTCGAACTCATATCATAAAGTCAACCTCATGCAACATCTTTTTTTCACTACTAGCTGTAAAAGACACCATTATTTAGGTTGTCGAGAGTTCGTGAAGTTGCGTTTTTCTCCTAGTAGTCAACAATCATTTTGATTTTGACAAGGGCTATAATGCCGATGTTGGAAAATATTACATTGAATATTATAATTATTATATTTATTTTTATTATAATATTATTATTGAAAACTATTATAATATCATCACAAGTACTAACGACAGAATTTCGAAATGAATCAATAAAAAAATTACTTAAATTTCCTTATTAAAAACATCAGAATAACCCCAACTCTAATGCTTCTCTGCCTATGTCAAAACTGTCAAAACAACAAATGGGTTTATTTCTTGTTAAAATACTATTGATAGTGAGACAAATTTTAACACTTTTTCCCTTTTCTTTGCAGTTTCTTTGTTATTTTAACAAATATTTTATATTATGAAGTTAAAATTCCTTTAATAGTTGCAAAAGTACAAAAATGACATAATCTCATTTATGATAAGAAGAAAATAATACTTCCAACTTAAATTAATAAGTCAGGTAGGTAATTAATTACTGTAGGTAATAGAGAATTAACAAAAAATATAGTTGTGAATTACGACATGTTACGTCTGAGGCAACATGTCCATTAAGTAGGGTTGTATTTTTCACCGTTGTATTTCTGGGTAATAAATGTGCTAGTAGTGAAAAAAAATGTTGTATAAAACAGGGTAGAGAAAATTTTTATAGCCTTATTATTTCCCTTCGAGAACAACTGGGCTATACATAATCTCTTCTCTACCTTGTGATATAATACAAGGTTAGTCACGAGAGGGTTATTTCTGAATTTGTTTTTGCCGCAACCCATTATACATATTGCAACAACTTCTTGATTTCAAATTTTGAAAATAATTATAACTAAATCCACGATAGCTGTTATTATTCTTGTCTCTGTGACATTACAGTAAAAAAATTATCTCTCAAACGATGCGACATGTTTTGTTATGTTTACCAACCGACTAGGCGCATGTTTAGAAGTCGATGGTAGACACTTCAAACACCTTTTATATTAACTTAACTTGTTAATTTATTATGTTGAATTTTGATTAAATATAGGTTATCTGTCAATCTGACATTTCTGGCAAATTTATCCAACTTACTTTGATTTGTAATTTTAAAGAAATAACATATTTAATTTAGTAGTTTGTGAGATTGGTATTGTTGGTTGCGGCAAAAAAAATTCAAATAAATAACCCTCCCGTGAATAACCCTGTATACTATTCTTAATTTACTACATGTGTAGTTTTTAATTTTATTAACCTTATAAACAAAATTTTATGATATGAAGTGTGTCTTATTCACAGTATTTATGTTCGGGTATAAACCAGAGGTGGATTATTATGATTTTGTTCCATTTTTGATTCTATTAATTTCGAAAATTGATTAAAATAGTTCAACTCTAAAATACATATATCTTTATTCGTATTAATTAATTACAATTAAATTAAATTTGATAAGACTTTTAAAGAACTTATTTGAATGGTAAAATGTGTCATTTGAGTAAGTATATTAATTCGAGTAGCTGTGTAATTTTTACAAAGTAGTTAATAGTGCCAGCAACCACTTAATATCACACGATTACCTAAAAAAAGTATTATAAATTAACATCAAAAAACTTGTTTGGGACTTGTGACATAAAGTTCGGTAAAACTGTTATATTTAATTTGATGTAAACGATTGGGAACTGTTATGGGTGAAATAAAATCTAATAATAAAACAGTCGTGTTGGAGTATCAAAATCCGAAAAAAATTAATCGCCTCTCGACCTGAGAAGCATCTTTTGTCCCTTGTGCCATGATGAATGGGAAAAAAATGCCACAAGAAACAGTGCAATAACATCAATCTCTCATATACCGAGTGTATCTTCAAACAAAGGCCGTCTTTGTGATCACGTCGGTCGTTGTAAATCTCTCACTCTGTATATTTTAACGTAAAAGAAACGTGATGATATATTGGAAACGGCCATGCACGTTATAAATCTTCCGTTTGAGAGGTTTTTATTTGAAAATAAATAAAAGACGAGACGTAATTTATGTTCGTCAAATTCATTTTTTTAGCTTCAATCGTGGAAATATCGCTCCTACTTGGGTATCAATACAGAAAGTGTTGATTTTTCACTCGACTAGTTATCAGCGGCGCTTCCGCGGAAGTCGGTCGGTAATTTGTGGAGTCGTCTCGGTCACAGTTAATTAAATCGAATCGTCGATTAATCGATAAGTTAATCAGTCAGGAATGTGAATCGATTATCCGGGAGATTTCCTCCGAAACGGCCGGACTTGAACGCTTTATAAGTAATTAAATATCCGAGTCTTGTGAAAGTTTTCTCTACCTAAGACCGAATCAGATAAAATGATTTGTGAAATGCCGCTGATGGTAGGCGAAAAGGCCCAACAGGTCGTGTTTTATGGCGTGTTTGGCCAGCGAGGCGCCAGCTATTTAACATTTTAACCAAAAGCTCAGGTAAAACGTATTTTCATTGTTGCTTGAGCATAAATATGTCCTGGCTTTCCAAGAAGGCCGTTTAATAAAATCTGGAAAGGCATATTTACAGATTTAATGCGCTCAAAAGTTTCACGATACAAAACTAGTTCCGCATATTAATACCCGCATTATCCTCGAAGAAAGTTCCAAGTGAGCCTTTTGTATGACTTTGCTTCCGAGTTAATTTTAAGTTTCGAGACTGTTTTATCTAGGAATAGTCCCGAATTAACCCGTGGCTTTGACTCTTATTCTTATTGTGGGATTACAACCTTTACGACCACCTAATCCGGACAGGTCGCCATAATCTCAAAGATGTGATCTAATTCCATTATGGAAAACAATAAAACCTGGCTTTCGTGCACTAGACGACGCCCACAAAAAAAAATCGGCAAGACGGCGTGAGATGTA
>NW_025401068.1:5312537-5410370 GCF_015345945.1 Tribolium madens
AATCCGTTTTATTAGTACCCAATAATTAAATTAAAAAGTTTTATTTATAAAATAATTTGAAGAGTTTTTCCAATGGAAAATAAGCTCAATATTCCGGATTTTTAAAAACATTAAAAGAATTTTAACAGCACTTTCGTTCTCAAAACATTTTCTTAAATTCGCCTTTTTAATTCATTAATAACAGAAGATACCTACCCCTTGATCGATAAAGTCATAGTCAGACATCCTATACAGGGTGTTGAAAAAGTTCATTAGTAACCTTTAAATGGTAAAATTAAAAATATATGTATATGACATTGATACATAGTAATCTAGTCCATCGCCTCAAATTATTTTCAACTATACAACGTGTCTTAAAAATAAGTTACAATACAAACTTGTGTTTTTTAAATGAAACACCATATGTTTTTTAGCGTTTTTAGATGTAGATTTTTATGACAATGTCTTTAAGTTAACTTTTATTGATTGATTTTGCTTAGTTTTAAAAATAAGACGTTTTTTTTGACTTAAAGATGCACTTTTTCAAAATGCATTACATAAAAACTAAGACATAAAAAAAATTGTACTACCGCAAAGAAGAAGGTACAAGCTGTAAGCTTGTAACATTTTTTTTAGTTTGTTGCATTTGCCAAGATAAATATGAAGGCGTTTGTTAAAAGTTCAATAACTTACAAAAATTTAAATGGAACACCCTGTTTATTGTTTTTGTATTTAAAAGATTATTAAATTGTCTTTCTAAAATTATTTACTTTTAGGTGTTTATAATCAATAACTAAAAAGATATTTAACGTATTTATAACGACTTTTACAATCTTTAACAGATATTGATAAGAATTGTTGCTAGAATTAGTATTGAATGTTAAATATCTTTTTATTTATCAATTCTAGGCATCAAAAGTTTATTTTTTTAGACAGACAATTTATCAATCTATTAGATGCAAAATAAAAAATAGGGTGTTCCATTTAACTTTTTTAAGTTATTTAACTTTTAACAAACTTCTTAATTTAATCTTTGCAAATGCACTAATAAATTGGTTCAGTTTAATTTCTGTACTTTTATCTTTGTAGAAGTGTTTCATTAAAAAGAAACACATGTTTGTATCGTAACTTATGTTTGAGACATGCTTTATGGTTGAAAATATAATTTTAGGTGATGCACTACATTAGTATCTATCAATGTCCTATACATTTTTTTTAATTTTACCGTATAAAGGACAATAATGGACTTTTTCAACTCGCTGGGATAGCCTGTATAAATAATGCATAATTGCGTTTATGATAGTTACTGCAGATCCTGCAGAAACAGCCAAAATATTTTTTCCAGATAATAACCAATTCCCACGGCTTTCTCAAACGATGTCAAGAATATTCTGTATAGTTTCAAAGTTACATATCACTGAATAATAAATCTAAAACCATTTGTGTGGATATCAATTTTCCGAGTAACTTTTTTAATCAAAGTTGGAAAACGACCGACAATTTCTTCTTATAACCTTCTTGAATGATGTCATGAAAGAACAGCTGATTCAAAACTATAAATATTTAATTTTGTACTTATTCAAAATTTAATAAAAGTAAATATTCAATGTTGGCGAGCAATTCTAGAAAATTATCAAACGAAAATATTTGAATGTTTTGACAAGGAATTGGACGATCTCGATTTTTATTGTGGTAAACGGCTTTCGTCTCCACGTAGTCGCTCCAATCAGAATTTTTCCTTACCTTCGTGTCAATATCCTTCCCCTTCTGCATCGCCCGCATCAACGCCTCCGATATCTTCAAATCCACCGATCTTATCACAGCATCTGCACTCTCGCCGGTTTTCATACTCCGAATCAGACTCTCGATGCCCTCCACGTAGCCGTTCCACGGCGAGTCCAACTCCACCACGTACTTCGTCAAACACCCTCTCAACACGTTCAAGCAGTACCCCGAGCACGGCTTCGCCTTGGCCATGCCGAGACACTTGGGGCAGTATTGCATTTTCAAAAGCGCCTCGTGACACTCTGCGTTACTTTTCCCCGTTTCATCCACCAAGAGGCGGTCCGTGCTGTTTAAAACTTCGATCCCGATTTCGAAAGCTTGGAGGAGCATCCTCGTAGCCTTGAGAGTCTCGGCTAGGGAGCGCCCCAGCCGTTCGGGGATATCCGCAAATGGTGCGATAGTCTCGGTGGTTTTCCTCAAACAGGCTTTGTAATCGGGGGTGAAGTCTTTGCTCCCGTTGAGGTGGAGGATGTGTCGATAGACAAAAGGAAAAAAATCGCGGAAAAACTGTGAAACGCTCTCTTGTAGGTCTATACTCGGGAGGTCGGGTTGCGAGGTATTGAGCACCGATTTTCGTATATCGGAATAGAGTTTTTCGATTTGGTCGTGGCACAGGCCCGCCATGCTTTTGTATACTTGGGAGAAGAGTTGCATAGTCTTGTTTTCGGATTGACGAGTCAGCTCCGAGATGTGATCTGCAACAAAGAACGTTCAAATTATGACAGAATACGAAACGAAAAGGATAAATTAGAAACGGATGAGTGTAGGTGGTGATGTATGTAAACACCGGCGATTAATAATGACGCCCACATTCGCAAATCTTATACGATGATGCACCTTTTGGGAGGACGTTGACCCACTTGATAAGGAATTCCGAACGGTGGAAAAAACTACCGACGGGTTTTCGAACGAGATTCGTGTCTCGAATCGGTGAATGGTGGCTTTGAGACAGTTTTACGGCCGAAAATGGCGACATTTCAACGGAAAGATATAAAATGCATAATTGGTTTGGTCCAGATTTAGCAAACACCGAAATTCGACCACAAGACAAAAAAAAGTAATTATTGTGGCACCTTTTCTAGCTCACTTATTGAAAGTGAATAGGTGAAATAAGAAGAATATCTCATCGAAGATTTTAGCTTTTTTGCTCATATAATCAGAGATACAAAGTAAAAAGTGTGTAAAAGTTAAGTTCATAYACATAGAATGAATAAATTAAGTACAATAATAATAATATGACCGTTTAGCAAGAATGGAGCCTTGACTTGGATATTTTTGTTTGTGTTTAAAGGTTGCTACTATGAATTTTTTTTTCGACAAAAGCTCTAAATAAAATTCAATTTTTATTTCATACTAGACTGCCATAAAAAATGGAGAACAAAACAAAAATTACTCTTATTAAAAAATAGACCTTTATTATACAGAGTGAATCTTAACTTATGCGCATAAACTTAAGAATGAAAAATCATGATCAACAATAAATAAAAAAATTAAAAATAAGTTAAATAAAACTTTTTATTTTTGTCGAATATCAATAAAAAATACCACTTAACACCACCAAAATAAAGAAAATCAATTCACTTAGCCATTGACAGGCATGGCGTGAACAAATGTAATGTCGACATTGGCTTATCAGAGCAAATTATCTAAAATTTTAAAGTCTAATAGTATTTTTAACACGTTATATTTCGGTAACTAAGAAACTTTTAAAAAAACCTTCGTAATCTTGTAATTATGGGATTTTAAAGTTTGCACATTTGAACCTAATTCTTTCGGTTAAAAAAGCATTTCGTATGTTTATTTGTTGCACGCTATTAGAAAAATAAACAAAGAAACTGATGTATCCTGAGTTGTAAATAATGGTTAATGTTTTGTGCCTTTTTACTTGAAAAAAAACATGTTGTACCGATAAAAATAAATAGGATTAAATGAGCAATTGTCAAATGTGTGTTTTTTTAACTCTTTCTCATAGTCACTGTACTTTATACAGGGTGTAACGAAAAGATAGGGACAAAAAGTAACCTAAAGTTTCTCAGGTGAAAATGAAGAGAACTTAATCCAACTTACCTCTATAACAAGTTGCACCGTTTAAAAGTTAGAGAACGCCAAAAAAAATTATTTTTTCGTTTTTCTTTAATAACTTTTTAATAAAGAAACCAATTTTTATATAATTTGGTACGGGCAATTTGATACCAAAACCACATGTTTTGGTGCTTTTTCTTTTGTTTTATTGTTACTTTAAAGTACTCACCTGTTAACAACTTAACACATTTTAAGCCATATTTTTGTTATACCTAATTATAATGGCATAATTCCTCTTTATTCGAAAAGTACATTATTTTTAAGCCATTCTCGCATCTTATAAAATTTTTGTATCGACCTTAGTTTTAGGGTAAAAAATAATTTAAGTAGACGTGTCAAAATTTCGGACGTTAGTCATTTATTATTATTGTTTTCAAATTGTATTTTTTCTTAGGTTTTAGTTTGTTCAATGACGTAATTAATTATCAATTTAAACAAAAAAAAATCATAATTTCAATGGCGTCCTCTAACTTTTAGAGATAAATTGAGTTGAGTCTGTTTATTTTGACGTGGAGAATGTCAGTTACTCTTTGTCCCCATCTTTTCGTTACACCCTGTATATAAGGTCACTAAAAGATATATTAATAACCCAAATTTCTCCAAATTTGTTCACAAAATTTACATATTTGTTTTTGTCTTGTGTCAAACAGTACAAGTTTTCATTAGCATAAAAATTAAAGTTTATCTTAATTGCTATTTTTGGAATATACCAGTGTATAGAACTACGTATAAATGTTACTGTTAGGTACTACACTTCGCAGCAGTGTGTAAAAGTAAAACGATCGCACAAAGCATTTAATAAAATATCAAAATTATAACTTTCAGCCTTGTTCATATCTATCTCTCAAAGCACTTTCGACGTTTGAGATCGAGTAAATGGATGGTTTTGGTTTGTATCCCTGCCATCACATAACCTCCTCTCATTCATATTTAATTCGGTTTTCATTACGGTTTGCTTTGGGATCGAGAAATTATCATAGCCGTGAAAGCTTTGCTTGCAGAAAATTTTAAATTTTAATGACATTAAAAATGTTTGTTCATCAAACTAATGGCGATTTATTTGAACAAGCCGAAGCCATGTGCCAGTACTAATTCCAGGAAAATGTCTTTTAATTGGTTTTAGTCCTTAATTCGAGTAATTGTCATGTTCCTATAAGACGATTCTCGTGTTAGAATTAGACGAACATCTGCTTATATGACGGATTAATGAATTTATTGCATTTTTTTATTAGAACACGAGATCGGTAAATGTACAGAGATTAACGTAAAAAGATCCGTTTTACGACATAATCACAATGTCAAATATCAAATCAAGAATAAAAGTAGTTTCAGTTTTTACAGCGGTAAAAATTGACACTTGAAAGCTTATTGCCAACCCTCGCACGTTAAGAATCCCAACCGCGTCACAATGCCCAATCAGAATTAGTGTCGCTTGTCCGCTCGTTACCGCCAAAATAAATTGGAAATTAACGTCGTTAAACGTTCCGTTAAGGTCCACGTGACCAACCCTCGTATAGGCGATTCCAGTAAAATTTTAATGAAATCATGGCAATGACGTTTAATTATAACTTAATATAAATGAAATTTAATTAAAACTCGAGTAATGATACTGATGTTTCGATTAAAACAAGACAAGTTTGGTAAGGGAAAAGGGAAGGGAGTGTTAATATTATTGCATTGTCGTTAAATTCATTAAAGAGGGCGCAATTGCTCTCTTAACGATTTCGCCCTCTATAATACACCCGTTTTATGTGTGTGCAAAGTTTGTACAGRCGAGCCCGCGTAATAGTGGACGTGAGCCCGTTTCACACGTTACAAAAACAATAATGGTTGATAATTTAAAAATTCACACATAATTTACGGTAATAACCGGCAATTACGGTATAGTTTGTCCAATGTGATGCACGTGACTAGGGAATATCCAGTAGGCCGAGCACGTAGAGTGAATTGTGGCTGACACCTGTGTCTACGATGCACATCGAAGCTTGACCTACGGAAGTTCGACTTATCGCTTGTGCATTGTCGAAAAGTTCAAGGTTGAGACAGAACGTAAATTTTACAAAAAAAAAAATCGGTTGAAAGAACTTTACAAGCAAGTGTTGTCGGTTTTTGAGGATTTCGGTGGGTGTGGGACCTGTCGAGGCTCGAACACAAAGAGATGGGTAAACAAATAATGATATTAAAGCTGCAGGGGACGACGATACAGGAATGATTTGTGAACGAGGATTATAATTTGGTTAGAGAGGAATTTATGGCCGCGAAATGATTGGAATTCGGGGGCCCAAACACAGCGATTCTCTTGCAAATTCTCTAATTGAGAGAGGATAACACAATGAAATTGTGGCAGATCTAAAAACGACAAGAAATTAACAGTGGTAACTAAATCTTTTTTTTCTACTGTAATTCAATTCTTCTAATAGACATATTATGAAACCCATTCGGATATTGAAAAAAGAAGGATAAAACGAAGGATTTTTAATTTGTCCTTAAACTTTTGTAATTTTTGAAAGTCAGTACTATCGACTTGAAACTGCCTCCTTATGACATTCAACTGAGTATCGAAAAGAAACTAAAAAAATCACGACACATTGTTGCCAAATTTATGCAACGTTGAATTTTTACTAATCTCTTCTTACTTTTGACCGATTTTTCAACGATATCTTAATAAGAACGTTTCTTTGTCATTTATCCCGACTCGAGACACCTCAACATTCCTACACCTTTCAAATTATCGATCTGATAACCTTCTCCGCCTGTTTCAAAAACGGGCGGTCCCCCTATTCAACATTCAACAATTTGACGTTAAACCTGTTCCCCGTTATCTTTTTGTGTTTGGTGAATGAAGTGTCCACCTCCTTGACATCCCGAACTAAACCCTCGCTAATAATTATCACCCAAGCGTGAAATAACGCGGATTTCCTCTCAAATAATATAGGTCAGTTGATAATGCGGCAATGGCGGTACTGTTATCCTTTCACCTAAGATGGCGTCTTTCGCACCAGCAGACGAGCAGTCGCCCGGAGAGATCGA
Source organism: Tribolium madens (assembly GCF_015345945.1). Lineage (NCBI taxonomy): Eukaryota > Metazoa > Arthropoda > Insecta > Coleoptera > Tenebrionidae > Tribolium > Tribolium madens. Next base: position 5,319,414 of record NW_025401068.1, read on the forward strand.
GGGTGGATGAAGGCAGCAGGAATGTGGTCGGAGGGCCTCGAACCCACCCCGTTCGTTGTCCATTCGTGTGTGTGTGTGTGGATAGATACGTGTACGTGCGAACCTTTCCCACGAACGACTTTTTGTACATTCCAGTCTCGAAAAGTACGACTTTCTTCGTCGATCGTTAATGTTGGCCGTTTTACGGTCTCTGTCTAGACATTCCACCAGACTGGTGTCGGTCTTTCTCTCAGGCCGCTTGCTCTCTGTTTGCTTCTTTTGATGCAGAGCGAGGCGAACGGACAGGTAGATTTTTCGAATTGTTGGGTGGAGGTGTCGCCCGTGCCSAGGTCTCACCGTTGCAACTCTAATAACTTTTATTCCCGACTTAAATAAATAAAAACACGACATTGACCATCATCCAAAAATATTTTWCACCACTCACTTAGTTCAACRGCAATTTTAACACGACCCAAAAATATGAAAGGCAAAACTACACGAAATTTGCTCTGTGGGGTGATTTTGTGCATAAAAACAAAACTTTTTTGGGAGAAATCCAAGAGGATAGATAACATGAAAGAACTTTAGACATTTTTTTTTAATCAAGCGCCGACTGTCTCTGTGCAATCATTGCTAGTTCATGTTACATACATATGTGAGATAATACCGAGACTTCTTAGAAAGTAATTTATTAAATCTTAATACATAACTACTAAGGGTTTCAAAACACCTTCTTCCAACATTTTGTTGYTTTTTTTAGACCTGGGTTGAAGAATGCTAGCTATTTTCAACACTTTTGCAAACTTTTGAGAAGCAAACGTCACACTATTAAAAAGTCTAAAACTTGGTGTTCAAGGCAAAGGCAAAATCGTCAATGATCCCCATTACAAATAAATCAGAAACACTCTTAGAGTATTTGAGTAACCTTATCCACCTCTTGAACAATCAACATAAAGACATTACTAAAAACGATATTCGGTTTCCACTTTTTCCAGTCTTGATTATGACCCCTAAATTCTCATATTGCCCACTGGAATTAATTTGTATCGGTTTAAACGTTTTGGTGATAACATCTGATTGGGTTCTCATTTACATTGAAGGGTTAAGTATCACTTGACGTGGCATACGATATAATTCAGCATCCATTTATTTCCATTAAATCGCGTCTTTAGAATCAATTCACTTGTTAGAATGGACCGTAATGATCATATACTCTTGTAGTCTTTAATCAATGTCGGGAGTTCTATTCAAATCGGGACTTTTATAACGGGACAGTTCAATTTATTGTGGTTTGCTGTGCAAAAAGTGCACAGGGCGTAAAAATTTGGGAAGAATGTGATTTAATTCAATTGGATTCAATCACAAGTTTTTAACTTTTACTTTTCCAACTTTTAAGTGCATTTTCAGTTTTTCAATAAGCCAAAAAAAACCAAAGAACTCAATCCCTTTCTAACCACTCCTCGCCTCGTGTTAGGTCAACTTTGAATAATAATCGTCCTTTGACACTCGATAACTAAACGAAAACCAAACTAGTCGTGTACAGAATTCACGTTTCAAGGTTCTCTCGTCGCTCATTTACCTTTAAACATCGTAATGAAGGTAATTACAAGTCTCGCACTTGGTAATGACTATAGCTCTTGAAAGTTTYGACTCAAACCTTTGACGAATTTTTCGACCACTTGTATTTAATGCCACCATATCCGGCTCGAGATAATCAAACCGATAACGGAAGCCACCATTATCCTCGATTAAGCCTAGCCGACTTGTCTGGTCTCGATCCCTACTTAAATAGATAATCGTCAATGACGGCGAAACGTCTGGCGAAATTCGGTGCTGCTTTTTCGGGTTTGGATACGGTCCTGACATTTTCCTGGCATCGGGTTAGTGTCGTCGACCGTCTGAAGTTATTTTGCGCGTGACCTTTGACCAGAATTTATAAAATCAAAGTTAGTGAGCTTTCTGAATCACACTGAAAGCTCGATGAATTAAATAAAATGTTTGTTTCAAGCTGTGATACGAGACAAGCCCAAAAATTCTCCCGGCCGTGTGTTTGTATTTACATTTGGAAGTTTTCTAAGTAGCTGAGACATTCCCGTCGCTTTTGTTTAATGGGAAAGGTAAATATTTAGTCGGTCTTTACCGTGAGATAACAAATTAAGTATTAAGTAATTTATGTTTTGAATTATTTGTGAGTGAGACGAGTGTTTGATTTAAAACTTGAGTTATACAAGAGGTATCAATGGCGCAAACGATCGTGAAACTATTCAAGGAAAAAATTGACTTTCGGGGAAAACCCTAAATCAATACTGGTGGAAATTGATGTTGTYTTTTCAGTGCATTGCTCTTTTAGGTATAAATAGCAAATAATCCGGGGAAAAACTTGCAGTAAACACATTGATGCTAAGTATTCTGCAATTTGTCTTTCGCATTTCGCCCACGAATCTGGCTGAATAATTTTATGCGATTCTTGAACCTGAATTCAAGGATACAAAAATCGAAACGATAAAAGACTAGAAAAGCTTACATTATTATTTCATTTTCTAATTCTAAGCTTCATACAATTTTCAGGATTTTGTGGTTTTGATATTAATTATGTAACAAATTACAAAGCTCTCTGAAAGCTCGAAAAGCTTTTATAACACAAAACTAGGAGTTAACACGTTAGTTTTGGTGAAAAATTAAAGAAATACAGAGAGGAAATTTCTCGAGTTTCCCCCCCCGATTGAGCAGCAGTAAAAACTTTGTTAATTATCGCCCGAAAGCCTACAACTATTCCGATCCGCTCGTTAAGTCTTTGCAAATTATAAAGTTTCGAAAGGGCTTAATTTCATTTTTTCAGCGCGTGTAATTTAGCCATAAAGCTCATCATCTAATAAGAATCGATGTTCGAGAGTATAGACTTTCCAGGATTCCACTCTCCGGAGCTTGAATGAGATCTAAATTTATTGTAATTCGATCAGGACGAAACCTCAAATTAAAGAGAATCCGATAGTCGGCAATCTGAAATTGAATAATAAACAGGGAGCTTGGGGATTTATTACTGCCAAGGATGAATATTAATCGAGCAATTTTTTTATTTAATTTTTCCCTTTTCGGTCCACGACACAGACAAACAAACTGGTATTTGATCACCGGAGCGAGCTTAATTACGCCCGGACTTTTTTCTTCAACTCGACGATTTCGCATTTCATAATTGAGTCGAGCTTTACCTGTCCGTACATTTTTCAGCGTAAAAAAATTCAGGGGTTCCCAGGAAAATCAATTACGACTTTATATTAAAACTAGTTGAAAGTTCCGAGAAGTCTTTCCATTCAATTTTTAAGTATCCTATTATCACAGTCAATGGTCGAGACTTCAAATAAAAATCCTTCGAGTGTTCACACAATGGGCATTAGACACGAGCAAGCAAGCGAAAACATGGATAGTCACGCGCATACACAAACGATCTTCGACGTAAGGGCATATAAAGGCCGGTCCGAAATAATTACTCTCGTGATAAATGTGCTCTTTGCATTCTTTGCCAAGAGGGAAAAACACAAATGTTTGAAATGGAATCGACCGAGGTGGAGACTTGTTTATTGAACGCCCTTTCTATGTCATCGGCTCTTATTTCACAGGGGGAATAATGGGTTAATACCGAAACCTGAAACTTTTTTAATTTGTCGCAGTGGATTAATATGGGTGGTTTGTTAATTTGTGGGATTTCGAAATGCATGGATTCAGTTACGCTAAAATTTAATTCTACTAGGGAAATCGAAAACCAAACATATAACCATGCGATCAACGCTCAACAAAATTTCTACTCAACGTGGGCTGCGACTTTGAAACTAAGTTTGCAACACTGAGGGTGTTTACAAAAAATAAGTAAAGTAAGATACCATGAACATTAAAAAAATGTTAAAAAATTTTATCTAAAAAAGTTTCGAAGTTATGAGAGTTTTTTGCACTTTGACTCTATTTATTTCTGTTAAAAAATAATTTCCCAAGTTTTTTTTGCTACAGGCTATTAGAAGAGGAAACAAGGAAGCTGTATCCTAAATTGTAACTCTGTTTAACGTTATTTGTAGCTTTATTCGTAAAATCTTTGTACCTTTACTAAATAATTATGAAAAAACATATACAAGATCATCAGTATCATGAAATAGACATAAAAAAATGTCAAATGTAAAAAAATTAATGTCAAAAACATTTTTTCCATGTTCCTGCTATCTATTCACTGTAGTCTGTGCTTTATTGTCATGATAACTGACATTCAAATACGTATTGTTAAATTAAATCAAATTTGAACATGCCAGCAGTAAGTGCGTTTAATAAAATAAAAATTATCTCTCTGGTACAAGAAGGTATGTCTCAAAGACGTGTCTCTATACTTTTGGGYATACCAAGAACTACCATTTCAAAGTAGCAAGAAGCATCGGGCATTCTATCAACGTGACAAATGTTAATCAAAATTCTGAAACAAGGTTAGGAAAACTTAAAGACTAATTTACACTTTTAATCTGTCAGGGAAATTGGGTGAACGAAATTCACTGTCCATCACTGTACCTTTTTTCAACAGTAAAAAAAATTGGTACACATTTCTACAGGATGTTTCACAACTTATGCAAAAAAATAACCACATACCTATACATCATAAATAAAAAAGTAATAAAGGCCCAACAGAAAACTTTCTAAAAAATTGTTTATTCACTGTCATGAAGTAATCAATTACCTTGCATATGTAGTTGGAAAGTATGACATTTCAATTACATTTAACAATGAAATATACAGTTTAGGTTGAGAAAGAAGTAACAGAAAAGTTCAATTGACATGTAAGTTGGAAAATAGCCACTTCACAACTTGTACTCTTTTATGTGATGTTTTTCAAAATTTGATAAATTCTTTATTGGCTTTCTGTTCTTTAAGGAGAATGATTGTGAGTAAAATAGTATACAATTGGTGGTCGTTCTTCATCGGCTTTGCGCCTTGGTAATGAAGCACCTCCCACCTCGGTATGTAATCTACTATATTCTTCATTTTTAACTTATCAATTGCAATAATTTTTTTATTTTTCTAGTTTTCTGTTTTTTTATAGTAGATCTGAAAAAAGAGTGTTTTCGTCAAATTATTTCAAAAACCGAGCAAAATCGACTTAGAAAAGTCGCATCCAAAAATGCAAAAAACATAAGAAAACACCTGTATATTTCACAAAAAACACAGATAGTTTTAAAGTAGCTGTAACTATAGAAGATCATCAGTTTAAAAAAAGTGCCTTCATAAAAGATCAAGAGCCACGTAACCGGAATCTTAAGTATTGGGATCACGTGGCTTTTGTTAATTTATGAAGGTACTGTATATAAAACATAAAAACAGGCTTATGATTATTTAATAATATTGCTCGCACACACCCTGTAAGTCTAATTTAAAACACAGAAAAACGAATATTTCAATTTAAAACTCATCCCCTCAATAAACAAACCCGAAATTTTTCCGCGTAAAATCGCCGTAATTCAATTTGCCTCGAGCCGCCAACACACTGAATCCTAAATTCCGGACTTAATTACACCGTTTTTTAAGTATGAAGAGGCCGGCCGCGATTAGTGTGACTTATGGCCGCTCATCAATCAGCTCAAAACCCGATGTCTTCATTCACGAAAAGTCGCTTATCTCGACGGTAGTTAATTTCCCGGAAAAACACATGTGGGCCCGCGCACTTGGAAACAAAGTGCAAATGTCTGAATTATGCGACAGTACGGGCAACCTCGACGTCGTCCCTCTTTCCGGAATGAATAGTTCTTCTTGTGGAAAATCGGGTGTTTGGTTGTTGCGGAACGTCCCAGTGCGAACATTCCGCCTAATTAATGTCTTCATCAGTTCAAAACTATGAGCTCGATCTGTTTCAAGCCGAGGAACAATGGTCGAGGCCGGGCCGACAAGATTGCAAGGAAATAAGGCCACTACATCACGGCGAAGAGGTGCGCTAATTACGGATTTCGAGGGGAAAAATGAAAGAAATGAATTTTGGCGCCTCCGCAACGAGGTTTATTTTGGGGAAATATGTGCGATGGTAATTTCGTACACACCCACCCGACATAACTTCTCTTTTAATGCGAGGAAAAGATTAAATAGAGGGGACGGTAATGATAATATTATAATAATCTGTTCTTATATCACACTCGATGTAATAATTATGTACGCGCTTGATTACGGCAATTTTATTGAAATTTAATTACACGGACATGTGAGAATATTGACTTAATTATTATAATTTCATGTTGGAGTTGTAATTATGATTGCGATTTGAGTGAAGACGTGCCGTAGAATCATTAACAAAATGTTTTACACACATAAGCAAATATTTGTCCATAAATTTAAATTCAATATAAAAAAATCTTGCTTATATTTTTCTTCCAAATCGGGCGCAAGCCCACAAGCATTGCCACTGAATCTTATTAAAGCTCACTTCTATTCCACATTTTTAATTGAATCCAATTGAGAACAAGTAGGGAGTGTGTCTTAGGAGTTTTTTATGTAAATCGTTTTCATTTTGTTTTACACCAAAACAAGGACTTGAAATTTACATTTTCGGTACGAAAACAGATTTGTTTTTTATTCACCGCTTTCTCAAATTGAAAAATCTCTTCTCACTCGACTCCAGCACTTGTAGTACTTAATTAGTGTCATTTGGAGTCATTAGACTTCTAATTGGTACTTACTACACTTTATAGCCTATTGAAAAATAAAATAATTACCCGATTAATGAAAATAGTCGAAATGTTTCGACGAGGCTGCACCCCGATGACTTTTACGTAGTCATAAAACCATAAAAGACAACAAACGTGAAATTTACATTGTACCAACAGAAAAGTCAACACTCAGTTTTATGCTTTTACGGCATGACGCTTTCAGGATTTACATTTTCGTTACAGAAATTCATATACGAAGAAAAAACACAATCTGTTGTATTTTATTATTAAGTATGTCTCGATCGAGTGAAAAATCGGCTTTTCTTCTTCGCTCGCATAGAAGAATTAATAACTCCATCCCTCGAGGCCTTTGTTCCGACTTTAACAAATTCGGTTAGAATTGCTCGGCGAGCTTAAATTATTTGTTCTTTAATCGAAGTTTGTAATTTTTGACTCCCAGAGACTCCGGGTTGTTATGTCATTAAAAAGATGAAAATGCAAATTTTTCTATTATCGGAGGCTAAAAAGAAGTGTAAAGCGATTTCAAAGAGATATGAAGGGCGACCAGTGGCGTAGGGAGCAGTTCCAAGTGGTCAAAAAGTGATCTATTTTAAAAAGGTTTAACCAAAATTATTTGAAACTTTATAAAGTGCAAAGTTTTATTTTTTTATTTATTTGTTAAATACATATCTAGAACCTTAACTTGATTTTTTGATTGAGCTTAAATTGATCTTTTTTTAATTTCACTATAAAGTTTAATTGAAAGAAATTGATGATATACCTAATCCCTTGATACGAAAACACAATCTTTATTTCATTCTTTGTGATAATTTTACCGGTTTTATGAGTTTCTATTAGGAAAATATTACACAACACCAGTTGATTTTTATAAGTTGTCCAATCAAAACATCATAAAAACATCGAAAACTTAATATGAAACACTTTCTTTTTTTAATAAATTTCTGAATGGACTTTTCAATTCAGGCAAAAATTCTTGCTCACGGCGCCACTGCCCTCTTATTCTCATTGTGTCAAATGAAGATGTGGCTTTCAAGGGTTGATCTCGTCGCGATCTTGTCTTTTTTATGTATAGTCGACGAATTTTGCGGCGAGGAAGCGGATTAAAGCTCCGTTTTTATCAATCGTTGCGTTGTAAAAGAAGCAAAAAGAGGGTCGGTAATGCGTGAGGCGTGCCTCGAATGCGGAAGGAGGCCGCGATATCGTTGCATTTGTTTGGTGCTTAGCCAACTGTTGGTGTGTGGCTATTTTCGAGTATGTATGCATGGTATCAAAGACCGACCAGATGGAGGGACAATAGACAGGAACCCGGAGTCGTTACTCACGCGACTTCCTTTTGTTTCATCAAAGCCATCTGTGACGTATTATGCAAGCGAGTGACATTGGTTTTCGCGACTTTTTCACGTCTCCGGGAAATTATTATTCACGACAATGGATAATAAAGTTTACTAATATTTAACAATAGACGAAGGCAATTACTCACACACGTAACAATAAAATGTTTATGAATAAGCGTCGCCAATTCATAAATTTCTGTAACTTTGTCATGAGTGATTATTAACAATTAGACGTTGTTTAGATAATAATAGTCGGCGTTTTATGAGCGTTTAATTGACTTTAGTGTCAGTGTTTGGATAAGGGGAAAAATCGGCGAGTTTCGGGTCGTTTATTGTTGTGACACAATCGGAGAGGAATTTGCGGAAAATTTACAAATGCATGTGCATTGGTAATGACGACGCTCCCGAAGGGGGGCCCCCGAAGGTGTCGCCGATGACCCAAATCTCAAAAAAGCTGCAAGTCAATCCAGTTGAATCAGGTGAAGAAAAATATTTTCTCGCTCTATTTCTTCCTGTTTGTCTGAATTGTTTACAGGCTTTGGAATCATTCCAGACAAAATTGGGTCGTTTATTTAATTTTTATTTGCTAATATTCTCAATTAATCTCAGAATTTGATCCGTTGACACATCAAAAATGACAATTCAAAGTACATATTTCCAATATTTTTACACGCAAATGAGCTTGATAAAAGGACGTATATCAAGACTGTTCTGAAAATTTATATAAATCGTTACGTTTAATAAAATATCGAGACATTCGATATACTACTCAGGGTAAGTATAACATTGTAGATAATAATCCTTATGAAAATATTGTCAATGCTGACTTTTAGTTTGGTCTCGAAAAAATTGGTTTTAATCAATATTTACTCGGAACTTAATTTTAGATATTAATTAATTGTCAAAAATGTATTCATAAGAAGTTTCCATTAAAAAAATTAAATAAATTCCACAATTCAAAGACGAAAAGATATTCTTAAACCAAAAATCAAATTTTTATATTAGATACTTCATAATGTAGTTTTTGAAAAAAAAATGCATACGTTTTAATTTAGTAAATTTATTAATTCAACACCTCCTTGTCTTGTGTCGTCACCCTATATGCACAAGTTGGAATTTTTTTCGCAATTCTAATTCTTGATTTCAGAGAAAAAATATTTCAATTCAATTTTCTAGAAAAACTTGCACGTAATTCTGACACACATAACAAACAATGTTTCGCGAAATTATCGGTAACAACCGGATTTTTTATTTTGCATAACAAGGAAAGTCGCGTTGTTTTTTCCAAGCTTGCCATTTGCAAATGATCAATAATTTTTCCATCATATTCTATCGTTAGTATCCTCTCTCGAAAGTGAATCACTTGATACATGCATTATTCACGTATTGCTCGTATATGAATATTTCCGTTGCTATAAATAATCGTGCCCTCATAAAAAATCCATATTCAAACCCCCTTAAATTGTCTATAACAGTGATTCGATATCTCACTATGTATCTAGGTAGAGTCTCCAGAATTGATCATCTCTCGAGGGCCAAAGTTCAAGTCGGTAGAATTCCGGCGACGTTCGTTCATAATTCACCTCTATTGTCATAATGTATGTTTACACACGGCGAGGGTCTCTCGTTTCCTTACATTGTTGCCAACAATACATTAAGCACATACCTATATTCATATCGTGAGATAAATTTCCAAACGAGTTGGCGCAAATTGGAGAAAAATCCTCGTCGAGAAGGATTCGAATCCGGCCGGTTGTCGCCGAATGATTGAAGTCGACGGATCAGATCCATATTAATGGAACTTACCTTTGGAACGGCCGCGCCGCCGATTCACTGCCGTTTGATTTGTAGGCTCATTTTCTGCGAGAATTTTCATCGGACGTCTCAGACATGTTCGGAATCAGTTACATTGTACATAATTAAATTCCTGAATTGTGTCGAAGTCGACGGAATTCAACGAAATTACGACGAACATATCGGGAGGATTTTACGTGACGAGAAAAGACCGAGCGACTTTGCCGAGTCGTAAACGCAATTTTACGACACGGGGCAGAATCTCACAAATTCGTACAGAAAACAAAGTTTCCATTCTAAAAAAACACACACACAATATGACTACACAGTGAGACAAATCAAATGCACTAAAAAAAAAATTAAAAAGTCCACACACTTTGAACTAACTATTTTTTTTCTAATTTAAATGAATTTAAAATACTTTAACTTTAAAAAAACATTACTCAATAACTATTAGGCCGATTTTATTCAAATAAAGGCCATTCTAAAGGGATGGCCTTGCCCTTTAGAATGATATGAAATTTGAAATTGAATATTGGCAAATTTTTCTTCGAACAGTGTTCGAAGAAGTTCGCAGTAAATCGAAATAATCTAAGAAAAACCCTACGAGTAATTTTTTTTTCATCATTACTGTCGTGTAGATCATCTATTTATTAGGTGTAATCCAAATATTCATAAAAATATACCGAGTAGTTTTCAAGAAATGATTTTTTAAAGTTAAGGTTTGCTTGCTCCATATAGGAGAAATGCATGTTAATCTTACTTAAAATTGCATTTTTATAAAAGAATTTGTGATCAGTGATCATTTTTAGAACAAAAAAACTCTTTATTTGCTTTAATTAGCACGCAGGTACTCTTTGTTTGTTTTAAGTAAAAAAAAACAGTTTTTGTTTATTCTAATTAGAACAAAGAAGGTGCAATTGACCATTTTTAAGCATAAAAAGAGCTTTAAAACAAATACTTTTAAAAAATGTAATTTTAATTTCTATATGGCGCAATACCTGAATAGCAAACCTTAACTTCAAAAAATCATATCTTATACTTGGTATATTATTTTAAAAATTTGGATTCTTACTAATAAAAAGATGCTCTACGTGATGGTGATGACGAAAAAAAATTACTCGTAGGTTTTTTCTTAGATTACTTCGATTTACATCGAACTTCTTCGAACACTGTTCGAAGAAAAGTTTGCCAATATTCAATTTCAAATTGCATATCATTCTAAAAGGCAAGTCCATCCCTTTAAAATGGTCTTTATTTGAATGAAATCGGCCTAATAGTTATTGAGTAATGATTTTTTAAAGTTAAAGTATTTTAAATGCATTTAAAATAAAAATAAATATTTAGTTCAAAGTGTGCGGACTTTTTGAAATATTTTTTAGTGCATTTGATTTGTCTTACTGAGACGAACAAAATAATATAAAATTTGTCAAGTTGTCACGACATGACTTTTTTTGTCGCCCTGTGTTATAAAGTTTAATCATTAATTAAACAGTCTGCTATTTTCTATCCTTGTCGTATACTTAAGCATCCTTGTCTAGCAGTGAGCTTTGAATTAAATTTCAGTCAAGATCACATGTAACGTTGAAATTAAGTTGGCAACATTGTATGTATAATGTAGAAACAGAAGAAATGAAAATGGTTCAAAATCATATTAAAGATTGCCAACTTAATTTAAAAGTCGCAGGCCACTTTGATTTAATTGAAAACTGAAACAATAACAAGCGACAATCGCACCGCACCCACTGCATTTCTCCCGTGGCCCCCAAATCGGCACATCATCGTGTGTCTATTTCGGGCCGGTTTTGCAAGCGTCTAGAAATGCGCGAATCCCGTCCGTTTATGCCGCCTTAACCACAATCCGCGTGAGCTGTGAATTAACGAGATAATATCAAGGCTACAGCCCCGTCATCAAAATTTGTCGTTGCATCAGAGTCGCCAAGCGAAACAAGAGCGAATCTGACAGCCAGTGGTGGCTGCGATTTTCCCGGCGTGCCAAAATTTTAAGTGCTCGATAAGCAGACGTGAATAAAAAAGGAGCCAGCTGTTTCGACAGCTACTCGCAATAAATTGATCCGAGTAGGCGTGATGGTGTATATTTTTTAAACATTTGAATTAATCTACTCCTAGTTTGCATAATTATCCCGTTGATGTCACAACAAAGTGTCTAAAAATGTAAAGAGGACTTACTTTGTAGCGTCGCCGCCGTGAAACTCAACAATCCTTGCAGAGATCGGGAATTGTGACGGAGCAAACCAGCGAAATCCTTTTGTCCTTGCTTCCTTAATAAATCCTCATCCGCATCGCTGCAACACTCGCCGCCACAAACACTTCCTGCAACAAACAGAAAAACATACTGACTGACACACCCTGTATACATTTTAATTAAAATAACATTAATCCACCCCGTATATTCTATTATTGATCACGCACACGTAAGCGCAATTTAATTGGACATCCACTCCAATTAATTAGAGAACCATTGAACATAACGTCCGCAAACATTTTGAACATTTTTGCACAAAAAGACATTCCCGTAATTGCTATGATCTTCCGATACAAAATAAAAATGTCGTTTCTTATCAGCGAGCGTATTTTTTGTGTGTGCATCCGTTTCGTTTTCCTTTTTTGAAATATCGTTTCAATTTCCTCGGTCATATTTTCGGTGTTTTTTCTACTTCTTTGCCGCATGATAAATAAACTCGGACATGATTTCCACCGAGGTGGAGGTTATTTATGTCGGTAAGAATTTTGTATTTTTCCCTGAAATTCCTGGAAGCATCTTATGAACTTTCCTCAAGCAATAGGAGAAATTAATTGTGCTCGAAAATGTTACAAAGTTCGTTTACAAGATTCCGATCGATTTGTCCCGATAAAGGAAATTAGAAAATGAGGTTTTTCAAGGGAATGCGGCCGGAAATTGTTGGGTGACTGAACTGGCGAAGGGAAAGATTGGGAGATTAAGAAAAGAGAAAAATTCTGGCTAATCAGGAGATAATAATCAATCATCCCAATATAATACATACAAGATGAACAAAAAGTATCCTTTCAGAAAAAAAAATAATTGATGGAAGGTAGTGATATAAAAATGTGAAATTTTTGTTTTGTTATTGAGTTCTGTTTAATTTCTTAAATCATAGTACGAGTAATTGTTTCATAGCAGGTTTTTCAATTTAAAAACAAACTTTATTATTCTTGAATAACACATTTTTTTATGAATCATTGATCAGTTTTTTTCTGAAAATAACTAGTTTAAAAGCAAAAAAGAATGATTCCTGGTTCCATACTCTTTGTTAACCCTGTGAATATACCCAAGGCGTTCGAGAGTATTTGAGGTTAAAAAAATTGAGAAATCGTGTGCAAGATGATTTATTTTCTTTTTTTTTAATATAATTTTTAAATTTTGTTACAGTTGTGTTTCATAACGCTTTGATGGCGATTAAAGTTTTTCTCGAGCTGTTATAAATACCCTAGGTTTTGAAGAAATAACTTGTCAGTTTTTGGGATAAGTCGTGTGTATTTGAGCCAGACATGAAGTCTGCAAGCGCGTGAACCTCAGACGGGCTGCCTCCAGCTGCAGCTCGATATTCCCGTCCTTCGGCCAGGTGGAGTGTTTTGCATCACAACCACACTTCATAGAGCACTGAATTATGACTCTAGTCATAACAGTTTATAACAGTTGCGGTGCGTGGCTGGCATGACAACACCTAAAGTTCGGTGCGAATTCGCAATCCTTTTATGTTCCGGAAGAAAGTGAATTTTGTGAGTGGATCGATGTTTGACTTCATCACTTGTTCGTCGGTAATAAAAGTAGAAGCTCGTTTAATCTATAAATAAAACATTTCAGGAGAACGTTCTGTGATTTCTCGGAGGAAAATCGAGTGAATTGGAGGAAAACTTCTAGCGGATTAATTTCCATCGAATTCACGGTCCACCACTCATCGCATTGTGGCAATTGTCGACGTTAAGTAGATTTTTCGAGTGGAAGAAGCTTCGAGTTTCGGAATATTCGCGCATAGGTGAATATAATCACATTTCAGATTTTTCAAGACGAGAAACCCGCCATTGTCATCGTCGGTAATAAACCACCATTCATCAGTTTTGCTATTGAGCGATTCGATTTTCTACCGTAATGAAACGTTGCGACACGACTGATAAAATCGTGGGAACTTCGGCGCGAAGGAATCCAATTAAAAGACGAGAATAAATGAGATTAATTTATTTATCAGCTACAGGAGTATGGAGGACCGAACATGTGTTAATGGAAATTCGGCCAAAACTTGATCTGCCCACGCACGAGATACACTTTTCAGATCGAAACTAAGCTTTAATGAAGCACTTAACACGAGTGTTAAGCTTAAGTGTGCTTCAAACTGCGAGAGCTAAACACAACAAAGAAAAAGTCGGAACGAACCACTCACAAACGGAAAAAGTCATGATAATCCCAAATCATATCAATCATAAAAAAGTGTCTCCTAAATAATAATTTTTCAAAACGCCACACGAGAATGGAAATTAAAGTCTCTAATTTTTGAAATCCCATATTTTTAATTCGAGAAATTCTTCACAATTTTTAAGATTAAGTAAATAAACACATTTCAACCCAAAACTTTTTTAACAAAACTTCCAGTCAGAAACAAAAAACAAACCAAATTTTGGGCATGAAATAAGCTGCTAGCAATTTTCTAACCAAAATTTTGACTAGAAAATTTCCGTTTAAAAGAAGCAGACTATAATAAATTATTGTTTTTCTCTCTTTTTATGTAATCCGTGCTTTTTCATCTACTTTCTGTCTGATTTGTCTGCAAAGTTTCGTCTTATTCTCCGCCTCGAGTGTGTGCGAAACGCTCCAAGTGACATAACACGATTTAGCTCCTGAAAAAATGTTCTTGTCGCGTTTTACATTTCAATCCAGGAATCGATGCCGAAGGCGTGTTTTAACATTTGTATCTATCGAGTTATTCTAATCCACTTTTTGCTGTGAAAAGTTAAACGGTCGCTGCGCCATCGGCCGATAATTGAGCAGATGTTCTCAATTAATAAGTAATTATCCTCCTCAAGGCCAGCAATTGATGAAAAATTGTCGTGAGCAATCCCTCTTTGATACCGTTTAATTATAGTGGATTGAAGTTTGCCATTTACGGCGAAGACAAATTCGTTCCAATTGACGTTTTAAGTGTCATTTGGATGGAAGAAAGCTTCGTGTTGTCAGATCAGGATTCCATTCCAGCCTCCCACACGAATTCTTCGACCACTGGACTTGAGGCAAGCGAACGACTTAAAAATCAACAAATTAATGTTTTGACTCTTCTCATTCCTGACCTCTGGATGCGTCGATGACCCCCACGATTAACTCCCGATTTTTATACACTGCGTAAATAGAAGCATTGATAGCAACAATCATAATTGAAACTCTCCAAGGGAATTAATTGTGCTTCTTGCGATTCAACTCGAAAACTTTTTTAATATTGAACAGACTTGGCGAAAAATCGCTCATGCCATAAAGAATAATAGTACACGAATTTCTCAGAAATGGCTTTTATGACGCTTTTTACTGTTACGTTTCGACTTAAACGGGTCATTACTACCTGCTAAACCCGAATTTTATGCACCATCTTGGATTTTAATGTCTCACTCGCAGACAAATTGCCGCAAAGCCGGGCTGGAAATAGAAGGCCGATTCCTGAAGAAGTGCCAATCTCATCGAAAAATGAGTAAACCAATCCTGATTGCGAGTAGAAATAGCACGCAATGCAATAGAAACAAATAAATAAAATGATCGAATTCATTTAGAACCAAGAAAATTACGAGAAATAAAAAAATCGTGCGACGCTAATGATACAAATTAAGACTTTGGTGAGCTTGCAGAGTCAGCGTCGAAGTCAAATTCTTCGTATTGATTTGGTGGAATATTTTTGTACCTTTTTTGAAATGAGGATAGGTAAAGGGATTAAACATCAGTAAAATAAAAGTTCCTCGAGAATTCTGCCCCGAAACCAATTAATCAGCAGCTCGTCTGAACGTTCGGTAATTACAGTGACAAACGATCTTTTGTGAAGAAAATATTTAGTGTAAATTTCGCACAGAACGGCAATTAATTATTCCCCCGGATCTGAAATCTCTACCTCACCTGTCTTGAGTTAAAGGAACGCCTCTGAAACTTATCCTATAGCTTTCATAATGAAAAACAGATTTATATAGAGCCAGCTCTGATCACAAATTTCGCTATTTTTTGGCCAAATGTAATTCGGTCGAGACTCCGAGACACTGACCTAATATCGTCCTGGAAAGAAGTTGAGGCTTTTCGGCGCCGTTTCTATCGATTCGGTCGTCCCGACGGCGGCCGCACACCCACATTGCCGTTCCGGCTTTGTAAAGTCGACTTTTTACAACCGACCGCAAAGGAATTATCAAAAAGGGTCAAGGATTACGACGGGACACAATGTTTACAAGGGGGAGCCGACATGGGATAATTAATTAAATTGTAAATTGGGAAAATTGCGGCAGGATGAAGCAAACTCTATTTCAGAATTATTTGTTTTCACTTTCTTTGCCTCTTCGGGGATTTATTGGATTTTTTCAGGGGGTTCTCTATTCTCGCGCTCTCTTTCGGAGTACATTTTTCTTCATCTGGAGTCAGCTGTCGGGAGTTTTTGTTATGCTGACGTTAAAGACTGATTAAAGTTGGTTTAGCGATTTTTTAGCGACGAAAAACTTCATAACGCAAGAATAAGACACTGAAACGTTTGTAGGTATAAACACGCAATTTCACAAGAATATTTCAAGAATTACAAACAAAAAAATTGCTTTGCTTTTTTACACACTTCTTTTACATTTTTCATATTTCCTTCTTAACTGTAGATTTTTGAAACTATTCTATGATATTTGCTTTCAAATTTCATTTAAAATCAAGACAAATCAATAAAATTTTGGAAAATTATTTGTAAAGAAATTAAACGTAAAAGAATCGTGATTATAGTGCCTAGAAGCCGTGATTTGAGTAATTCTTATAACAACAATTATTTATGAATCAAGCTATTAAACAACTATGTACATATTTTATTCAATCCTTTATGTTAAAATTTTATCTACTCTTTTCTTCATGTTAAAATGAAATTTTATCGTCTAGATGATAAAAAATATAAAATGACCATTCACCGTTTTCGTCTTGTAGATACAGCATTTTTGTAATAACTTGCAACAATAAAAATTTTCTGCTCAAAAGTGAACATTATTTCACTCAAAATAAATAAAACGCACACTTGTTAAAGTTTCCGCTGACATTTAATGTCAAAAATCAAGGTTGCCATCTTTTGAAGGACTTTAATCACCGTCTACTCTAATTTATTTTTTTTGATCGCACGGTTTATTTATGTCACCAAACGAAATTCTCTGATTATTAAAATTAATAACAGAAATTAGTTTTATAAAAATTTGAAGAGAAATTTTATTTTAAGACTCAAATTTTATTAAATGACGACTGATGTATGTACATAAAATATGCATCTTCTTCTTGGATCTTCTTGGTATGGAAACGATAAACAAAAACACGATTAGCCTGTCACACCAAACTTTTAATTAAAACAAATATAAAACTCTTTTATTCTCACCTGAGGATGACCACTTTGTGGTTGAAACGCGTTTTGTTTTAAATAAAAGTTTGGTGTGACGTTTTTCTTCATAAATATATGCAAATAATTGTTGTGAAATATGTATATCGTTTGGTGCTATCAAGTTGGTGACAAATCTATCATTTTGAGAACAATGTAATTGTTTGGTAAGAAAAACGGAATAAGTTGGTGGCTGATAAAATGACACCTAGTTCTTTTATAAGAATCGATTATCTTTAACTCCGACGAACGTTTCATCTATTTTCCGATTCCCTTGAAATTGATGTGTTTCTACAGAATTAAAAAAAACAGTCTGAATTTCGATTCGTGAAAGTTTTCCGTTTCGTTTTCTCTCCAAATCCCTTGTCGCAGCATTTAACCTCTCTTGACACGAATCCACATCGAATTGCATCACTCGCTGCACTCTCGTCATTCCAATCGAACAATTCCAGCAGATGTTCGTTAGAAAAAGCCTTTCGCGAAACGGAACGCCTCCTATTAGAGGATGAATAAATGAATCGCGTTCGCCCTCGTTAATTAATCCGGCTAGCGACAAATGAAGCAGCGGGATCTTAACCCAGATCGATGATTTACCTTCAGATCAGGTGAAACTCGTCGGAAAAATCATCAGTCGGATCTCGTCTTGGCCATGTTTGGTTCTCGACACACCCACGCTGGGTTTTGTAAGTTTTCGCCGTTTCTAAACGACCACATTCCTTAAATGGACATTATATCACCTTCGTCGGTAATTGATCGTTTAATTAGATACGAACTGTTAAAATGTCGGTAAACTCGTATCGCAACAAAGGGCCTCTCTCTTGAGACAAATTTATGCAAGAAATATTAAAATTTATAGAGACAACGAGAGATTAAATTCGGATAAGCCACTTATATTAAAATTAGCAATGTCTGAAACAAGTCCAGATAAAAACCCACTTTGCATCTAAATAACTATAACTGTGTTTATAATGTCGACAAAAACCAAACACCAAGATCTAAATCTCTCATTCTGTTTGTTATTTCGACGAAATTTTCAATCTACTTGCAAAAATTAAGAAAATAATCAACGACTTGCTACTATCTATACGTAGAAACTGTCCATACATTAATTATTATTCATCTGATTTTATCCAAAAATATATTTTACCCAGAATTATCGACGTACTTTACGTGAAAGGCACTTTATAAGCCGCAATAAATCCAGATTAAGATTATTTTAGACCAAGACTGTCGAATAATAATCGCACAAACCTCGTTATCTCACCATTACCACTAATCAGTGAGAAATACAAGTATTTCGCTCACCGCCAATTAATTATAATTACCAGAAAAAGTGTCTCTTTCCGCTAGCTCGAAAAAGTCACCAAACAACTGTTTCAATAAAAATCCTTAATTGGTGTTAACGTAGGGTTTTTGTCACTTAAATGCCACCAATTAATTAGTTGTTAAATTGATTAGCTTTAAATAAGAATTTTTATTTATGGCCAATTGGCAATAGATTTAAAAGCATTTTCATATTCGGCCGTTTACAACACTGACGGCAACGGAATATGGTTTTGCTGACTTATTTAACAGATTTCAAGTTATGTGAACAAAATTAATGGAATACCCAATGTTTTTTTAATATGAATTTGAAATATAAAGTGTCAAATGATGTCATGTACACAGCTGTCGAAAATTACTCCACTTGTCTATTACAACTACTGTGTTTTTTTTTAGGTGAAATAGGTCACAAACATTTGATTTTTGTGTAAAAGAAAGATCTGTGTACAACTGGACCCAGAAAAAAACACGAAAAGTGACAGAATGGCGATTGAAATGGCACGACGTATGTAACCAGTGTTTATTCCGACTTTTCATGTGCCACTAAAATTGCAATAAAAAATCCCTAATTGYGGTTAATCTAGGGTTTTAACATGTCACTAAACCGTTTTTTCTGGATTTATGAGTCTCATGGTGGTCTTGGTAGGTTTTTAATTATCATAAATGTGACACATGACATTGTAAATTATTTTTACGAGTCGTAGCGACATCTTAAACAATTGCGAGAAATTACCATTTAACGACTTTAAAAACAATCGCCGAATTAAAAAGTTAGTGACATTGTCTGTGATGTCATCCCAAAGTAATCGTTTATGCGCCATTGTTACATTCTAATTATCTCTTATTTTTTCTATTCAAACATCTCACAATTTATAATATGAATAAATTACTGTCAGTTGAAGGATTTATTATAATTCCAATTTCCAATCAGTTAATTAATTAAATAATTAAAAAGTGGGTTTTAATCAGGACACCCATCTCGAAATTCGACCTCCCTGAGAACCCGGAAAAAGCTCAAACTCCGGTCATTTTCCCCACTTTWCTTGTCTTTTGTTTAATCCTACAGTACCCGCATTGCATAGTTCTCAGGAATATATCCATCCACGGCCCGCACCGTCGGGCGTTTAATTAAAAGAAAAAGACTCTCGGATGGCAAAAAGACGCTTTTAATAAACGTCACGATTTCGTTGGTGACGTTTACTCTAATCCGGGATTTTATTGATCATCCGGTACAAACGCGTTTTATCGTCGAGGACGATTGTCGTAATCACGTCACCACTTTAGCGACGAATTGACACCGACCGGAGCAAAAAGCAAGTCCGAATATTCGCTCCGGACCAAATAAAAGGGGATTTATCGCGAGAGCCGACGTCGTAAAAGTCGAAGACAGTGGCGGGACAGGAACACAAATAAAKAATTTTTGCTATTAGGCTGTAAATGCAGATGCGTGGGATTCGATAGTGCTTTGAGATGAAACCACCGGTCACGATAAGTCGGTTACAGAGATATAACGATAAATCGAGTTTGTCATTTTGATGCGAAGGTACCGTTGCTTGAGATTCTATTCAAATCGAACTGTATTATGTCGGAATAAAGCTGGCAACGCAACGAAATTTCGTGGTTTATAATTATTTGAGTTTGCAAAGTTGGTAGCGACGCCAATGACCGCTAAATGTCAAAAACCGATAACCGACGTATATTGTTACTTTTAGTTTATTTTAAGATCTGATTTACTGACCATATTTACCGTTGATAAAAATTTTGCGCAAACTTGCTAATTTTGTGATAAAATCACACAAATTATCTGCCTTTGAACTCCTTTTAAAGTAAAGCTTGTCGCTAATGCCAGTACCCGTTCCTCTAGCAGCTGCCATTTTTAATATCAATTTCTAAAATTTATGTCTTTTTAATGAATAAGACGCGCGTGTAGATCGCATTATTTATTATTCGTGCCATCGATAAACACAAATAAAGTTATATTTAACGATCTTTATAATTTATTATCTAACGCAATATAAAATACACACTATTTCCCGATAACAACTTCCGCGATGCCTCCATTCCTCCAGGCATTCGCTATAAAACTCGATATATTGAAATTCAGCTAGCGCCCATGTGGCGCCTCGTCGGCCTGGATCTTCGGGTCATCCCCCGGAAAAATCAAAATTTTAGATGAGTCTTTAATCACAGGACGTGTTCGCTGATTCAAATCGATCAAAGTCCCTAGGAAAACAACCTCATACAATGCGCGTCAATAAAATCAGGATTCGCAAGGCCGCCCACGATTTATGGGTCATGATTCGAGACAGAAACATCAAATTTAATTCGATGCAAATTTAATCAAAACGGCATGACGGCTCAGTACGCATTGAACATTCGTGTACACACAACGTAATTTACATTAGGATCGATCAGAGATGAAATTACATTTTAGAATATGAAATGTCAAAACTTTGGGGTTAAGTGCCAAATGTCACGTGACAGAGCTTTATCAAATTGTTTTCGATGGTAGCTCGTGATCACAACAACACGAGCCGTCACTGGATAAACTATCCTCACAGTTATAAAATCTTTATATTTTAGAAACATGAAACCATTCTCTCTGAACAATTTTGTTTCAAGTCGGCCGATTAAAGTCTACCTATTTTGAAATCTAACTCAATGTTTTCAATGAAATCTTAGGCTTAGATCTCTTTAAATGAGAAAATTCTAATTTTCTCATGCCTATAGCCTTGAGACCAAATTTAATCAATTCTGTAAATAGCGCGTGTTAAAAAAATGTCACGCCAGCATTCAAGACACAAATACCAGGAATATCATGTGATAAAGAATGTGCAAATCCAGCATTGACAGTTGCTAAGCAACATTGACATTTGACACTAATTTCGAATTTTTGAAATGTCACGACAATGACCCTTGCGACTAATTATTCCATTTCTATTCCTAATTTGTTTTTTCTAAAAAAAAAAGGTATTAAACGAGACAATAGAAAACAAATTACGCTGACTGTTGGCAAAAACGAAAACGTCAAATACTGTAGTAGTGAACCGAGACGAGAAACAGGAGTAAAAAAGCCACACGGTGAGAAAGAAAACTCAATTTACATCATAAGTCAAGCTGCTTGCAGACTTTCAATTAAACAACAAGAAGAAATGAAGTTCTTACATCGCAACACGTCCATTCGGATCGGAAAACAATGAGAGTCTTTCATCTTGACCGTTACGCAATATACAGAGTGTGCAAAAAAAGACCTCAGCCGACCGCCAACCTTCAAATACTAAACTTCCCCAAAATTTAACCTCTATACCTTTACTGCGTTCCGAGACTATTAATATTTATTGAGGGTCGCCGTCTATGTTACAGAAATATGTTTGTGATTATATAATTTATAAGGGACATTGCGTGCATACGAATTGCAGGATTACCAACTGCGCGAAAGGAAGAAGACAATTATCGCAACCGTCCAATTACCATAACCGATCTATTAGTAGAGCAAATGACGAACGAATGTAAGTCACTGGTACACCCATTTTTCCTGTTGGCAATACGTCAAATCCGATAAATGTATCAAGTTGGCACCTGTCATAAATCCTGACACTAATTTTTGGCAAGTTGAGTGTGCTMTTTTTACACAAACAATTGGAAAATCTGGGACTATTTCATGTTCAACKTGTACACAGACCGTCACGTTTGACACGATTGTGACAACTACTCAGAATTTCAAATTAGTACACCATACATGAAGACATTACAGTGGTGTACATGAAGTTTGCAACGGCCGGAATTGTTGGTGTTACCAACTGTCAAGATAAAAAAAGATATCACTGATTTTTACCTGAAACAAAAGAAAAATTGCCTGTTCGGGCTACCTGACATCGGAAATTTGTTAAGTTGGTGCTGTCACCGAATGTGATAATTAGAAATGGTAGTGGTGTTACAAAAATATCACAAGATCAGATTAGAAAAAGCGAAAATAAAATTTCTCACGACTTATGACATGGAAATCAACTCAAACTTTTACGAATAGCATCTGTCAATGAAATCAAATGCTAAATCAAATTAATGACAGTTTATTTGACGTTTTAAACTGTTAATATAAACTAATGACCTCACATACATCTGTCGAAAATAATCGTAAAAATTTTATCGACGAGATAATGGTGAAATTTTAAATAAATGAATGTCAACACTTCCCTAGAAATGGGGCATGTTATGCGTCGAGTCGGAATTTTCAAAGATTTGTAATGTTTACAACCCTGAATGAAAGAAATTTTTTGCCAACCCTAAACAYTTAAAATTTACCAAATCAAGAAAACCATTTTAATTTATAATAGRATTAACATATGAAAGTACAAACAGGAAACGCACACTGCAATATAAATAATTAGCGTAAGGGTAGTATCGCATGTCGCGTGTGTACGCCACAAAAAATAACGTATGTAACAATTACACTGATTTTTTTTATGAATTTCCGGATCTATAAAGCGAGAACATTAATCGGCGATCAAACTTAATATTTATCTCCGGTGCGTCGTTTTATTAATAGAACAGGTGTCATCTGTTGTAAATACTAAGGATAGGTGAATCACCCGTGTGTCCGCGATCAAGGTTGCCAACCTCACCACCCCCAAAATTACCTCTGTTCTTTTCCGGCGACATCGTGATATTTCGAAACTGAAAAAATTTTTTCACGTTTTCGCAACTCGCAGTGGTCCTTTTGGCCCGCACCGCCGACGTTTCGACGTTCTTCACGGACACCATCACACACCAGCACAGAAACAAAAGCGCAGAGACGTCGCGGGGACTCATTTTGTGGCCGGCGATTTTCAGACGCAATATTTTGAGACGAGAGGTTGAAATTCGCGCGACATTCACTCCACCATCGCTCGCAAACGACTGAAAGAGGACGGAGTCGTGCTGAAAACGCTGAACAGATGGAAGTGGATGCGCGCGCAAAGCGCCTGAAAATTTTTACGAGAGCTTACGCCGCGCCGGTGGCGACATCTGACGGGCAGGTTACAGCCGGAGGTGCAAAAGCTCCGTTTTTGGAGATTGCAACATGGATAAAAGCAATTGGATTGCGAAAACCGTCTCGTCTGTGTATTTGTTTATAAACAGAATCAATCAATAAATAATAAATTGCGCAATTCGTTAAATATTTTGTACGATATCTTGTTGGTATCGTTATAAATTGCAGTTTTGATTACGCTGACATATTTTTTGTTGTCGACATTCTTTGTCCTTACGTCATGTCTGAATCTGAATATTTATGGAGGTTTCGTGTCAACTGTACTTTACGAAGTTTTATTTTTATGCCGTTAACGTGTTAAATGACTTTCTATTTTCGCATCTTTGAGAAGATTATGATAATAAATTCAAATTCCTATCCTTAGCTATAAATTTTCCTCGTCAGTGCCATTTTTTGACAAATGGCACAATTCTTCCTACTTTACGATATTCATACACAGAAACACAGAGATAAAACTTATTTTTGATTTATTTTTAATTTTAAATGCTAAAGAAATACATGGTAATTCATATAAAAAAGGGGTACAATCAATTATAAAATCAACCAAAACAGGTAAAAAAATCAAAAATAAGGTTTTATATAATCATACTTCTGCATATCCTTATGGCGAAATGACTCTCACTGTAAGTAATTTTCGAAAATGTTTGTGGACCAACTTTGTAATAAGAATGTTATAAGTTGTTACTTATACCGGGTGACTGTAAATGATTGTGAGTTTTTACCTCAAGTTGGTTGAAAATTCTAGTTAGACAACCTTCAATTTCAAATACAAACGTCTATAGTTAATTGTCTTTCATTTACGACGGGCGACTGTTGATTGAACCGTCACCTGAAACATTCTGATATGACAAATTAGAACGATTACCAATAATTCAGAGTTGTCAATAAATTCTTTTGTCACAAACATTAACAATCACCCGGTACTATGTTATAGTACAAAAATGCCGTCGCGTCGTTTGCTTTGAAATGGTATATCTAACGCTTCAAATTATAAAAATAGCGTGTAATAAAAGAATTGGCAGATATAACAATACAATAGGTATTTGGACGAGGTGGCACATTTCATAGTCGTTCTGATACAAAAAAATTTTGAACACTGTTAATTCAATGTTTTAGAAAGATTTTGTGTATGTGCAACCAACAATACAGAACAATTATTTGTGTAGACTGATTTCAGTAAAATAACATGCGTTCGCGCCATCTGCTTTTACTGAGACTTAATAAAGTTAAGTTAAACAGTAGCAAGACGTAGTGTTCTGACATGTGTTCGCGCCATCCGCAATCTATCATATAATAGACACAATATATTCTAAAAACGGTCAAGTAGATAATAAAAACCATGCAGTGACTGTAGTCCTTAAATATATTCACTGTAGTCCTTAAATATATCATTTTTTTTATTTAGCATGTATTTTTCTTTGCACATGTTTGCAATGACAATTTTTAGTATTTTCGTACTGGAAACTGTTGTTGCAGACATTTGCAAAGATTACGAACAATTATAACTTTTAATAACTACACAAAGAAAGGGATCATTTAAATTGCCCGCCATTATGCAAAAGTACCGATTTTAGCCATCGATGGTGCCACAATCTTCCGACCACCCACCACCAGCAACAAGTCTGCTAGTTTTATCTGTTCTGTGTCCTTTAATTTCCTTAGAAGAAATGGAAATAAAAAGTTCTGTGTGTCTAATTGTGATAGTCAAAGGCAGGTTGAACAAAAATATAATTTCATTTCCTTATCCACAAACAATACGGGCTATTAGCATAGATTAATAGGTTAATCTGTGCTATTAGTGTGACGTCACGCAGCCATTTTGGTTGTACGAGTTGGAAAATTTTCTACTCATAATTTTCCAGTTGTGTTAGCCTCCTAAATCAAATTCCAAAAGCACGGGTATCAATTTTGAGACATTCTGTATAAGGTAAGTACATTTTATTACCTCCCAAAATTTTCAATAGCCTTGAAGGTGGCCTTTTAGGAATCTGGGCTGGTGAACTCTAGAACTACTCTGAAGCCTTGTTGTCCATCAACTTCATCTTCGACTTGTTCTCTTGCCTCATCGTCTCCTTGTTCAGACATCTCCTCGTTGTTATAATATTTTTTCGAGTTTGCTTTATAAAAACCTCTCTTCAAAAAACTCATAGGTTCTTTGAGACTCCACACTCGTTGTGAACTGTAAAACTGCTCTAGAGCCTTCTAATTCCTCTTCAGCTTCTACTTCTTCAAACCATCTCTTTCATAATTATAATTTTTGAGTTTTCTTTATGAAGGAGTACCTATCTTGAAAAAAGTCATTCGTTCTCGACTTCTGATGTATTATTTGATGTACAATGGCGAGCATTAATTTAGTAATCAGTGTCATTCCGTAATATACCTTCTTGTCAAAATTACACAGGGAAACTACTTTTTTTTTGACAAAAAGATGAAGTTCCAAAATGACATTACCTACCAAAATTTTATGCTCGCCACTGTACCTCTTAAAAACAGTTTCTATAATTTTGAAGCGTGCCTCTAAATATGGTTTTTAATCAAAACTAAACAGGATATTCACAAGTTGAACTGTTGTTGAAGTTTTTAGTGGTGAAAACAGTTTATAACTTTTTTGAAAAGTTTATAACTTTTTTCATCTAGTATTCTTTTTTTTTCACTCACTACTTATTAGGTTAGTTTTGTGGCAGTAAACGATCTAATTTATGCATAGTCCACTAAACTGAATAAACACTCTTGACATATGCGATGTCTTCATGGGGTTTCTTTTTAGGTAATAACTACGAGGGGCACTAGAAAAGTAATCTACCAAAAGTAATCTACCTAATAATTAAACAAAAGACGTACAATTTTTTGATAATTTATTTTTTCAATATAAATCCCTCCCTACATCAATCAATACACTTGCACATTTCTCCTCTACTAAAAGTTTATCTTTATAAAAAATATATWCTCTTGGCTCTCAAAAAATTCGTTGTYGGCTGCTTTTAGGCCATCATCAGAGTCAAAACGGCGTTTTCTAAAAWTTTTCTTTTGTAATCGAAAAAGATAAAAGTTAGCGGAAGCAAGTCCGGACTATAGAGAAGATGGTATGTCTTAACGAAGCWGCAAAGTTTGCTTAATTTTGGCAGCCTTATGCACGGTCGCATTCCCATGCAGCGAAAACACTTCTCAATTAGAAAAAACTGAGTCTTCTGGTGAATTGCTTTACGTAAATTTTCAACGTGTTTGCATAGATGTCCACATTTATTGTTGTCTTTTCACACTTTCACTTCGGGGATTCTCGAACCCATCTTAACTGTTTCGGTAGTGGTTTCGGCTAAAATTTTATTGTGTAATGTGATATATAACGTGTGCCATCCTTCTAGACGTCATTCATTCTCTCACGGATTCTTTCTGGTTAATGGCCCTCTTTTGTCAAAAATTTTATGGCATTGCTTTACTCTAATTTTAAGTTACTCATTTTTCCTCATAATTTCCTTTATAAATATGGAAACTAATGATCACAATTAACTTAAATTTTGCAGGTAATGTTAGATACTTGTTATATGGATATCATATAGATGTATTTTCACAATAAAATAACTGTCGAATTTATAAAATGACCAACATTATTAACCAAAAGTCACTAAACAATAAGCATGCAGTTTATTTACAACTTTATATTATACTGAAGAGTATAAAATAAGTTACAAACTTAACATTCGCAATTTCATAGAAGTTGTTCCCAATTTTCTTTCGCTTTTGTGCCCTAATCCGAGGAAGAAGTATTTGGGGGCATTATTGCATTTTCCATTTTTTCACTGAAACAAAACATAACAATTAGTACATAATGTAACTTCTTCTTTGCAGTTTTTTTTTTTGACGTATATTGCCTATCATGTAAGATGTAAGCGTCATGTATAGCTAGAGCAGAAATTTAAAAAATCACACGCTACAAAATCTACTGCAAAACACTTGTTCAACTTTATCTCACATAAAATGAAGTTTATTGACATTTGAATTAACAAGTCAATAAATAAGTAAAAAAATTAAATAAAGGACTAGGCACACTTTATATGGGAATTTAAGGGCCACTCAAATTGGATAATTTTTATATCAATCAAGGCGTCTCAAAAAGCTGAACAAATCATATCATTGCTCCAAACGTGTAATTAGGAGGGCCGGAAATTGCAATCAAAGTCAAGATATATCCCATAAGAAAAGTCTTGTGTCCGCTTTTTGGTCTGTACAAAGAGCTTATAAATATTGGAGATTTGCAATATTGCCGTATAACTATAACTAGTGGACTGGGGTTCAGGTACAAAGACATAAGACCACGAATTTAGAAATCGGTCTCCTTTGTATTTATTCTCTGTACAACCATCCTAAATAAGTAAAGACACTTTTATGGATATAGGGATTTAAGCGGACAGAAGTTAATAACTCCAACAGTGGGAATAATCCAAATTCAATCGCGACTTCTGGCGTTCCTAATCAAGATACACGTTTGGCGCAATGATATGATTTGTTTAGTTTTTTGAGTCCCGTCGATTGATATAAAAATTATCCAATTTGAGCGGTTCTTAAATTCCCATATAAAGTGTGCCTAATCCTTTAAAACTGGTAGAGATTGAAAGCTGAAACATCCAAAGTTGAAGCTCTTTGAACCCAAAGTGTTATTGTAAATGTAGACAGCATTAAAAAACTGAACTTTAACTTGATGTTATTACAATATGTCATAACTTTTATAAACTTATATGTAAAAAGCCAAATTTAGCCGATATAAACTTCTTATTTTTTGACTTATACAATTGTCATATTTATTCCAGTTTTTTTAGGACCACCGATGGTATYTTCCTAGTATCTTATTTTACATGGCATTTTTCTCTGAAGTGCAAATTCTGAAACTGTATAAGATATGAAGCTGCATTTTATTACCTTGCAAATTCTTCGATAGCCTTGAAGGCCGCATCCAAGTAGTTGGAGTTGGTAAATTCCAAATTTATTCTAAAACCATCAATTTCTTCAACATCCTCAACTGCCTCTCCTTCTTTTACCTCTTCGACTTCTTGTTCAGTTCTTTCCATAGTTATAATTATTTTGGTGTTCTCCTTTTCGTAGCCTCTTATCACATTTAAAGTAATTTTAATTAACGTTGTACGTGGTAAAAAGCGTATTCGCTTTCGAGTCTGCACAATTATGTATTTTCCCATAATCTTCAGGTATGCATCTACGTATCTCGCCCCAAACAAGACAAACAGGCAAGGAAATTCACTCGTTTGCAAGTTGAAATGATCTTTTCGACTGCTGATATTTCCGTCAGCCGTTAAGTTTTTGGGCTGAATTAAAAAAAAAATTATCCATGGTTGATAACTTTCTTGGTTCACTATATACACACCTAGCATACTGATTTCATTTCACCACTTAACCACTTATTTTATTAGTAGTTGTTAGGTTAGTTATCTGCACGGGGATCAGGGGTATGATATAGAAAAGAGAGCCTCTAACAGGCCTCCGGACTCTTCCGTAATACGATGAAAAAAAAAACAGTAAAGGATAAAAAACTATAAACAACACAACTCGATTAACAACGCCAACTTACGAATCAAACAGCGTTGCGATCGCAGTGGTCAAACGTCGTAGAGCAAAATGTACTAAATTTTAAACCAACTTTATTATTATTATTACTGAAAAAAATGGTGAATTAATTCACCGAATCTTCTAAAAAGCGAACAACCAAAAGGTGCCTGCAAAATACGGCGTGAATATAAAAAAATTTGCTTGCACTCTTCATTACTATTCTCCGCGTGCTTATAACTATGTCAGAATACAGTTGCACGACAGTTTACCACATGAAAAAACATTAGCGCGATGGTATTCGGCAGTGAATGGTTCATTGGAACAAGAGTACCTTTTTTATAAAAAAATAATTGCACTTTTGATTTTTGGCATGAAAAATACGTGTTAATAGGCTGAGAAAAAGAGTTATGACCCAAAAACTGTAAAGGTCCCATTGTCACCGGAAATTTATAGCTTTTACAAGACTTCCGTTTACACCATATCAAAAAGTGTGTTTTTGTCCCTTGACATGCAAAGTTTCATAATAATGGGATAAACGATAATAAAAATATTTCCAAAAAATCATTTTTCGTACCGATTTTTGGAAAGCTGTAATTTTTCTATTTTTTGAGGTAGGTTAGTAAATTTTGTGCTATCTGTTCTTATTTGTAGAGGAGTATTCGTGGTTAAAATTATGCCACACATTTTTGAAACATCCGATATAACGTCCTTGGTCAATTCATAGTGGCCATTTAATTTATTTCAAAGTTGGCAGGCTCTACCCCGTCACCTCTAGTTTGTTGGTTGTGTCTATGTTGGCATCAGAAGAAACTAAATTGTGTCAACAATTGTGAAAGGCGCAGTAGATTTTGGTATTATAGATATTTCAAAATATATTGATATTTTTAACTTAATAATTTTGGACTTAAAAAATCAAATTGTAACCAGAGACCCAAAGTAGTCCAAAATTATTTCTTTAGTACTTTTCCTTTTATCTCCATTGTTGTTTACAAGATTTTGAAATAGATATTATTACAAAATCATGTTTTCCTTATTATAATTTATAACATTATAACTAATTTGTGAAACACTTAATCAATGTCTAGTATTAAATAATAATTCTTGTTAAGATAATAACTTACAAAAACAGTTATCTTCGTAACAAGTATCGTAGGTACTTTCCTAGAAATTAAATTAGAGAATTTTTGCAAATCGTAAAAAAATTTAACGTATTACGACAAATGGCCGTTGCTAAGAAATTAAAAAATAAGACGTTTACGTAAACGTCTTTGAATTGACGGAATACGCCTTTCGCCCTTGACAAGACAATTAAATGACGTTGTCGTTAAGGTTAACGTTAAATTAAACGATTTGCAAAAACTCTCTAATGACTTTTCAGAACTATTACAAAAGAACGATAAATTAATATTCCTCCCAACAGGGAATAAAGTGATGCTTTATTTTTATTCCCTCCTTTTTGATTAATAAACTGGAACTTTATTCTCTGTAGAATAAAATGAAAATGTAATACCGATTTTTACTCTAAAATAAAATGGAATTGAAACTTTTGAGTGTTTTTTGACATCAACAAACTCCTTGACACCTATTTTTATTACTCTTGAAAATTGCAGTTGCATAAACTAAATATTTTTTCTAAATATGTTATGGAACAAACATCATGCAATCCTCGTATGAAAATGTCCTCGGCTCTTTCAGTGGCCTCTGGCATTATCTAGACTCTCAGGATTAAAATAGTTGTTTATTCCCTTAATACATCATAATTAATTACTTTCAATAAGGAATAAAGAATAAGRCCAAAATTGCACTCAAAAAATTGTATTTATTCTTTTAATGAATTTATTATTATACACAAAAATAAGTACAGAAAACAATCCTAGCTCAATATCTGTAATGATCGGGTTTATACGGCCCGTTCACCGGCACCCCCAAATACTTTGATTGCTCTGGCGTTAGCTTCGTCAATTTAACCCCCAAGTGATCCAAATGCAACCTTGCCACTTCCTCATCCAGAATCTTTGGCAACATATGAACCCCCACCGAGTATTGCCCCGGTTTCGTCCACAGCTCAATCT
Organism: Tribolium madens; assembly: GCF_015345945.1. NCBI lineage: Eukaryota > Metazoa > Arthropoda > Insecta > Coleoptera > Tenebrionidae > Tribolium > Tribolium madens. The sequence goes on from NW_025401068.1 coordinate 5,350,797, forward strand.
GAGCCAAACACTGATTCGTAAACGAATTCGACATGACGAAACTGGGATGTCCTGTCGCACACCCCAGATTGACCAACCTCCCCTCGGCCAAAACAATCACATGATTGCCATTTGACAACAAATAGCGATCGACTTGTGGCTTGATATTCGTCTTGCTTTTCGCATTCTTCTCCAACCAACTCACATCAATCTCGCAATCAAAATGCCCGATGTTACACACGATACTATCATTTCGCATGTTGAGGAAGTGGTTGCCGAGGATAATATCCTTGCAGCCGGTCGTAGTGACAAAAATCTGGCCCTCTTTGCTCGCCTCGTCCATGGTGGTCACCTCGTAGCCCTCCATGGCGGCTTGAAGGGCTATGATAGGGTCGACTTCGGTGATTATGACGCGGCCCCCAAACGCTCGCAACGACTGGGCGCAGCCTTTGCCCACGTCCCCGTAGCCCGCCACTACGCACACTTTGCCGGCCAACATCACGTCAGTGGCGCGCTTGATTCCGTCGATTAGGGATTCTCGGCAACCGTATAAGTTGTCGAATTTACTCTAAAGTGGAATTTGTAAAAATTAATAAATTTTCTCAACCGCTATCGTATCGGTTTCTTTTGTCATGCTAACTAAGCTTGAATAACCTTATTTGGTTTTTAAAGTTAAGTAAAAATATTGTTTAATACAATTTTTAGAATTAATAATTCATCATTATTCCCTAATATGACCTCGAATTCATTTCTTGTAAGAATTTTAATAATTTCAATAATAAAAATATTTATTTGAAAGCCTCAGACGTGAGTTTTACTAAACTTCCTTACTTTTGTAACCGAATCGTTGACGTTAATCGCCGGCACCTTCAATGTCCCCGCGTTGAACATTTTGTACAAATTGTGAACCCCAGTGGTGGTCTCCTCACTAATCCCTTTACAATCCTTCAAATATTGGGGATACTTTTGATGGACCAGATTCGTAAGGTCGCCCCCGTCATCCAAAATCATATTAAACGGTTTTCCATCGGGGAAAAGGAGCGTCTGTTCTATACACCACATGTATTCCTCATCGGTCTCCCCCTTCCAGGCATACACGGGTACCCCTGTCTTAGCAATAGCAGCAGCGGCGTGATCTTGCGTACTAAATATGTTGCAACTTGACCATTGAACCTTTGCGGGGGTCAAGAGTTTATCRTAAAAAAACACAATAGGGTGTGCAAAAATAGACTCACCTCGGCACCCAACTCACGCAACGTTTCGATAAGAACGGCCGTTTGGATGGTCATGTGGAGACAACCGGCGATTTTTGCCCCTTTGAGGGGCTTCTTGGGGCCGTAGTGTTTGCGGAGACTCATGAGACCGGGCATCTCGTTCTCGGCGAGGGAAATTTCTTTGCGGCCCCAGTCGGCTAGTTTCAAATCGGCTAAATGGGAAGTTTTAAAGTACGCAAAAAGAGGCTCAGGGGGCATACATACCGACTTTAAATGGTGGCTTCGACATTTTTTCTGAGATATTTCGTAAAATAATAAACGAACTAAGCGGTAAAATTTAAACCTAACCTAAAACCACCACGAGTGCTGTAGACCGGCTAAAAAATACTGAGAATGCGCATTTTGGCGGTCTATTTTTATAGTGTTGCTGGGTGGATGCCGATGCGTTCGAATGTTCATAAAATCGATTTTTTTATATAAAAAAAATACAAAGAAAGAAGCGTGAAAACCAATATAATCTTTCATCATTACAAAAGTTTTATTCCACTCTGCAGTTAACTTTTTTTACGCGCCAATTCATACATGTTTCGGCGCGTAATCAGAAATCTTCTTACTTCTTCACTTTTGGCAGTGTTTTATTTTTCTTCATCTTCATCTTTCAGCACCACAGTAGAATTGTAATGTTCTCCTAACCGATATAAATGTCTATGATACGCTAAAATTAATTCCGGCCCTTCAAAATTCTCCCCTTGTAACGTAGGGGGCCCATTTGATTGTATAACCTTGATAGGGCATTTTAAGACATTAGATAACGCCCTGAGTTCCAGTTGGCCTCCCCACAGTTTCGTCGTGGCCACTTCCTTGCAATACGATTCAAAATATTCCTCACTAATCGTTTCATCCGACTCATTATACATAAAAGGCAGAAACTCTTCTTTATTCTCCTTCATAAATTCCGCTGTTAATTTTCTTAATTTTGGAACAGTGTAAGCTTCCCTTCCGGTCAAGACCAACTGATGATTCACCGCACAATATAAACAATTCCCATCCGCAGGAATATTAAACAACTGAAGCCCCATTTTCGCCAAAACCTCTTTAATAGCATTCATCTCCGTCATTCTGGGCCCCTCTTTGTTCTTCTCGGCTTGCTCCTGAATGCGTTTTTCGCGTTCGCGTTCCTCTTGAGCCTTTTTATTGCGCCTACGACCCGCTCGAGACACTCGAACAGATTGATTGTCAGGATTGTCTTCGGGTTCATCAGGAGTCTCGGAATCATCAGGGGTGGGTTCCTCGGCGGCCGGTTTGAGCGATTCGAGTTCAGAGGAGTGTCTAATTTCGAGTTCCTGCTCAAGGCGAGCGATTTCTTCAGTAACTTCTTTTTTCTTCTTTTTATCGCCTTTTGTAACACTTTTTTTCAACGACTGGATTTTCGCCTGAAGGTCTTTACGTTCTTGTTTGTGTCTTTTGAGGAGCTCTTCTTCGTTTGTTTCCAACTCCATTGCACTGATTTTAAGTGAAAAATTAAGGAAAATCCAATCGGAAAAAGTGGTCCGATTGTGAGGTTAGAACCACAGGTTAGAAGTGTCAAAAAATGACTGTAATGACAATAAAGATTAAGGTGCTTTCACACATTTGCGAATTTAATTTTGGGACCTGAGCCATTGTCCTGTTTGGTGACGAACACTGTGATCAAAATAACAATTAAAAGTAATTTTATTTATTACATAAATAAAAGTTTCGCAATTGATTCGCTCTTTGGGTGATTGGTAAAGGTCCGTTTATAACCAAATGTCAAAATTCCGGATCTGCAAAAATTCAAAATACAACTTGCTTTAAAACATAATTTATTAGTTGTTCAAAATGAGTCATTTTAACAAARAGTGTGTCAAAACTGCAATAAATAAAGAACGCTCAATCCAGTTTCACATTTATATTCAGCTATAAATAAATAAATCACACATTTTCCTTCGCCTCTTCCTCTTTATTCCTATTGGGATCATCTGGTTTCATCGCTGGGAACAACAAAACCTCCTTGATATTATTGTTATCGGTCAACAACATCGTCAATCTGTCAATCCCCATGCCCCAGCCCCCTGTCGGGGGTAAACCATACTCCAGCGCCGTACAGAAATTCTCATCGATTAATTGGGCCTCATCGTCACCCGCGGCTTTGGCTTTCGCTTGTTCCTCAAACCTTTGTCTTTGCACCATTGGATCATTYAATTCAGTATAAGCATTACAAATCTCCCTTTTCATCACAAACAACTCAAATCTTTCCGTTAAACCCGGTATCGACCTGTGCCATTTGGCAAGGGGGCTCATAATTTGGGGATGTTCGGTAATAAAAGTGGGATTAACGCACTGTTCCTCGATAAACTCCCCGACTAACTTATCCAGAAGTCTCGCACTGGTCCTCGGCGAGGGACACTCGATATTATGCGCCGTACAAAGATCACTCAAAAATTTATTCGCCGAATCTGAACTCAAATCTTCCGGTGAAGGGAATTTCACTTTGAGGATCTCTTCCAATGTTGCGATCATCGGGATCCGCTTGAACGGTGGAGTGAAATCAATTTCGACCTCCTCCCCCTCGGGACCCTCTGGATGATACTTGATTTTATAACTCCCATGGATACTCTTAACCATCCCGGAGACAAGCGCCTCGGTGATTGCAATCAAATCGTGATAATCTGCGTAAGCCATGTAAAACTCACAAGACGTAAATTCGGGGTTATGGGTCAAGTCAATTCCTTCGTTGCGAAACAAACGCCCGATTTCGTAAACACGGTCTAAGCCCCCCACGACCAACATTTTAAGGTACAGTTCCGGAGCCACTCTCATGAACAAATCCATATTCAATTCGTTATGATGAGTTATGAAGGGCTTGGCGGTGGCCCCCCCTGCGATCATGTTCATCATCGGCGTCTCTACTTCCAGGAATCCCAATTCGTCGAAAAACCGCCGCATGTACGAAATGATTTTCGCCCGAATTTCAAAAATCTCCCTGACTCGGCTATTCATTATCAAATCAAGATACCTCTGCCTGAAACGCGTCTCTTTATCCTTGAGACCGTAATGYAAATGTGGCAACATGTGTAAACATGGGGATAGTATCTTAATTTTGGTTGGCATTACTGACAATTCTCCCTTTTTCGTCTTTGTGGGAACCCCCTCCACACCTATGATATCCCCTCGTCGGATTTTCCCGATATCTTCGGCAAATTTCGCCTCGTCACCGTAATTCCGCGCCGTTGCCATAACTTGCAATTTGGTGCCTTCGCCCCTCAAATCGTAGAAAATCAATTTAGCCCCTGATTCACGAATTGCGTGGACGCGACCGGCAACGCTTAATTTATCCTTCTCGACGACTTCCCCATCCTTGAGATCCGAATATTTTTCGATGAATTCTTGCAGCGAAATCGACACGTGGAATTTATGGGGGTATGGGTGGTTGTCGCCTCCCAGAGACTTGAGGTTTGCCACCATTTGCGTGCGGAGCTTGAAGAACTCATTGGGAGTGATATCTTCCTCCGATTCTTTCTTTTCTTTAGGTTTTGTTTCGACCGGCTGTTGGGCGACTTTCTCGGCCTTCTCTTTCGCTTTTTGTTCAGCTTTTAAGCGTCGTTTCAGCTCACTGTAAAGCGGAAATAAAGCTTTATTAGTGCAAGGTTTGAGTCCGAGACATACCTTTTAGTCAACTGAGAGAATTTCCAAACTCTTGGACGAAAAAGTACAGAGAGAGTTTTCAACATTATACAAAGTTATTTCGACTACAATTTGTATAAAAGAACAGAAAAAAAAGCGGCTCAATTTTGGATAATTGTAATCAACTTACTTCTTTGATAGTTTTTCACTGGTTGCATCAGCCATTCTTACTTTTTAACTTTTTAATTAATTAACCTCACCGAACACGTTCACGTGTGAAAAAACAATGGCAAAAAATGGTCGCCACTGCGCAAACGCACAGTACCTCCAAACTCCAAGAAACAAATCCTCTGTAAAATTGAAATAAAAAATCAAATTCTGTGTTTAATTTAAACGTTAAAATTTGCACAAAATTACCAGAGATTAATAAAAATTAAACTAGTGCATTTACTGCCTTAAATTTATATATTTTTTTAAATAAACAAAGCAATTATTGCTTTGTCAGGTTGGCGGCTTTGCTTAGTCAATTTTCGCCCTAACCTCACACTTAGTTCAAGCATTAATGATAGCCCCCTTTTAGCTATGAACGTCGTTCGGAACGTGTTAACTTCAGTTCGCTTGGGGGCTTTAACCTTAAAGTCGGCCCGCACTTACGCCTTCAAGAGTGATTTAAAAATCAAATGGGTCCGTCCGGAGAAAATCTCTTGTATTAAGCCGGAAAAAAGCGGTGATCTTGAAGGCATGATGCACATCGACCCGTCCCAGCCTCAACTCCCCTTCCGTGGTTCGAAAGAGTTGGAAACGGCCGACGAAACCGTGAAAAAATTGTTCTCGTTAGAGTATGCCCCCCGTAGGAAGACGACCCAAGTGTATGGCTATGAAATGAAGCAACTTGTAAAGAGGCATTCGTTCGATACGGGTTCTGTTGAAGTCCAAATTGCCAGATGGACCGCAATAATCAGAGCTTACCAGGAGTTGATGGAAAAATTTCCTAGGAATAAAGTCATGAAAGTTATTTTGAAGGAGCTAATCGATAGAAGGAAAAAGAAATTGAAGTATTTGCGAMGGTGGGATTACAAACGTTTTGAATGGTTACTGGAAGCGTTGAAAATTGTGTACAAACCGCCTCCTGAACACTTCCATTGGATCACCAGGAAGGAGTCTTTAAGGAAATTGACGAATAATTACTGCGAGGATATTAAGCAACGCCGACTTGAAGACTATAAACAGATGTTACAAAATGAGCAACCTGTATTTTTGCAAGAAAAAATCAGAGCTCTCGAGTTTATAAAAAATGAGCAAAGTGAGTGTGGAGTTGAAGTCACCGTCAAGGATGAGGAAATTGAAGCAGTGAGGAAACAACTCAAGGAATTGGAGGAGAAACGTAAAAATGGGGAAGACTATAACAATTAGTGTTTTTTTTTTTGAAACATTTTTTTCGTTTTCCGTTAAATACATGTATCACGTACACATAACGACGAAAATGCAACAATAAAAATCCCTAATCTAGAAACTTCACATACATACGAGTGAAAATACTTAAAAAAATAAAATGTTTGTTACACATATCTACTTATTATTGATCATAGTTTTTGTATTGCCATCTAAAAACTAATCAGAAATTGCTTCACCGTACATTGAACTCTAACACTTACTATTCGCTATAAGAGAATCAGTCATTGTTTCGTGACCTTAGGAACAAATTTTTGGAGTTTTTCTTTTGCGTAAAAACGTGATGAAAATTTGCACAGCAAATCGGAAGAAGAAACGAAATTTTTCAATGTGAAAATATCTAAAAACAAAGTATTGCACTCAATGCAATCCAAAATTACTGTTATATATACAAAAAAAAAACTGAAACTATCACAATTAAATTAATACTGACGCAACGGAAGAACTGATAAAAACTAGCCCAAATCAAAAACGCAAGACACATGGGCGGGCCAAACCGCGTTTCTGCAATTTAGGCTCGTTTAAAACGAGAAAAATTCCATTTGAAAAAGGCCATTCGTTTCASTTTTACGTCCAGCGGCCGGACAAGWTTTGATTCAACTGTACACAAGTATCGAAATGGAGATGAGCAATTAGTACCTAATTTAATCCTAAATGTAACAACCTTGTCCGCGATTAAACAAGCAAACTTATTACAATTGACCTAAGCGCCTCACCTCTAAGTCTTCTTAAAGAAGGAACTTATAGTCTTACTGCCACTCGCCGCCTTGGCTCGAGCCTTATCTTTGGCGCTAACAGCAGGAGATTTCGCTGATTTAGGCTCAGGTTTGCTCAAGTCGAGAACATTTGAAGTGCTACTCTTGTTCTCCTCCTCGAGTTTAGTTTTTTTCGCTTCGTTGGGGGACAGGGGGTTCGTGCTTTTTCGTTTTAAATTAAACTGGGGGTCGTCAGGCAAATTCAGGTATTTGAGGAGTTTTTGACTAAGATCGTCCATTAAATATTCCGACACGATTCCGTGAGCGTATCGTAAATGTGAGTCCGAGTCTGAAGATTCTGATTTGGATGATTTTACAAAAGTTGCAGAAACGGCGCCTGAACCCACGTGAATATTTTTCTGTTTGAGGATTTCAGCCACACGCTCTGTCTTCTTTTTCAGCCACGAGAGGGTTTTTTCTTCGTTGTATTTGAAAGCGTTGAGCTCTTCATCGCCCTTGCAAAATAATTTTGTATAAAATAGAAACAATGCAAAGTTGTGACTCACTTTTTTGTCAGCTATCATATTTAAATACTTGAGACCACTGGATTTTAGTAATCTTTCAGTCTCTGGAAACTCCTCGTCTCGTAAAAGTTGGTCTAAAGGTATTGCTTGGCTGCTGCAATATTTCCTCAAATATGGTAACACTAAAATTAATTTTATTAATTATTGTTTGAAACTGAGATCTGGCGAAGCCTACCTAAGAAAATAGGGTCTATGGGGGTCGACAGGTGCATTTTCCCGTCGCTTTTGACCGTCTCATCAATAAACCATGACCTTTTCGCTTCATTGTAAGTCAAGATTTCCTGTACAGAATTATTGGCAGGTGAAAATAAAAACACGGCAGATTCGCCCGTGTTTGGGTGTCTTAAGGTGACAATGTCGGGGGTTCCAGTCCCCGTGTACTGCTCGCTAAGTTCCAAAGCTTCACCTAAACACGAAAAAAATGTAAACAAACCTTTTACATCAAAATCCTGACTGAAAGTCCCCGCGAGACTCGCCGTTCCGAATTCATCAATATCGAGTTTTTACGTCGACACAAAGAAAACAAAACGCAAATCCGGAAAAAATACAAAGAGAACAAAACAACCGCTGGAAAAAATCCCATTATTTTTTACCTTTGAGAAGGAAAACCCAGGAATTGGTCGGCTGTTGAAGGTTGGACTTGATGCATTTTTTCGGAGAGGCTTTAACGCGAGGCATTTTCACGTTAAATTAATGAAAATTTAAGGAAAATTGTTTATTAATAGGAGACAGCCATCACTGACGCCCGGTTAAATTTCACACTAAAAATGACAGTTGTGCATAAATTAATTTTAGGTTGGCAGCATTCTTCATCATTTTCATAATAGTGCAGCGGACCAAATAAATCTCTGACATGAATTAATTAAAACAAGACCTTATTTTGTAATGAACGATTGGAAACAAGCACCTGCGATGCGCACGAGCTTGCGCACCCGCCAGAAGCGTAACAATAAAACACAATCAGGGGTTTAAATTATTTATTTCATAACAAAAAACACAATTTCATGTAAATAAATTTATTTACACACTTCACAACACACACGACTTTCACTCTTACATATTATATGGAGGTGGCTGATGCTGATACGGATTGGGATTCATTTGCCTCTGTAAATGTGCCACTAATGAGGGTGTGTTCCCCTGTGGGCCCCCTTGTTGTTGCTGCTGCTGTTGTTGCATAGCCATCATTTGCTGTCTAATCCTCTGCTGTTGGAACTGATTCGGTTGTTGGACTCCCGGTTGCATTCCTTGCGGTGTTTGCCTTGAGTAGGGCGGCGCTGGGCCCCCTTGTGCCGCCATCCCACCCATGGTGTTCATATTCGCATTCATTGTCACATTTGGCGCTTGTTGCATATATTGCGTACGGGGGTTTTGGGCCATTCCGCGGTAGTCGGGTTGCGGGGGCCTTGGCTGCCCGAATCCTTGCTGTTGACCAGCGAACATATTTGGTTGGGAGCCCTGCATCATCTGCTGACTCGCCTGCATGTTGTTGGGCATCATCGTGTTGGGAGTGCCCCCGTAGTTGCCATACAACTGGTTCATACCGGCTTGCATTGAGCCGTACTGCTGTGGGAACATGTTCTGGAATTAAAATTAAATCAAATTAAAGTAAATTGGCACAAATTGAAGCCATTTTACAATTTAAAAACACAAAAATTTGATTTTGTTTGGAGAAAAATTAATTGACACTCGAAACAAAAGTGATGACTTGATTTCAAACAAAAATTGTTACCAACGCGACAAACAATAAAACCCTACCTGATTTTGCTGTATTGCACCTGGATGTTGTTGCCTCATTGGTTGCCTCGGGAAACTTCTCATCGGTCCGTAGTTAGCTTGGGGCCCCGGCCCTTGCGGGGTTTGGCCTGTTGGCCCCATATTCAAAGGATGCCTCGAACGCAGCAAATTAGAAAGCGCTTGCTTGGATTGATTAATCTGTTGCGGCCTTTCGAAGCGGTTAACTGCAACACAAAACGCCTTGTTCAACTCTTCAAAAGCTTCAAAACTCCCTCACCGTTGGCCATCTGAGGCGGATAATAATTCTGTTGTTGCTGCTGTTGGTTGTACCATTGCTGTTGGTTGTTACCATACTGTTGGCCTTGTTGCGGTATGGGACCTTGTCCATAGCCCCCCATATTGTGCATTTGTGGGTTCGGTCCCGGCACCTGCATCGGCATTTGCCCTTGACCCATCTGGGGCTGGTTCATGCCCATGGGATTGACAGGAAGTTGTCCCGGGACGGTTTTAGGTTTGCGAGGCCGACGCTGACCTTTACCACGACCTTTGCCCATGGCAGCTGGGCTCTGGTCCACGGAAGAAGGAGTGTCCGCCTTCAGGTCACAGTCCTTTAGCTGGAGGTTACACAGTACACAAATCTACACATCTATGACAATTTGGTGCTCAAGGACCGCTCTGGGAAACTCGAGAGATACGAGTAATGCACCAAGAAAAAAATAAAAACTGGATAAAACATTACCGGTTTGTCGGGGACGGGCTCCAAATCCTCCGGAGGGAGTGGTGGAGGGTCCAAGTAGTGCGATGGAGGTCGTTGGAGGTTGTGAGTGTGGTATTTGAGAAGGCGGTGGTTGTCTTCCCCGGTCAAAGGTTTCCGTTCGAGGCGGACAGCCCCAAACCAAGCCCACGACAAAGGAGCTGGATTTTTCATACCTTCGAGAATGTCCCAACTGCTCACACGTTGCTTGTCAGTCACCTAATCTAATAATTAATATCGCAAAAAAATTGAAATAAATTTCTGACCTGAAACCCATGTTTCTTATCTAAACTATCAAAACTGATTTTGTTTCCTTTGCCATCGGTGACCCAGCCGATGGGTTCAACGGCAATTATTTCAGTTACGGACCTCGGTAATGGAAGTAATTGTCTCACGTGTTGCAACGATGCGTTGTGTCTCTCCCCAACTTCCTTTTTCAGTTTTTTCATCAAATTCTGATACATCTTCCTGCCCTCATCCTGAAACAATCCATCGGTAACAAAAAACAAAAACCAATCGAATCAATTGTAACACCTGACTATCAGTCGCCAATGCTGAATGAATCAGTGTTGCCAACATATCGACAACAGTGGTAAATAACTCACTATGCGTATGTAAATCGATCAATCCATTCGTTATCAACTGCACCAAAAGCAAAGCCCAGTCGGTGGTGGCTGATGGATTCCTCTGAAATGCCTCAAACACGCCTCCTACCAGCGCAAATCTCAACTGCAACCCGTCGAGGGTGCGTTCGCTGTTGCAAATATCTTGCAAATTGCCGTCACGAGCCAGTTGTACTAATTGTGATAACTGTTGGTGAAGACTCGACAAAAGACCTTCCCTTTGACCCTCCTCTTGACCCTTCAAACAGGTCAAAACCAAAGTAAGGAAAGGCTGATGACTCAAGAGACTATGACTGTCATTCCCTCCACGTCCCTTACTCTTCGTTTCCTTGCACCAACCGCCGCTCTCAAGAACTTGACCAGCAACCTTAAGAACTCGTCCTTGAACCGCACTTGGCAGCTTCGACACAAGAGGCGCCACCAACCAAATTGAGTTCTGCGCACGATTTTTAATTTCAGGTTTTTTCTCATCAGATTTGGGCGAATTTGACGAAGATGAATTCAATTGGAAAACATCAATGGCGGCTTTGGCCACAGTGTCCAACCACTGGGACAACTCCTGCGAATTCGGGGTGAATTGTCGAAACATTAATTGCAAATCGAGCCACGACATACGCAACGTCCATTGTTCCAAATTCTGGTAACCAATAAAATATACAGAATTAAAATAAATATGACGTGGCCTACCATTACCTCTAATATCCGACTTATCATACTTTTCTGGTCCAGTTCTTCAATACTGGTTCCTGCGTCAGGGTAACAGATCATGTGAAGCAGTCTTTGAGCTTGGGAGTGCGATAAAAGGGGATCGAGAAGGTTATCGGAGTCGCAGAGTTCCTCCGGGTGAGAAAGACAACGCTCCAGAACCCACTGTTGAGAGCAAATCTCACGCAACACGTGACAAGCGAACGCCGATAAGGAGGCTGTACTTTCAGCGTTTCCCGTGCTTGATTGTCTGTTGTAAAAATGAAGAAGTTGTTATGAAGAAAAGAAAATATCAAACGTTGACGAAGATATTATCACAAGACATTGAGTACTCCGGAAAAGTCTATGCGTTATTTACAAAACAAGGGAGAAATAATAGTAGAGTGAACTAAAAAATTGAATTCAATTTGTTGATTCACTCAGTACACACCGGTAGTAAAGCGAAGTAACTAAATTCCCATTTTAGAAACGGGCCATGCACTTTATTTTTGCTGCAAGTAGGCACAAGTGCTGCCCTCTATGTTTTGATTTGGTCGAGTTACGAGTCAGAAATGACTGCATGCTTTTAAGCTAAAGGTTAACATGCATTTTCTACACAAATATCGACTATCACACCGTCTAGTTAGCAATGCAGCCAGGATGGTGGTGATCTCTTTTGATTTTCTTCAAATTGACAAAGATAAAGTCTATGGCTCTCCCAAATTAAATAAAACAATTCCTCATTTCCAATGAAATCACGTAATTAATAATAATAAAAACAAAAAACTGTCGGAAATGAGAAAAACAAAACAAAACAAAACAAAACCCGAGTCCCTACACTCCGATTCGCTTTTGTTTCAATTACGTGTCGTGTGTAAGCGAAAAACTGCGTCCGGATCTTACAAAAAACAAATGAATGTGCAAGCACAGGTGACACAATCAAAGCAAAGCTTATATTGAATCATCGACAAACCTATGGGCCGTCCTGGAGCCGCAGACCTCCATGTCTACCCTGACGGAACAGAACCAATTTCAAATCAAATCCCGTTAAAAAAATAAATAAACAAACAAAAATCAATCGTCGTGAGACATTTCTACCTAACGAGAGACTTACGCCAGATCCAGGGAAGGCCCGTCACCACCACTCATCAGATCACTGGTGCCCAGAATATGCGAGATGCTGAGTTCTGTGCCTTCACGAGCTGTGGCGTCGCCGACAATCAAAACGGCTTTGAGAACAGCTAAAACCGGACCTACGTGGATGTTTCGATGGGCGGCAGCAAGCAAGTGACGGTCACAGCTAAGACGCACACCCAAAGGGGGCCTAGGAGCGGTCAATGGGGGCGAACCGACAGAATATAAGCCGGGCTGGGGGCCCTCAGCCGTGCGGAAGAGACGGAGAAGAAGGTGGCACGTGAGGCGCATGCCACCCTCTGCTGCTCCGCTACCATTATCCAACGTTTTAACCTAAACAATTCGTAAAAAAATCTATAAACTATATTGTCATTGTGTGATATACTCGTAATAATTAACTACATGATAGATGTTGAATTATTTTCCCAATTTCTCCGACTCTTTCTCGATTCAAACTGCTCACCTTCAACAGGCTGGGTAAAGCGACCCTCCCTACGAAATCTTCCAACGAAAAACAATGCCTCGCGATTAGAATACAAGTGAAAACGGCTAAAGCGTTATGTATGCTCACATCCTAGAAAAAAAATATTTTTGTCTTCACCTTTGAATAAAAAACAACGAACTTGTATATCAAGCTGTGCCAAAACATCCGTGTAATATCCAGGATGGGCAATGGGGCAACACAGCGCCAACAACACCCCCAACCATTCCGACGCCAATGAGTTACAACATGCCGTCATTTCGGCACACATTATCGCCAAATCGTTCAACCTCTCGTTATCTGTTTCACGACAAACGTAGATAACCGCATTGCTAACAAACGAATATCTGAAAACAAAATAATCAAAACAAATGCAAATCGACCAATGACGAGCACCTATTATTTGCACTTTCGTTCAAAGGTCTCGCCCACGAACTCTCAATTCGACCGCCCCGTCTCGGATTGGTGAAAACTTCCTGCATGTAACCCGAGTTGTATACATAATTACTACTCGGCGTCGGTTGCAATGCAGTGTATAAAGCTTGCCGGATTTTCGGGTAAGCATTTCCAAAAGGCTCACCCGTGTGAGGCTTCGATTTTAAAAGGCTACAAGACGAGTAAAGGTCATACAAGTGGGCCAAAATACATCTTTCGGCGGAACTACAATCGCCCGGATTGCTCACGTGTTTGACGACCTTGCAGAGGCCTTCAAAAACGGCAGAGGTTTGTTCCGGTGATACTAAAACAATCGTTCTTGTCTATTCCATCGAGCAAAAATACTTAAAAACTTACACAACAAACAACAATGATATCGTCGCAAAACTCCCACCACGTAAAGACTCAAGGAAGTTGTATAATTTCGGGTCAAAACTGAGTTTTTATTATATAATTGTGTCTCAACTTCTGGAAGTTCTTTCAAGATTTGGATACAAACATCTATTAGGCCGTAAATATTCAACGCCAACTCCATTAAATCAAAAAGAAACGCTACGTGCTCTTGGACTGGCAAATAATTCGAATTTCCGGTGGCAAAAGAATTCAACATTTCGATAACTGTCACACTGCACTGCCACGTGACCAAGTGCTGGTCGAAGTAACTTAAACTTTGACATTTCTGTGTGGTAGCTTCGAAATTGAATTCGTTACGCGAATGTTTCTTAACTTTGCCGCCTTCGGCGACATCTATGCTAAATTTTTTCGAAAATAGTTTACAAATCTCTTTTGACATTTTCTTAACCGTGTGTCGAGCCTCATCTCGGACTTTTCCCACTCCGTAGAGAAGGACATGTCGCTGATTACAGTCATGTTGCGAAAATGGGTCGTCCTGGTACAAGGGGAAATGGGTGGTGTAGAGAAGATGGCGTGACGGTTTGACTTTATGGTCGTTATGGTCAGTCTCCATGGGCACGTGACCGATGGAAGATTGGTGCGGGTGGTGCCCATGGTCGTGTTCTTTAGGACTATCAGGCACGTCCATAGAATTTTGTTGGTCCTCTTTAATGTTTTGTAAAATTTTATCTAAATCGTGGTCAATTGTTGCATCATCAAAATCCATATTATGTGAATGGTCCTAAAAAAACAAAAAACCCTGAATATAACTTACTACCAAACAAAGTAACAACCTCTAATTTCGTGTGATGCGATTGGTGGCTTGTAGTCACATCGGTGGTTTCCTCAGGCCCCAACAAATCGCCCCTCGATATCAACGTACACATGTAAGCATCATGCGAGAAAACATCCCTCCTTATCAACTCAGCAAATAAATGAACTAAATTCGAAAACGCTGTTTTTTTCTGAGGACAATCATCAGGAGCCGGTACAGGGGCATCACTGTCTAGAAATTTCATCAACAATTGTTGGAACATAGGGGGACCCCCTGGCACAGAGCAATTCGAGTCTTTATCATCTCCAGGAGTGGCTTCTTGATCTCCGTTTGTGGCCGAATCGGATTGGCGGCGATCAAGAAGCGCCGCCACCGCCAGAGCTCGATGTTCACCAGTTCGTTCCGGCGAAACGGCCCACTCACACAGTAGTTTCACCACGGAATTCTCCTGGTCGCTATTTCCACCAAAAACTTTAGTGTACAGTGTGTCGAGAGAGTTTGTAGAGTCCATTTTGTCAAAACGATGGCGGTCGAGGGCGTCTAAAGCAGCCAACACACGATTCGTGATTGTTCCTACACAAAAATTCCAATTCCATAATTTTAAATTACAAGTAACTGTATTACCGGCAGATGAATTTTGCCACTTTTCGGTACACCACCGGCCTTCCGCCCTCTTACTCCTCTCTCTGATGCAATGTTCGGCAAATTGCAATTGTTTTCGGTAGGTATTCATGTCACAACGAGCTGCCATTGGGAGCGACGATGGTATCATTGGTAGTAAATCTAGGGGAGAGCCGTACCAAACACTACCAATGCCGGTACCACACCAAACTAGAGCAGTTGGGCATTCTAGAGTTATAGTTTGGATAACTGTGCTCAATTGTAACACTAGAAAAAATAACATTTAAAATTATATATTAAAAAAAAAAACTGTTTACTACCGATATCTCGATGGTGAGGACAATTTTGGTACTCCATGAGCGTACTTTGCATAGGATTGGTCGCCGGAACGTCCTTCTTCTCTTTTTCACTGTCTTTTTGTTCAGTTTTGGACTCACTTTGAGGTGACGTAATTAAATTATTTTCAGCGACGTTGTTCAACATGTAACCCAGTTTTTTGCAGCACAAGTGAGCCAAACGTCGCGATAATAATTCAGATTGGACAAATTCGTCCAAATATTGCAAACATAAGGGCATCAAAAGACGTAAAATCCCGTCATCAGAAGGTTGTGACCTCATTTTTTCCAAAAGTTCCAAAATCCAAGTCAGGACTTCTTGCCTGTCCATGAGGCCCTCCTCGTACGTATATTTAAGTAACTGTGTGCAGTATATCCAATGCCGCATTGCAAATTTTTGGTCAGTTTCCGTGGTAGCGGCTTGAGTAAGTGACGGAGTTTGAGGAGGTCTCTCACTTAGAGAGTAATAATCTTGGAGTTTTAGTATTTGTTCTTTGAGAAACTTCAATAAAGTACCTGTCCATTCTATAAGAAAAACTCATTACAATTGAAAGAAAAGTAAAAATAAAAACCTGTGGTAGGGTCCGGCATTTGTCTTTTCTTGATCTTGGCCTCAGAAACAGCAACCGTGTAAGCAGAACTCAATTTAATAAACCAGGCGGCTCGCATCATAGGCACCTGATACTCGCACAGCATGATAAAAATCTCCTCTTTCTTATTAAAATTTGGCGCTTTTTTCGACAAATGCATCAAAGGCTTGTTTCCAGCTAAATCTTTAAACCACAATTCTATGGCATTTTTGGTCCTTATTGTAGCAGGCCAGAAGTTGTCTTTAGGGTTGATTTGTGGCCTCTTCCTGAGTGAATCCGGTAACATACTCAACTCTTCCTTCCGCTTGATAATGTCATTGAAATAATCCCCAACTTTGCTAGCTGAAACATTGCAATTTCTTGCCGTACCAAATTCGTCACTTAAATGGGTCATTGTTAGGAATCCATGTTTTACATTGACACTCGTCAATTCGTCCTCTTTTTGTTTCGGCTCTTGTGGATAAACATCCGGAGGGCCGATTTTCGGCTTTTTTAAAGGCCGTTTTTCGTACAAAAGGCTGCTGTTGAACATGTTTGCCCAATTCGGATTTACAATTTTTTAAAACATTAACACACAGGCAAGCCTTTAAGCAGCTTTAATGTAAGGAATCGTCAGAATTTAATCAAACTGTCGACCCAAGGGGCTTCATTGTAGGGCGAAAATTGCCAACACCTAAAGAAAAAAATGGAAGCTGGTATTTCTTTATTTATAATTTAGTAAAAAATAAAAAAATTAAGTGTTGAACTAATGTAGTACAAGAATAATTATAAAAATTTTAAGTGATAAATTACCGTTTTATTAGAAGAAACTGTCTATTATGCACCAACAATACAAGAATTGAAGATGGTGTCGTCCATCTTGACTTCTAGGGATAATTGGGATAATACAAAAAATAACAAAATCCCTAACTAATTTTATATATTTTTTAAATAAATATTAGTTTGATCAGTAAATTGTTAAAACAAGCAGTTTTCAAAATACTAAACTTGATTTGACTTGTTCGTGATGATGGTGTTTTTCTATTTTATTTATTCAATTATTTATTTATACTGCAGTCACTGATGCAGTAGTACTGCCAATGTCACCAACTCAAATATCTGTCAAATCCTTTTAGGTTAAGTTCAAGTCATTTGAAGGCTTAAAACACGTGTTGTAAACAAATTTGCAACAATGGGCAAAGCAAAGCGTCTGAAACCGTCTCAAATGGGCGCGAAGGTGCCTCTAGATCAAGATATTGAAGGTGCAAAATTCGCCAAATCGAAAAACCGCAACAAAATTCGCCTGAGGCAAGACGACGAAGAACAAGTCTGTATCCTGCTTTAAAATTGTCTAAAACCAATTAAAAATTTTAGTTTGTTGACTCGAATCTTTCGAGGAAAATTCTCACAGCCGCCCGAGAGCAGCAACGTGAATTAGACTCAAGTTTCGGCCCCACGCCATCTGAGGCAAGTTCAAGCAAGTTTAAAGTGTCCAAATTGAGCGATGACGACTCCGAACCTGAAGAAGAAGAAGACACCCTTGAACCGGACACGTTTTACGAAAACATTGACATTAATGAAGAAGATGAGAAAGCTTTGGAGAAGTTCATGAGTAGTAATCTGGCCCCCAGGAGGACTTTGGGGGACATTTTAGCTGAGAAACTTACAGAAGTTAAGACTCATTTCAGCGACGAGGGCTCAGTGAAGATGCAGGAATTGGATCCACGGGTAGAACAAATGTATCAAGGGGTTAGGGATGTTTTGAGAAAATACAGAAGCGGAAAGTTGCCTAAAGCGTTTAAAATCATCCCCAATTTGCGGAATTGGGAACAGATTTTATACATCACTGGTAATTTAAATTGAAGGTAATTGCCGGTGATAAAAATAAATTTTAGATCCTCCAAGTTGGTCAGCCGCTGCCATGTACCAAGCTACACGTATCTTCGCTTCAAATCTCAAGGAAAAAATGGCTCAGAGGTTCTACAATCTGGTTTTACTTCCCCGAATTCGTGACGATTTGGCCGAATATAAAAGATTAAACTTCCATTTATACCAAGCTTTGAGGAAATCTCTGTTCAAACCTGGGGGCTTTATGAAGGGGATTCTACTACCACTGCTTGAAAGTGGCGATTGTACACTTAGAGAGGCCATCATAATCGGCTCTGTTGTCGCTAGAAACTCAATCCCTATCTTGCATTCATCAGCAGCGATTTTGAAAATTGCAGAAATGGATTACACTGGCGCAAATTCGATTTTTTTGCGAATCTTCTTTGATAAGAGATACGCTTTGCCGTATCGCGTCGTGGACGCGGTAGTATTTCATTTTTTGAGATTTGAACGAGATTCTAGGGAATTACCCGTTCTGTGGCATCAGGCTTTTCTCACTTTTGTTCAAAGATACAAAGCTGATATTTCAAGCGAGCAAAGAGATAGGTTATTAGAGTTATTGAAGAAACAGAGTCATCATGCGATAACACCTGAAATCAGAAGAGAGCTTCAAAATGCGAAATGTCGAGACGCTGAAACTGCTGAGCCTAAAATGGACTTTGACTAAAATAATAGTTACATAATTGTGATAATTATATTCAAAAAAATCGGTTACAAGACTATTAATAAAAACTTGGAAAATTAGGAAATGATGCTTATATAACAGAATCTAATTAATGTCAATACAATTTTATTCCTAACTTAGGGATAAATAAACTCACTAGTGACCCCTACTCTCTATTCATCCAAATTATGACTTTCAACAACAAATAAGCGACTCCAAACCCTACTAAAAACTTTTCCTTTTGAAGCCGGCTCAAATTCTCTAATTCTAAGGCCATCACCCGTCTGTTGAGCTTCGCCATTTGCCTCCTGAGATGTAACACCTCTTCGGCAGGCGTCAGCCTCTCGCCACTACCCCCAATCGGAGGCGTAGTCTCCCGTATTGTCAGATTCAAATCTGAATCATCAAAAGTCTGTTTTTTCTTTGGTTTAACAACCGGAATCTGGTTCAGTTCCGGATCTTCCATTTCCTCAAGTGTGGGAAATGGGTACTTGTCCAGAGTCAAAGTCCTGGGCGGTGTCGCAACTCGCACATCCCCGGGGTAGGGCTCTGGCGGCAAAATCGAATTATCAAAGACAATTTCGCGTGGCGGTGCCCTTGTGCCTACAACCTCCGTCAGAACTCACCAACCAGCTTAAAACTACTTACCAATGTGCTGGTGTTGTCCCACAACGAGAATTCTCTCAGGGACTTGCATGTTGATGTTGTCGCGGTTCCAGGCAGGCTGGGTGGCCCCATTCAAGTCCGTGTTGAAGCTGATCTTGTCCGGAACTTTCATTTTTTGATTAATTTCCACTTTGAAGTTGGCATCTGTCACGAAAGCGTCTTCGGTGTAATGCGACGGACTTGTGCTCGCTGACATCTAAAAGTACGATTTTTTGGCAAAATTTCGATAGGGCGGAGCCCCGAAAAACGGGAGTAATAAATTTCTACCTTTATATTAATGTGATAACACTATTTATAGCCAAATAATGCTATTTTTATCAGCGATAGATTATAACCAAAGCTGATCCGACATTTTGAATTTGACACATGACAGTTTTATGTCGGCACCAAATTAAAGTCAAAATCCCCAGGAATTTAAAACTGCCCGGAATATCAACTATTTTTAAAAATTTATTAACAAATAAATAGTAGTAAATAAAACAAAAATAATTATTGTTTTGCTAATCTAATCAAAAACATAATTCAAACAAAGCAAATGATTAACACAACAAACCAATTGCTTGTATAGGCAACCAATTATACAATTATATATATTTTTTTAATATTTAATTTGGTAGAATACATTCTTTTCTATTTCGGTGTTAGAATAAGCCTATTCCAGCACCCAAATGACGTCATTTGAGGGCTGTAATAATTAGTTGGCGTTAATTTAATTTTAGTGACGGACTTTCTTCACAATTCATTTTCAAATGTGAAAATAAGAATTATTTTTATTTTTACTGCCGCCTATTCGTAAAATTATTCCACATAAATGTCGCCAACTGTCGAAAAATTCTCTAGAAAAAAAAAATTAAATTTTCGTTTTTTAATTTATAAAATGATATAAAGCGGAAAAATAGAAAAAATAGTATAAAGCATTTGTTGTACAAGGTTCTTCAAGCGTTCATTTGTTCCTCAACTCGCCGCTACGCGGCTCGTTTCGGAATTTCAAATTTGTGCTTGAATAGATACCTTCTGCAACTTGTACTTTAATATACTATTATACACAATAAATAAAGCAACAAATCCGGTGTAAGTAATTAATTTGTTTTTGTGTGTTAAATTCTTTAAGTCGTAAATTACAGTCCTTTAATGTCTTTATTTCGTATCATTATTTTGAGCTTTTGTACAAGATCAATTTCTTGGGCCCTCTTAATTTATCTGTGACAATAAAAACAAATGACAATTCACTTATGGGTAAATTGAATAGTGGACTTCGGAGCGTAATATCGGAGCCCCCGTGGCTCGCCCTTGGACCTCAGTGGCGTAGTCATAAATTGCTGTAAAGATGTTCGTGTAAAAATACCTCAATTTATTATCTCCAGCTCGATTTATTTCTTCTTTGGTCTAAAAATAAGAAAGGGGTTGTTGTCACCCTGGGGGTGTTTATTAAAATGTATCGCAACTCGGGGATTATTTCATTAAACCGCTAAAGCAATATTAAAACAAGTCGGCGTTAATTAGTATACAGCGTGTCTTAAAAAATGCAACAATTAAATGGGTGTGTTTAATAAGAGGGCCTTGTTATTACACGCGATGATGCATTGTTTTAATTGCTAGGTATCAAACAGCGTTGATTATTTTAATAAATTTCGCACGTGGAATTTTAATAAACGGTAGCGTTACACCGGGAGTGAGAATTTTTTCTTTTGTGTACAGTGCAGTGCAGAAGCAATGTCGCAATTTAATTAAAAATAAATCGCAGGGGGCGCTGCAATCGATCCAGATTAGAGATAATTCGATTCGGGGCAGTTTCATTAGTCGGAATATGGTTATAAGAACGAGATTAGATTTGGTTTAGAATTCATTATTCGGTTGGGAAAACAGCAAAGGTCGCCTTAATAACTCTTTAATGTGACGATCTATCACACACCCCTTGTGTCACCCCGACGAAATCCGGGTCTAAACCCTGAACTAACAAACACGTCCGTCAAATAATTTAATTAAAATCAGATCGAGAGGGGCAGTTTTTAATTTCGACGCGAAGTAAACAGTCATGAATGGATTACGAGGATTAAGGCTGTCGATATAAACGATGGCAATGAATGACGATGCGAAGACCGATCGATAAAATTCGAATAATTAGGCGGCGGGGCTATTAAATACCGACAGCTTTTGTACGAGATAATGTATTTTTGGCGGGCATATGCTCTACTTGAAGGTTTCCATTTGAATACAATGATACTAATTTGGCTGGTGGGCCAGCCAACAGGTGGTGAGAGAAATTGAACAGAGGATGGGTTTACAAAACTCAAGAATTGTAAAAATTTAGGAGACAATTGAATGGAAGAAACTCACCTTTAGTGGCATGCTCGAATAAGCAAAAACTACAAGTAATATAAATATGGTCATTTTTAAAAACATTAACCACCACCAACAAAATGCAATAAAGCTAATATTTCTTCTTACAATTATTTAAATTTATTGTTTAATTAGATTTAGCTTAAAGTTCAGAGAGATAATAAAATTCAACTGGAGCATAGATTTTTAATTAATAATTACAGCAAATCATTTAAATTGTTGTTAAACTCATTATGATTAGCATTTTTTTCTGTTTATTTATTCATTACTTAAAAAATGAACGTACGTCTACAAGTTATTGTGTTAACATTAATTTCTTTTACTTTAAAACCTTAAATAAACTTTCAAATTATGATATATTATGTGCTTTGGTACGAATTACAGGACTTGAGAACAATTACTCGAAAAAACGATTTCTTCTTCCCTATGTTTGCTGAATTTATTGTATTTAATATTTAGAGAATTTAAAAACAATATATTTTTTTTGTATACATATTACAAAAAATAATAATAATAAACAACATATGCAATAAAAAGTGTAAAGAAAATAGTACATGTTTAAAGTTGCAAAATGCTTCAAGTTGTTGAGTTTTGACAAATATTACACTAAAAACTAACTTTTTTTGAAACTTTGCATAAATGTTTGTTAAATGTTTCATTAAAAGTCAAAATATCTCAGAGACAAATCGACGTAAAGAAAACATAAAAAAAGCAAATTAAAGTTGAATGAACAAGCTATCCGGCTCATTTATTAATTTAATTAATAAAAATTTCTCCATATCCGTGGACAAAAAAAAAAACTTTTTTTATTCGGTATTTCTTAGGATTACGTAATAACCAAAGCTCAGAAATTTTTTTGCCAAAAGATTTTAAGGCTATAAACTTGAAGTTTTAAAATGGATTTTTTAAATTTAAATACGACCATTATTTTTCTTGAGGTAAAAGCTTAATTTTGAATTAATTTAAAAAATGGAAAAACAAAATAAAATAACATAAACGATGCATTTGATTCATTTTCTCGAAGGGGAAAATAGAATTAACAATAGACATTGACATTAAAAGTGATTTTGAGGAATAAATACAAAATTCCAAATACCGTGCGATCAAAAAATAAATAAATTAGAGTAGGCGTCGATCAAATTCTACATGCAGTTGGCAACACATTGGCTGGGAATCTGGGCTGGAAAATTTCCACACAAACTGAAAGTGAAAATGACCATTCACCGTTTTCATCTTGTACAGCAATAAAAATTTTCTGCTCTAAAGTGAACATTATTTCACTCAAAAGGAATAAAACGAAATCTTGTCAATGTTTTCGCTGACATTTGATGTCAAAAATCAAGATTGCCATCTGAACGACTTTAATCACCGCCTATTCTAATTTATTATTTTTTTGATCGCACGGTATTATTAAAAGTTATTACTATTATTTTTTTACCTTAAGCAAGAGTACATTATTTTCATCTTTCAATGAGTGCATCTGCTCCGATGCACCCATGTAGTCGGCGCCCATGCCCAAAATTTATTGATTTTGACTATCTAAAGCAATAGTAAGTATATGTATACTGCTAACTTGTTCTCGTAGTTAATTAAATAAATAAATTTATGACTAATTAATACTGATAGTCATTTACTCGTAGGTACAAGTATGTACAGTTACGGAATTAAAATTTCGGGCAGTAGGTATTGTCATTTTCATAATGTAAACTCCAAAACAACCTTTACTTAATAACCTTATTTTTTACTCTTGTCATGTTTATGTCATTTTGACTTATTTACTTTCAAAAATAGTGACGGGTAGGCAGCAGATCAAAGCGATGATTTAATTACACTTACTTTAATTAATAAATTTTCTAAGACAGACAAATTATTTAATTACCAATTTTAACAACAAAAAGTTTAATTGTCAAATGTCAGTCATGATGACAGTAAAGGGTAGTTTACAGTGAACTTTTTAAAGTGACAGAAAAATACTGCCCGAAATTTTAATTCCGCAACTGTACCTACATACATACTTTTAAAATTTTGAATTAGCAGAGATCAGTAACAGAGAAGCTGATGTATAAAAAATATGTTTGTTCTTAGAATGATGAATCTGTCACCAACTTGCTAACACTAAACTATTTCAAAACGATTATCTGTCCTAACAGATTTAAATAAAATAAGTATTATTTTTTCAAATATTTTTTAAAATAATTTTTGTAATGAAAAAGGAAAAGATACACTTCTTTTTTTAATTTTGTTTTATTCTGTCTCAATCATTCTTAGTGCACAACAAAATCAGACGTTCCACTTGGCGATTTTTAATTTATTTTGTAAAAGTATAGTTTAATTAAATGTTTAGAAAATCTTTGATCGAGCCTTTAGAAACACCGCTTACAAAAGAATTGTAGTTTCTGTTACGCCACTGTTTTGAAAAATCTTCTCTAAGCTTTGTTTTTTCTCGCCGCCGATCCGTCTACATCGACGGAACAA
Organism: Tribolium madens; assembly: GCF_015345945.1. Taxonomy (NCBI): domain Eukaryota; kingdom Metazoa; phylum Arthropoda; class Insecta; order Coleoptera; family Tenebrionidae; genus Tribolium; species Tribolium madens. The sequence goes on from NW_025401068.1 coordinate 5,374,939, forward strand.
ATGGAGGCGATTCCGAGAAAGCGTCTTCTTTAAAACAATTTATCTCTCATCACTCCTGACACCTGTAATACCAGCGACTTGTGTTTTGGAACAATAGACAACTGTGAGAAACTTCCAGCTAAGCTTTCGTACAAACAACACGGAATCTTCAATATCACCCCACGACGAATTTATTTCAATTCACGTCTAGACTGAAATAATTGCGGAAAAATTGCTGAAAAAATCGCAGACCCTCAAGTTTTTTCCTCAATGGCCTCCCGCCGTTACAGACGATAATCAGGTGATAAGCGATTACGTATCAGACTTGGCTTAATTGCGCCCCATTGTCGCTCGTCCTCGAATTTCAGTGAATAGCTACTCATCAGGCACGTGCCACTAACAACCCCCGAACAATTCCTATGTCAACAAAACACTTGACTGTACGACCGCAAGTACAAAAGAATTATCCTCTTTGTTAATAAAAGTTCGCATCACGTCCTCAAAAAAATCAACTCCAGATTAGCTTTTCGAACACGAGATAGTTATCTTGGCAGGTTATATTCAAGGTGTCCAGATGGATGTTTGTTATTTGAAGCATTTCTTTTGTCGTGCCGAGATCTTGCTAAATAGATTTTCTTATCAGGTAGGTCATCTTTCGAGTAACCGATCACACTTATCTCGATTGGCGTTAATTAAACCACTGAAAATGCCCAAATACCTGAGCAACACAGGAAGGGTTTTATTGAGGGAGGTGACTTTACGATTCTTACAAAAAAAGATATAAAAGAGATGAACCTGAATCGTAAAATAAATCAAACAAACAGTTAAACTCTGACAAGTAGTGTGAATAACCATTGGTTTTAAAAAGACAGCAATTTCAAAAATTTAGAGCCCTAAACTGCTTTCACCTAAAAAAAATTGTCAATTTGTGTATTATTGGTTGCAGACACCATAAACATTTTAATTATTCAGTATTCATGTTTTAAATTTTATTTATACATAGAGAGAACGAAAAAAGTGCATACATTGTTCACTTCCTTAGTGTACGGTTTTGTTAAGTTTTTAAGTTTAAAAAGGACAAAAACGGGACTTATCCTGTGTCCTGTTTTTTATACCATAGAAATGAAAATTGGTAATTTGGAGTTAAAGACGCCTAAAAGCAAACAAAGGGCCGTTTCAGTGCTCTTTGTGTTGTTTGGAATGACAGTAAAACATCTATTAAAAATTATTCCAACCAATTCGAGGGTCATAATTTACGATCCTCTACCGAGAAAACAAACCAGCTCTCGAATAAAATTATTCAAAATTATTCAAAACACACCAAAAAAAAACATATACCTACCTATACGGCCGCAGTGAAATATGAAAACCGTAAAAAATATGACAAACGTTTTATTCCTTTTGTTCCAATATTTTTTTTCTCGAAATATATCAGTCTTTCGATGTTGAGTCGAGATAAGGGCGCCATGATCGCACCATGTTTTATTTTCAGCTCTGTCACGTCCACGTCGCGGCTTTTCGAGGGGGCTCTAGTGGTAAATTCTTCTTGATAGAGGTAAAAGAGTCGCACCGCCCCCAAATCAGCCCCCATTGTCATTGAAATGGCTGTCAGGTGTGACACCACCCTCCTGGCTAATCAAAGATGCCATTTCGGAGAGTTTTTTTTTGATAGATGAAACTCAGGTGTGGGGTGTTGGGAGACAATGAGGCGGCGGAATTTTGGTGGTCCGCAAAAAATCATCGACGGTTTCGAGTGACGATTAATAATGCTTGTGTTGGAGAATGTCAGAAATATTTATTTTAATTAAAAAAAAGCCCATTTTAAATGTCGGGTTTGAATGGACGGTGCTGACACGGAAAAAATTGGTTCGGTTTAATTTGTTCGGGATTATTTAATGCGATACAACACGCGAGAAACAACATGGCGTTTTGAATTCTGCGAGATGATTTCAATTTATTTTAGACGGATCGTCGTAATTTCACGGATGAGGGCAGAGAACACTAACATGAATCGAAAACACTTACAAAATATTTTTAATAAAATCTATAAAGAAATAAATAATTTATTCGACAGTAATCTACAAACCATAATAACACTTTATCATTTCTGTGTAACCAAAAAAATAATTAAAAATTTATTGGCATAAACAGGTGCTTTTTTAAAAATTTTGTGTCAAAGCTATCCATGAAATTTCGATTGTGAACGAACCATCATATTGAAAGTTGACATATGACACTTCGGCCGGTGTATTAAAAATTATGTTCCGTTCACAACACACTCATAGTCATCGCCAACTATGACGCCAAATTAAAAAAAAACACTGTAAAAATATAAATTAAAACATATGAGATGCAGTATTCGAATAAAATAAGAGAAGTTTTAGAATATAAAAATTGTTCAATTTTGAGGTTGTGAGATAAGTTATAGATAAAAAAAATTATACGCAACCAACAATACACAAAATAATATTACAAATTTCTTTAGTGGGAAGTACAAGTTTTAAAATCACAGGCCACTATGACCAGATACATACTTATTGAATTAAACGCATGGTTTTAAAATAAATAAAAAATCAAATTTGTTTTGTTATGTAATCAGGTTTTCTTGTTTTAAAATTATAGTTTTTTAGTTGCAGTTTACAATCGTATTGATCATATCAAGTGAAAACAATATAAAAATGTTAAATTTATTTATTGACTTTTAGACGGTTTAGTTTTATTGAAACAAACAGAATTTTTTGTCAAAAAATCACAAATCTGCGTATTTAATTTTTCATAAGTTTCAAATTGTTTTGCTGTCATTTTGCTGCTTGAGGGGCACTGCTGATGACCTGCTTCTGCTTTAGGCAAATTTTCTCCGCTGTCGTCAACAAAAAAGCTTATGACAGGTTCCGGTAATAAATTTGGCAAAACTAGATACAATAAAACCCATCATCGTCAATTTCCGTCATTCACTCACCATAATGGGTATCTCTGGCCGCATCCCGGATGCGAAATTTTGATGGATTAGAATCAGTTCCTTTCTGTGTGCAAGAGTCCGGTGGTGGATGGTGTAAAGAAGAGGTGTGCTAGGGGGCACGACAATGCTCTCCCGCGGGGAAACAACAATACGTGCCGAGAACATCTGCTATCGCGAAGGGGCGTCTGCGGGGGCGAAGTCTTGGCCCTGGTGCATTCATCAACAGTTGCGGTTTTACTTTCGCTACTTTTTACAAGTGCCCCCCGACTTTAATCGAAATAAATGTGGTGCGAGACGATGCCTTGTTTTCATGCTGGAAAACAACCGAAGAACGCCCCACATCATGGTGGCAATGTAAGACAAAAGACAGACGACCAATCGGGGATTAGCTGCCGCAGGCTTACCAATCAGGCGGCTTGATACGCACCTGTCCAGGTGAAAGACTTGCTTGATAGACGGTGCATGACTATGACGACCGAAACGGGTGGCTAGTAGACACGCGATGTGATTTAACATCGACGAAATTTACCGAAATTTCATCATCTTATCATATTTCAATTTCAAAATTAATAACATGAAAATCGCTTTTTTGGTGAAATTAAATTATTTGTACGAAAATATGTATTTTCAGTATCATAAATATTAAATGTAATACTAAAAATAATTTATTAGCTTTATTTTCTTAAAAAAAGTGAATTATAAAAAGAAAAAAATGTGCGACCCTGCCAGGATTCGAACCTGGAATCTTCTGATCCGTAGTCAGACGCGTTATCCGTTGCGCCACAGGGCCTGTTGACGTGTCATATCCAATAAATTAATCCGAGATACAGTGAAAGTTGAATAAATTATAGCACGAAGTGTAATTAATTATACAAATTTATTGAATTTAATGTTAAACTATGTTTACACCGAATTACTTAAATTATTATGGAAAGCTTCAATCCACTTTAATTATCTATATTTTTTTCCTTTTTTTTAAATAAAAACAAATTAACAGTTCCATCTTATTTTACTGTAAAATGTGCACTGTAATTCGGTTTTTATGAAACAAATGGTCGCAACATTATCTAAATAAAATTAATGCAGTAGCGAACACGAAATTTTGTTCATCACATTTATGTTAGTTCAAAAAATGTCAATGTAAGCCACGCTTTATTGTCATTATAATTGACGTTTGAAACTAAAATTTGAAAGTTTTAGTTGAAATTTATTTTTGGCGTCAATTTTCCGAAACAATAATGCCAGCAATACGTGTTTTTATATAAGTTCCCGTTTTACATTTTTATGTCAATCGAATGACAAATCGTCCAAAATTCTGTATTCGCCAGTGTAGACTGTATGTACACAGAGTGAATAAAAAATCTTTTCTTGATATACATAGATACCTACAAAACAACCTATAAATTTAATACTTTCGTAATTAATTATGAAAACGCTATGTTACATTTATTTTGTATACAAGAAAATTACCATACCTAATAGGTACTACAGTAGTCAGGTGACCGTAGAAAAAAAAAACAGGAGATTACATAATGTGCACTGTGAACGAAATTTACATCGAAAAAATTACTAATTGAAAATTGTGAAAAAATTGATAGGTACGGGCTTATACCCATAGCCGCCAATTTTGTTTGTTTTGTTCTTAAAAGTTTCGTTAAAAAAATATTAAATATTAATTTAAAAATTTTATATAGATGTTAAAAAAAAATTTAATTGAAATAGTACAAATAAATTTACTATAGTGGTACCAACGTTATAATGAGGCTGTTGTGACAATTTCGTTTAAGAAAATTAAATACTTATTAGGGTCAGGTCAGTTTATACACACAGAAACCAAATTAAAATTTACCTAATTCACAAGTAAACTAATTTGAATTAAGCATTTAGGTATAACTTTACATTGCTTTCTTCAAATTAATCGCAAAAATTTGATTCGAAATACTTATAACTACCTATACATAATTGTTCTCTAAATCAACCTTTAAAGACATTTTTCCAACACTAAAATCTTATATTGTTTCTATTGTGCATTTACATATAAGTAGACTTATCTCTTATACAGAGTGCGCCAGAACTCGCGCCTCAAAGAAAAATGCCATATAAGGTAAGATAACAGGAACATAGAAAAAATGTTAAAAAAAAATTATCTATAATAATTTCGAAATTAGAAGGGTTTAAGTTTTGCACTTTGACTATATCTATTTCCGTTGGAAAAATAATTTTCCAAGTTTTTTTGCTATTAAAAGAGGCTATTAAAAGAGAAAACAAGGAAACTTTATCCTAAATTGTAACTTTGTACAATGTTATTTGTGTCTTTTATTGGGAAAATTTTGGTACCTTTATTAAATAATTGTAAAAAAACATATACAAGATCATCAGTGTCATTAAATAGACATAAAAAATGTCAAATTAAAAAATAAATGTCAAAATTTTTTGACAGATAGAATTTTTTAAACATTTTTTCCATGTTCCTGGTATCTTATCTTACTTAAAATTTTTCTCTGGGGCGCGAGTTCTGGCGCACCCTGTATTGACGTTGATATAGGCTCTTTTATAAAATACGTCGTCAATCACATCGTATTTTTTCATCCAATTCACAACAATTTAAATAAACAATAACTGTTTCTATCGCATACTAAACCTCGTTTCAAATTGTTGTGAGCACTTTTAAGATCAAATCTGGCGAAAAATCGGGACATATAGAAAAAAATTGTATGTATAAATTATAAATAGTTCGCAGCCTCGATTTTCCTCGCGCTAAAAATAAAACCCATCCCTGTTTAATTTCACTTTTGTGTCCATTTCCGTATCGATCATTCCGTCATCGGATCGTCCATTTCACTTCAAGCAGTGGCTCACGTCATCCAAGGATATTAGTCGTCGGCCGTGTCTGAGTTTGTCGTGACGGCGGCGTTTTGCTGTGGTCCCCCACAACAGTGTCGCGGTCTCCATGGAGACACATCGCAGCAGGGGGGCGGGGCAATCGATACTCCCCCACAACCCCCATCAGGCATCAAACGCAACACGCACACATCCCAGGTGAAGGAAAAATCGCTAAAAATTGGCAGTGACCAAGGAGTTTTTGACGTTTCAATTGCGGGCGAAGAAGAATTTTTTTAGGGTTTTCGAGTTGAGGGTTCGATTTGTGGTGTCAAGAAGGGATTCATCAATCAATATTCCTGGTCAGATCATCAATAACACTAATAGTTTGGTCTTGTGAATTTAAAATGGCTGTTATATAGGAACAATGCATTCTATTATGGACGAGTGTGGGTTTGTGGTTTGAAAAAAGCAGGCCCGGATTGTCGGACAATTAATTATCTCAATGTAATCTAAAATTGAAAAGAGATTAGATGGAATGAACGTCTGGTCGAACGCACGCCACTGACCCACACTCGGTTTTTTTTCGAAATTTGCTCTGGGGTTGTTGTGGTTTGTCGAGCAGGATTTCGTATCGATATTTGTCTGAAGATGATCGAATCGCATTCTGAAAGACTGCTTGGTCAACTACAGGCAGGTAAGATTAATGACTGGTCCGATCTGATTCGATAAACTAATGAACTATTGTGTTTGAAATAACTTACTCGCTCGGCCACGGACAAATCGGACTACAATGGACCGACTATTATGCCTGAATATCAAACATGTACATATACAAGGATCTACTCCAAAAGCCGAGACGGGCCGATACGAGAACTAAATTGAAATATAAATTTATTGATCGAGAGATTTGTTAAAGCTTACGATTTTTTTAAATCATTTTACCAACTTTCAAATATTCAAACTCATGCTGAAAGTGAAAATTAGTAATAACACATACCATGCTTGTAATTAAATTACTTGTATAGAAATGGCTTGTGTTTTAAATTGAGTTAGTCACGATACAACAAAAAAAATTGTTAATCCTCAGCCTCTAGGTTTCAATGTTAATTTCAGTCAGAGGCCTCTGTGGCTAAAAATTTAATTGAACGCATGGTATACAAGATACAGGGTAATTCAAAAGGGTCGGGTCGACTTTCGATTGGTGATAAAAGACTAAGCATAAAAATAAATGCAAATTTTTTTCAAGCCTTCTTTTTAAGAAAAAATAGAACTGACAATTTCTATGTATAGGCACCTTAGCTCGTCAGATTTAATTTATTGTTGAATTTGCAAGTTTGTTAATTTAATAATTTGTTTTAATATGTACCTATCTATTTAGGTAATCTAGCAAGATCTGCCGTTTCCGCTAACTATACATTCAAGAATACATGATCAAAACGACTAAAAATTTAACTCAAAGATCTAACCTTTGAAAAGCTGTATCTCTTGAAAAAAGACAATTTTTTGATGTCATGTGACAACTTTTAACATAGTTGAATATCTTTTATCACCTTTCAAGAGATTGCCCGAAACTTTTCAATCAGCCTGTATAAAAGCATGTACAGGGTGCGTCAGAACTCGCGCCCCAGAGAAAAATGCCATCTAAGGTAAGATACCAGGAACATGGAAAAAAAGTTAAAACAATTTGATCTATAAAAATTTCGGAGTAATGAGGGTTTAAATTTTGCATTTTGACTCTATTTATTTGTGTTTTAAAAATAATTTTCCAAGTTTTTTTGCTATAGGCTATTAAAAGAGGAAACAAAAAAGCTGTATCCTAAATTGTAACTCTGTTCACTGTTATTTGTGGCTTTTATTGGCAAAATTTATGTACCTTTACTAAATAATTGTAAAAAAACATATACAAGATCATCAGTATAAATGTCAAAATTTTTTGACAGATAGAATTTTTTAAACATTTTTTCCGTGTTCCTGGTATCTAACCTTACTTGAAAATTTTCTCTGGGGCGCGAGTTCTGGCGCTCCCTGTATGTACAATGTATCGAAATAAAAAACATTGCACAAACAGCTGAAATAAATTGTTCAAACTCAACTTTAATGGAACACAAAATTAGGTTTTAGAGTCTACAGGTGGTCCAAAATTCGCAAAACAGCTTTATGATACATTATTATACATACAAAGCACAGGAAGCATACAAAAACTGTTAAAAAATCTTTCTTTTAGAGAAAATTTGCCTATTAAGAAAAACAGTTCCTATAATGGGGTACTCAAGTAATTTCAGAAAGAGTTTAGGTTACGGTTGCAATTAGTGTTATAATCTGTAAGTGTTTCACATATTAATTAATATAATTATTTTTTTTTAAATAAAATTATCAGAAAATTTGAGCACCTTAATAAAGCAGATACAGTTCTTGATAGTGAAGAAGGTTAAACAATATACATATTTAATATAAATCAAAAAAAAACTATCCAACCTACAATAAATTAGATAATGTATATGCATGTAAACGCGTTTGCAGTTTATTAAAAGAGATATTTGTTAATTTTTTTTATGCTTAAAAACAGTATAGGTGCCCGATTTTCCTTTATAATTTTGCAATTGTAAAGGTTTAAAGTTTTTCACATTTAACCCTATTTATGTATCTTCTTATTATACAGAAATATAACTTTATTTTTTATACATTATTGAATACAATTTTAGACTTTTAACTTCTTCATAAATATTGCAGTCTTACAGCTACATTAAAAAAAAAACGGGAAGTGTCAAAAAGGTTTAGAGGATTTTTTTCAATTTTTCCATGGTGTGAACGTGTTTTATTAAAAATAGGTTAAAATATTTTGATGGCACTCTAAATTCTGCCGCTAAATTCATAATTTTCCTACCATTTTCCAGATGATAGATTTTGGCTTTCTCTACTTCACTTAAATGCGGCATTACACAAGTTGGTATAGATTTAACGACATTGATAGAAATATTTTTGATAGGTATTGTCAAGTTGACAATTGACAACTAGAACTGAATTTACATTTGGAAAAATTTTATTTCTCGTTTTTTTTTGAATGTAGCTGTATGTAGAAATATATTTTCAACAAAATTTGTCTTTTTCTAAAAAAAATATTAAAAAGCTTATTTTAATCTACTTTTAGCATTTTAAGTATTACAAAGAAAAAACAAGACTTTCCTTTGTCGTTTACCACAATTTTGGGTAAATTAAATAGCATATTATTATAAAGATGAAACTAACAAAGACACATAAAATCGTTAGTTAAATACTGTTTTCATTATTTTTTTTTAGTTTTAATGTAAGTACTTTTTTTGAAAAGACTTCTATTTCAAAGTTATACAGGGTGATTCACGAGGATTAATAAGCATGACCAAATTCTCGATGCAACCAACATTACATTTGTCGCAAAGCAACTTGCGAAAAGTAATGGTGGTTGCATCGAGAATTTGGTCAGGCTTATTATTCCTCATGAATCACTTTGTATACATATTAACAGAATAAATTTAAAATCTGCCAATAATTATACTAGACTTTAAAAAAAAACTTTTTTGAGCTTCAAGTGATGGGCCCTACTAGCTACGGCATATTTTTTAGTACTTTTCTTTCAAGTTGACGTTGATTTGTAGAGTACCAAATTAAAAAAAAAATGTAATAATTGTACTACTTGACCAATGATACTTTTCATAGAGTTTCATCTTTTCTCGTTTTGAAGATCCCTCATCAGGATAACGAGCTTTGGGTATGAAATCAAAGTATCATGCCCTCGAAAAAACAGTCTAAAATCGATCAAAATTTGTCCATTATGTAGTTGTTTAGTTGTTGATCCGCCATCACATTGTTATATCGAGCGTCTTTTGTTCGGTCCAAGACCCACTTAATTGGATTATAAATTATATCTGGTTTTTTCTCGGCTCGGAAGAACGAACGGGGCGATTTATGGCAGTCATATTTATTTATTGGATTAATACATGTAACATATTGCCAACACACGAAAGATATAAATAACTGGTGAATGTATGGTATTAATTTACTAGACTGGTTCTTTATATCGTGTTATATATTGTCCCGTGATGTAGTGAAACTCTGCAATAAATGGACAAGACGGCGGTGAATTATGTGGGACTCATCCTCTCGGCCAACGTGACCAAAAAAGCCCGACAAATTGATAAGCGAGAGCTTATCACAGGTAGCGAAAGCTCGCGGAATGCGAAGCTCGTCAGGAACTTGAGGTTATCTTCAGCATCGGCGTCACATCAGCGGGACAATGGCATTATAAACACCGTTTTTATGCAGACCTAACCTTTGCCAATCCGATTGTTTTTACAGCCACGATGCTATCGGTCTTATTTATCGGCCGATATTCGCCCAGTCTTCCCATCATCAGCGATTCGATTGATACGAACCGCTCCTGATGCTATTTTAATTATTTATATGATTACGGTAACGGGACATGCCACCGACTTTTATTTCAGATTTTTTCAGAGCTTCTAGAGTTCAGGATTATTGTCTTCGAGTCGAAATTATCATACAATGCGAAGATTCGAATGATAGTGTCCCAGACTTAGAGACGACTATATAAAGAGGGAGTTTCCTGGAAATCAGCGCAATATTTATATCGAACAATGGGATTTATGTAAGGTTGAAAAAGTCGCCGGTTGAGAGCAAGTCGCGTGCCTTCGAGCTTTAGATCATAAAAACTGTCGCACCATCATAAATAGTAAAATGCATAATGTGTTTATTCGTCACACACCATGGGGATTATTGTTCGGGATATATACGGCCAGTGGGCTCACTGTAAGTTGGGCGAGCTTTATGTTTCAGAACTCTGAGTGATGAAAAAAGCTCCCTGAGAAAGAAAATACATACATATTTTATATTTAAAAATATTAATTCATGTAAATTATTATTATAAAAAATACTATGGGTTCATCGTTCAACTACCTACGTTTCAGATGAAAGTGGCCTTTGACTTTGAAATTTACAGGGTGAGTCAATTGTAGTGTATTTCTGTAATTATCTTAGATGCAAAGAAAAATACTAAATCTAGCTTTTACTAGATATTTAAGTAAATTAAAAAAATAAATAAACAATTAATCCAAAAATGACTATATTGTCATCTTTGTCTTGACAATTTTGTTAAAATGTTGTTATAAACTATACTAGGTATCAATATATTTATCACTCAAACAATGAGAAAGTAATTTTATTTAGAAAAAATTATCTTACCTACATATAAAAAGTTGAAAAGTGTAACATTTTAACTTCATTTAACAATTAATATGAAATATAGTTATTAGATTCAGGTTGGAAAGTGGTCACTTTGTTAAAGTTAACATGTGTAGTTTTTCAAAATTTGTTAAATGTTTAATTAGTTTTCTGGTCTTTAAGAAAAATATTTGTGAATAAAGTAGTTTACAAACTTTGGTGTTGGTTGCTTCATGATACCATATCGTAATTTTGCCTTGGTGATTAAGCACCCCCCCACCTTGGTATGAAATCTACTATTTATTATTTCTTCTTAATAGGGAGAAAAGTAACGCTTTATTCCCCCTTTTTTGACTAATAATCTGGTAGGTACTTTATTTCTTCGGAACTAAAATAAACAATATAGATATCGATTTTTACTGTTAGTGTTCTACGAGTACACTCTTCAAAAACTATAAGACATATGTCATTTTAATAAAAGTCTCTATTAAAATTAATGTTCTCTGATTGCCCTTGAGAAAATAGGATTATTTCATTTAAGAAAACTGAGTTATATCAGTTTTTAAATCATCATTTTCTAAAAATTATACTAGCGTTGAAATGAAAGTTTGTTTAAAGTTTCGTTTATTAAATGCAAAAAAAAATATCCACTTATCGCATATGGTTCAAGAGCTGTGATTTTTTAAATAAACCTCCGCAACAAAAATTGAAAAAAAATTAAAGTATTTTTGTCAAAAACTGTGATTGATAAGTACAGCTGTCATAGACAGCATCTAGTTCCTTAAGTGCCAACTACTGATATGAATGAATAGAAAATTACAAGACCCATCACGTTACAAAATAATGAATTTATTTCTTTAATTGGTACCGTACTGTGTAAGAATATTTCTTTTTTCTGTTTAGGTATCAGAATTATACAAAATTTGCATTGATTTTTTTTAGTTTAACCAGCTGTCAACTGCTTTTTTCCACCCCTAGAATGAATTTTTTAATCTTGACTGTGTGCAATATTTGTCTCTGAAATAAATTACAATTTTGCTTTATTTTTACTGTAGAATAAAAGTTGTTATAAGTTTAGGAGGTTAAAAAACAAACAATTTCTTATTAGAGCAGCATTTTTGTTATATCAAAAATGATGTATAACTAGTTTTTTTAATTGCTGGTGGGGGTAGTCTAAATCAAGACCACGACATGGCCTCCATCTGTTTTTGACATTTGACAGCTTCTGAGATTTTGTATCAAAGTCAAATATGAAAGCATAATTTCAATAGGCACTAAGTAGCTACATACAATACCTATAAGACTTTTCTAAATTTTTTTCTAATTTTTTTATCATTAAGTTGTTTTCACTCATGTTTTTCTCAAAAAAATAATAGAAAAAGTAATTTTTTATATATACAAATTTTGTATGCTTCTTTTGGAATCTGTACTTATACAAAAATACTTTTGACAATAAAAACTAATAATTTTTTATTTAAATAAGCAAAAGCTGTTATTTTTACCTACAGTACAAATTTTTGATGTGAATAAAGCAGACTCGAATTTATGTAATATACGGTATAGTTGCACTTAAATTTTTTGAAGTAAAAACAAATCTGAAATCTGAAACTGTAAGTTTATTCAAGTTGTCTGAGATCTTGAATCCAACTTGTGGTAAGAGTGATATCGTGCGTAAAGTGAGGCGTATAGCGCACCGTGCCCCCGCTTCCTTCCGAAACATATAAAGCAATTGTGCCCCTGGCGGAGGACGCCCCCGCCTGCTCTGATGACTCGTGTCAGCTCCAGAAGCTCACAAAGAGATGGCTTCTTTCAGTCTATAATTATTGTCCTCCTGGTTCCTGTTAGTGAAGCTTTCGAGATGAACCTTTTATAATTCTGCACTTTTTGATACACAATCTAAAATCCATATCTCAGCAACTTGTACACTCTGACACAAAAATAACGACAAACTACACGATGAATAGAGTGGATGTCAGAGTCAGTAAGGCAAGAGTAATGCACATAAAATCCCTCATTAAGTTCGTGTACACACTTCACACACAGAAGATGGGCGCGTGGCCACGACGCCTGCACCGGACAGCCAGTGGCGTCCGCTCCTCCCATGTCGTTAACATCGGACCCTTTCAGTAATCAAACGAGATATAAAAAAATTCAGCACGATTTTCAAAAGTCACGATTTCACTTGAATCATTAATCTTACAACTACAAAAATCTAAGGTATTACGGCAAAACCAGTGACGTACTGATCTTCAATCAATTTACAATTCTTTGAATCAGACATAATTTTGTGTTATCTTATGATTGTATTATAAACTTTCTAAACCATTAAACATAGTGTTTTTCTAATTGTTTTCAGAATTCGCTGGCAGCTGGCTTAATATCCGACTCATCTTTGCTGGGCCCGAAATTAAAATTCGTGTGGTAGGTCTGTGGAATGTGTTGTTTCACCTTCCTCACCACCCAAGCTAGTTAATATGTAAGGGAGTCACCTAAAATCCAATGCTATTCATGTAAACATAAACATATGTAAAGCTTATGATAATAAATGGTAACAGTGAAATTTATGAGCATTCATTTCGGCGTGTGAGGCGTTAAGATATTCCCCTGACACCTGCTTAGACATGTCAAACAAAATTGTCAAGTAGCACATAAAATTGTTATTAATTACGAGTCATGTCCGTAATCCGGATTTATAAGCGCGCTTAATAAAAGCTCGCTTTTCGTTTATTTATCGTATCAGGTGGCTGTTAAAAACTCGTAAAATCACAAAGAAAGACGGGAAAATTAACGCAAATGTATCAACAAACATTAAGGATTATACGAGTCCTGTTTTTATGGTTTGAGTGCATAACGATCCGGTCGCGCTTATTATCTAAACAGGATACGGTAAAAAGGATAATTGGTATTCACAAAACGACTACGCGATTATCTTAATTTTATTCGAGCTTTTGATAATGTTAAATTGAAATTAAAATGCGAATGTACAAATTTGTGGCCTTTTCAAGTCGGCTACTGGACCTTTTATGCATCGACAAACTGTCATACGTCAATCATTGTATGCTTGAAGACCACCCAGTTTTCGAATGGCTCGGTCACCCGACTTACCGCCTACAAACAATACATTATTTAAAATTTCTGTATGGATTGTCAAGGAGCATCATCTGGTTTTTTGCACCACTATTTCTCATATATAAGGCCGTTGCTAAGGAATCAAATGTCAAAAAATAAACAAAACAAATGAAAATTTTGAGTGTTACCATATCACTGTCACTGTCACTGTCACTTATCATCCACCGCATGAGCTACAAAAAACTGTACCTCCTTGTTGCTGTTTTGTTTATTTCGAATAACTGATCACAAGATCGAAATAAAGGTGTGAAGATGCGCTAATTGGGTATCCGAAACGTGGTCCGTGTTCCCCGACTAATTAAAAATTAAAAATATTTATTAAACGTTTTGATTGGCGCCGGTAGTCTGGCGCCACCTCTTTTTCCGTCTCTGTTTTTTTAAGGACCTTCTCGTTGAAATTTATCGATCTACGTCATAATAAAATAAAATCAAATTAATACTACGGCCTATACCACTCGATGAAGGGGGCTATAAAAAATCCAAAGAATGTTGTAGCTTCATGTTTTGTATTACTATTCAGTTTCCATTTTTATTGGGCTCGTGTGTTCAGGTACCATTCATTACCCTTTTTAATTTATTTGTTATGGATGATAATTTATCGAGTCGTGATGGGTGAAATTCTACGACGGTTGTGATTGGCATTACCATCAGTGGATTCGGTGGTACGCACGCGACAGACCCGTGTCTAGCTACATTCCGATGTCGTCACTTGACACATGTTTATTTTTCAAACTGTCGGAATGAATAAATAAATTGCTTTACAAGTGTAAAACACAAGTTCGGATTAAAAGCCATCGAGAGATTGAACGGCGTTGATCGACAAGCTTTTTACTACAGGGTGTTGTGCTGCACAAAATTACTACAAAATAGCGTCAAACCTCAAAGATAAAATTCTAGGTCACCAAGCTTTTTTAGTCATAATTTGTATGATTACAGGTCAATCGTCTCGAAAAAATCGCCATATTTTATTACTTGTGTTTATGTAGATAATGTGCTGGACAGTGAATTTCGTCCACCCAATTTTCGTGACGGATTAAAAGTGTAAATTAGTCTTTAGGTTTTCCTAACTTTGTTTCAAAATTTTGATTAACGTTTGTCATATTGACAGAATGCTCGATGCTTCTTGCTACTTTTTAGACCAAATTCACTGTCCATCACTGTACATTTTTTATGAAATACACTTGTTAAATTAAAAAAAAAAACAAAACAAAAATTTAATTTAAGCATCACTAATCACACAAAATGTCAAATTTAAAAAAAGTACTGGGTGCTTTTGACTTTTTTCATCTTCTTTGACGTAGCAGTATAACTGTCGATAGAAGTCTAGACTCTAAATCAAATATATACAGAGTGTTCCAGCGAGTTTATTATCAAAAATATATTAAAAAAAGTATTTAAAAATTTGTAATACCAAAATTATTAGGTAGGTTATTTTCAACTAATCTACATCAGAAAACTACGGCCGGAAATAATTGAAAATTGAAACCTATTTTATTAAATTTTTGTACCTAGTAGGTACCTAGTTTATAAATTCGATGTTAGTCTGTTTTGATAAAAATGATTTGATTTCTTTGACAAAAATATTTATAAAAATAATAAAATAAGACATAAATATCTAAAATACATATTATTTTAACAGAGAAAGATCATCAGATGACTTTACGAACTTGCTGGGACAGCATGAATATTTTTTGTTTTCTTGGTGTGTGATTGTGTAAAAAAAGATACAAAAAATTGAGGAAAGTCAATGATATTGGCTTAATTAATGGTAAAAAAAATAGTTACTTGTACAACTAGTTTTGAAAGTCATACTTTTTTTCACGAATTTGTAGTTGATTAACAAGGGCTCTGCCCGAGTTAATCAAGCAAATGAGCTCTTTGTAACGAACTCTTTAGAAACTATAGAAATAACTATAGAAATGTAACTATAGAAATCGTTTAAAAAAATATTACTTTCTATACGATTAATCGTGACGAAAATTCAACTTTCATAATCACTATGCAAAAAAGTAACTTTGCGTTGCGTTTTGGGAGTAATTCAGTCTCGTGTCTTGTGTGTATGTTTTTTTAACCGCGTTTGCGTTGAGGGTGCGCCGAATTAAGCCTCCCCCTCGCAATTTCATGTTTCCCCTTGGTTCGGGTTAATCGTTTGTCCCATTAATGCATGAATTATTGGGTGTGTGCGGAGTTAAGGAGCGTGCGATCCGCGTGATTGTATGTGTTATTGCGTGGGGTGGCGCCACTGTCTCCTTCCGAGCCATTACATCCCCCGAGACGGCCGCAATCGTGTGACATACGCTCCGATGATAAATTGACCCCCAATACACAATAAGAGATGATACATCTAGTCGGCGACGCAAAAACGTCCCTCGTTTGTTTTAATAGCCACCTTTATGAAATATTAAAACGAACGACTGATGGCGAAAAAGTAATACCATTAAATGTTTTACAGTGGTCGCGGCGAAATTTAATTTTATAGAGGCTTTAATGGGCGAAAAACCATGATTTGAGACGCTTTAAAAGGCCAATTTTTTGTCTAACGCCACGCCGATGGTGGGAAAAGCGCGAAATGGGGCGAATTAGAATTTTAAAACGTGAGAGAGGACGAAGGCTCTTTTAATGCCCTATTCACAATCGGAGTACATGTGTAATGTGTAATGGTTCTTGTTACACAAACTTGGATGTGATAAAACATGCCCGGATCAAGTGCGCTGCGAATGCTGCTGCAATAAAGATGGCTGATTTAGAAAGCGGCCGGCTTGATTTATTGAGCAAAAAAGATAACTCGCCGACTTGATCACAATAATCCAAATTCTAATCAAAGGCAATAATAGCAAAACTATTCAAATCAAAAAAAAAAGTAAATGCTTATTTCGAATTGCTGAGGACACACGGGATTAAGAAAGAAATGATTTTGTAGGTAGGTATACATGTTTCAATAAAAAATTATCCTTCTGTCTGGACTAATTTCTATAAGAACTCTCGCCGCGTGCAATAAAATACTACACAACATCGAGTTGAAACACTGCCAGCTTGTAATTCAACGGCTTTGGACAAGTTTCGAAACACAGGAGACAAAAATGGCCGAATTAAAATTTGATAGTCTTTTTTGAATGCGCCGGCACCTAAAAATTGTAAATGTCATTGGATAAAAAGTGGTCTCGTAATATCACAAAGCGTCCAGAACCGATGTCTAGTTGTAGTCAATAAAGTTAGTTTTTTGCTCTGCCGCTTATTTAATTTTATATCGGCAATAAAGCTCTGTTTTTCCCTTCTCTCCCCTAGGTTGTTTCGACGAGACAATACCCGGTGAACGCATCTCGTACATTATTTACGGCTAACATGGCCGTCGTGATGTATGGGAATGCAATGGTGCTGTCTCGACCACTGGTAATGTTCTTGTGAGTTGTTGCACCCATGAAAAACCCTCCCGAAAAAATGCGCTCGCTTATTTATATTTTCCACTTTCGTGCGATATTATCGCTCCACCCCCCGATAATAACAGCCCTTATTCGTCCCAGCAGGCACTAAGTGTATTTCGAGATCAAAGCTTGAGAACTATACGCGTATTGCCGCCTGTATACTCTCTCCTCACTTAATTTACTCCTCCTCTGCGTCGACACTCACGACTCTTCGCACGATTAATAGCAAAGATAGAGAGAGGAAAGCTCGACGGAGGAAAGTTGCAACGATTGCGCTTTTTACTACGAACATGGACGATTTTATTGGCGGTTTTAACGCCACTTAAGGGAGATTACTGAATATGAAACGGGGTAATGGTTTAAGAGGCTTTTGATGTCGACACCGAAAAGTCAAAAAAATAAAAACTAAAACGAAAATAATAAATCCAAGACAATGTTTTATTAAAAATAGAAGAAAATATTTGAACTTATAGAAATACCACAAATGTTTTTTACGTCTCTTACCAATAAAGTACAATGTAATCTTTCTTAATTAATAAAATTTAATACCATAAGCTTCTTTGAGGAGCTATATCTTGTATCAACAGTAACTAAATTGTTCTACCTACAATAATTTTGAATCACCTTGTATAATTTTAAATAATTTTTTTCCAATTTTTTGTGTAAGTTGGCAAAATTGCGCAAAATGTGCAAATATTATTTTTGTCGAGTTTCAAACTGAATCGTCTCTCAACAACAGAACAATGAAACGACTGTTGTGAAAGCTTAAACATCTTGTTCTTTGTAATCCGTACTTTGCAAAGCACTCGAAAAGTCAATTTCGTTGTGTGAAAGCGCGTCTTCCACCATTTAATAAATGCTTCGAAAGCATGTTAAAACGCAGCCACAAATTATTAATAATGGTTGTAATACTTTTGATCGTTGCTAGATAGCACTGGCGCATGTCGTTATGTTCCTCCGAGACGCCAGCCAGCATTCCACCGTCTCGAATGACCAACCACAATGTCATATTTCATGAAAAAAAATCATCCAAAAGTCGCCTCAATGAATACCATCGTCGTTTCATTCACATTTACTACGAGCGTTGTCTCTGAATAATTTCCTCATTCATAATTAATCAAACATTTTCCCTTCTCATTATTTTTTAATGAAGCACTTGAGGCCAGTGACGTTCGTGGTGGCTGTCCCGAAAAAAAACCGCATATCCAATTACAAACCTCGCTGGATACCCAATAATAAACCGGGATAAGGAGCTAGTAAAAAGGTCATAATTTTAAACGACATTGTGATTTACAGAGCAGTTGCATAATGCACGGTGCACTGCAATCGATCAGCTTAATTAGAAACTGAAACACACGGGACCCCCTGTGGGGGCTACACCCGACTCCTGCAGCGCGAGACCCCCACAATTATTATGCGTTTCAGCGCCACATTCAAATTTTGCAACAAACAAAACAGAAATTTTGCCTAACTTAGAACATTATCTCATTTTTTTATTATTTTCTTCACGATTTGTACACCGTTTTTCTAAACCGTTTACAAAAAACTTCTGAGTTGTCAAAATTTTTATTTTTATACAGGCTGTTCCGGCTAAACGCCACATTAGAAGTAGGTATTAGGAGTTCTAACAGTGATATTTATCTAAAATTTTAATTATAGCGTTATTTAGATCCTGTTTAATAAAAATATTTTCAAGATGGCAGCACTTTCGATTACACCGGAAATGGGTATCAACTTAGTTATTTTAAATAGAAAGTTATGTTTTTTATTGCGTTTTTGGATTACTCAAGTGATTTTGAGAGAGTTTTTTTTCCTTTACCTAAATTAAACCGTTTTTGAAATATTTAGACTTTTTTTAATTTTTTTTAATTTGCATATTTCTCTCCAAAAAACTCTACCATTTTTAATTATTTTGAAATCGTATTTGGGCAAATGAAAAAGAAATGTTAGATATTTTCTTTTGTGTATTTATAATTGGAAAAATAATTAACAAATCTCCAAAATTTAAGGTTACATTTGGAAAACTTCAGAATTCAGTTGAATCTTTTCAAATGGAATCCCCAATTCACTAAATTAAAGAGAATTAAATTCTGCATCGATCTGTATCAACAGTTTCTATACCTAAATGTAATGATTTGTAGGTTATTGGGACTTTTTTTTACAATGGAAAAAATGCAGTACTATCTATGGTAGTTTTCCCATAGTTTGCCATGGAAACATTTCTTACTAAAAAAACGACATTTTTTTTTCACAACTGTGTTATTCTTTTCGTAAATTCAAATTAAATTTATTTAATCTTTGAACAACTTTGATACTCTATTTTTTTCTTATTTGTATGATAACCTATACCTATGTTAAAGTAGCTTTGGCTAATGAATTTTTCACAATATCAAAAGAATTTACTATAACTTAAAAACTATCAAACATAGGTATTAGGGAATGTTAATACAGATTCAAGCAGAATTAAATTCTCCTCCATTTAGTGAAAAAAAAAAGAAGATGTTTCATTTAGAAAAATTAAATTAAGGGTATTTTAAGTTTCCTAACCGTATTTTAACGGTTTGTTAATTATTTTTCAAATTATAAATACACGAAAAAAAAAAAAAAGATTTAACCTTTCTCTTTTATATACCCAAATTCGGTTTCAACATAATAAGAAATGGTAGAGTTATCGATTTTTAATGGGAAGGTTCAAATCAAAAAATTTTTTTGTAAAAGTTTAGGGGATAGAGAAGACTAATAAAACCTTTTTCAAAATCACTTGAGTAATCCAAAAACGCAATAAAAAACGTAACTTTCTATATAAAATAACAAAGTTGATATCCACTTTCACTAGTTTTTTGTACACTTTGTGTTCCTACTCAATACTTTTATTAATTTTATCTAAAAATGTTTATGTTAAAAAAAGTTAATTCTGGGTATTTTCTTCAATTTTAGATGTGTGGAAATTTAAAAAAATGCTGTTACAACACAAATTAAGGAAAATAATGAGGAAAAAATTAGGTTTGTGGTTATTGTTATGGCTATGTTCGTGTAGGTATACTTATTTTTGTTAAAAAGTCTTGCAATCTTTCTCTGCATCAGCTGACGGTATTTCCCATTGCTGGTCATAAATCCAGCAAGTCGCTCGATAAGTCAATTCTTATCAGGAATCGACACAGTTGCGATTTAACATTCGCGTTCCAAGTCCGATAGAAATAGCACTCGTGCATTGGCGTATTTTCTCCTCTCAAATCTGGAATGAAAAAGGCGATTTTCTCGTGTTTAATTCAGCATATAAATTAAGCATCTCTTTGAGGAGGCAAAGGCAGCTAATTATCGTTCAAAAATTGCCTCCCTAATGGCGTTTGCATCAAAAATTGAATTTTTCGAATATTATTCCGAATGACAGGATATTATAAATGATCGGATCGCTTAATGAAATGATAATGGTAATGAGTCGCATTCCTGCGCTGACCTGACCTCTCCCAACCATCGCCGGTTAATTTATGGTAATGCTCGGGAAGAATTTCCGAAATTGGGATCAGGGGAAAACTGTTGTAAACACGTGCCAGGTGTTGGCCCCATTCGCGACGCGTCTGGTTCGTGTCAAAACGGTCGGTGGATTTAGTCGAAAAACCAACAAAAGGCCGTTTGGTAGGCAATATTTCTTCAGCACTCGGTAATTACACTAATCTAATAAGTATCCTCGTTATTAGTCGGCTTCCACACGCCCACTGCACGTCCCGCCGGCATTCCGAACCCGAGGATGGATAAATTGAAACGCTACAGAAACCATAAATAATATGCGGAATTCGAGACAACACGATCCTCATCTTATTATAATAAATACAAGGCCCGTCTCAGCCCATAAATTCATTACTTCGAGTGGGATTTTTTAGAAAAATATTTATTGGACCTGCTCGGAACATCACGAAAAGCCAAGGAAAATTAATGATTTAAGGACCGAGAGGCCAGACCTGATCAAATCGATTTTTTCACGTTCGAGGGGTTTGGTTTGCATGATACAAAGAAATAAAAAAATTACAAAAATCTTTTTTTTTATTTCAAGGTTTTGGAGTTTTTAATCCAACGTTTTTCTATTTGCCCATTGTTCTACCAACGTCTAGTGTTTAGTATAGCTTTTAAGCTTTTTTAATAGCATATATTAGATTTTTTTAGATCTGGAGCTTTTCATAATTTTAGTCAAATACCGTTTTATGTTTGAATTTAATTTTTATTTTTGTTTACATTTTTTAAATTACATGGTCTCGTAACTATTCTTTCAAAATTTTGTTCTGTTTAAACTGTTTATTTCGAGTTACTGAGATTTTATCTTTTTATTTTATCTACACCTAATATTGCAAGGTTGTCTATCTGCAGTTTTCACATTATTTATACTTTCAATTACCTAAAAATTAATTCTCATCTATTTTTTATGCTTTTACTTGTACTTTTTTTCAATCTCTTCATTTTATTTTTTTTATTTTAAATGTGATTTTAAAATATACATATTTTCTGCAAATATTAATTATGAGTTTCCTACACATACTAGCGGACCTAATTTTTTGTTTCAAAAATACGAAAAGTATTAAATCAAATTTTTATCTCAAAATCTACATATACTTTAATGTGTTGTTAATCATCACTTTAAAGTTTACTTCATTAATCATTACCCTCAATTTACTTTTTAACTTTTTCGTTTATTTAAAAACAAATTTTGAATTTGTAACGTTTAGTTTAACTCTAAATTAAAATTACTACGCTGCATGTCTGAAAAACAAAACGTTGAAAGATTGCGAGGAGTGGTTTTCTGGGCTCAAATAAAAAACAAGTTTCTATGAACTTAAGTCCGGAAATGCTTTCCGAAAGAGCTTTCTGAAAAAGGCGAGCAAAAGGTCTTTTTTTCCATTAGGTGGACATAAAGTTACAAAAGTTTGCATCTAGAGTAATTTGTAGTGTTGAATCTATTAGTGATATCAAAAATTGTGTAGGTACCCTAATTAGGGGGAAAATGCAAAATTTTAGGTAATATACGAACGAAATTGATACAATTTTTTCCACATTCTGTTTTTCTTTGTTACAAAAAAATTAAAACAAAAGCAAAAAACTCACTATGCTGCATTAGCACTGTACTGAGTATACTGTAGTATTAACTCCGTAAATAAACGAATAATTTTAATAAGAATCTACTAAATTTTTTCAAGATTTTTCCTTGATAGTTCTTTAGTAGTTTAAAAACTTCACATTTTTGTGATAAATGATGAATTACAGCTTTCATAAATCTTCCTGGTTTGAAGGCTTTCTAATTAAGTAAGTGCTACTGGAACTTAACTTACGAAAATAAGAAACTAACCCAAAAACTAATTAACAACATCCTAATTAAAATTCTGGAAGACAAAATTTTGAAACATATAAGTCTACCTTGTTAGAAAACTAGAACTAATCAGTTTTCGACAAAAATCTATGTCTATTTTTAAAAACCTAAATACCTATACCTAATTGGAATTACTGAAATCTAAACTCTAAAAAATAAGTCATACTTAAATGAAGATCAAGATCAAAAGCGTAGAAATTTTAAAAGAAATTTTGCAATAATATACAGGGTGTTGCACATAATTTTACGAGGCCTACGCCTGCAAGATGCAATCAATAATACATATTCCGATGCGAACTCGATTACAAATTTTGAAAAATTAGATAATCTTCTCTAATTTGTTCACCCTTTCAGAAGTTACAACGTTTTTAGTTAGTTAGTGATTAAGATAGATACACTACAGTCTATCTATTCATGCCATCTCTTGATAAAACAAATGATAATTGTTTCTGAAAAACTGCAGTTTATGACGATTAATAAAACATTGATTAGTTTGACAACTACTGTCGTGGGTCTCCAAAAATGAAATAATTAAATGTGTATTTTTTGTATCCAGTGTTTTGTGACTTTTGTATATTTGGGTGCGTACATTAGGCGCAAGCCTCGTAAAGTTGTGTGGAACACCGTGTATAGTAAAAAGTAGGGCTGAAAAATGCGACTGTTCTTGTCAATTGAGAAGCAGGATATCATTATTACAAAATAACTGAAAAAAGTAGGTACTTAATAGGAACATTTTTAAAACTTAGTCAAAATAGGTTAATCGTGGAGCATTTGTGGTCGATTTTTTGAAAATTTATTATTGAATTTGGCGCGAATTCTGATGAAATGCACCCTTGGGGCACTCGAAAAAAAAATAGTAGCCGTTACAGCGATCAAGATATTCAAATATCCTCGTGGCTGTTGCAGGCGGCCTCCCACGCCTCGCTAATCACCCGCGCAGTCATTAATTGCGCGTGAGACGGACGCACCTGGAACAATCGACGTTTCTGCACCTCCGGGCGTCCATTATCAGTCCATTTGGGCGAAAAGATTCGCACTTATCCTTGTAGATTTACGAACATTGCTGTAATAATGCGGCGAGGGCGTGCGCTCGAAATATAATAAATAGCAGATATTTCAGACGAAAATTAGGTCCTCCATCTTTATTGCCTGCCAACCGAACGGATAAAAAATTGATATAAGTTGAGAGTGTATTGTCCAGACGCGACTCCTGCTGCGCCGAGACGGGTGATTCACTGGTACCAACAAAATAATGGGAAGTTTTCGGGTTAGGCTAGGAAATGTGGTAATACGGGATTGGTGGGCGAGCGCAAAGGGATGGTCACGTGGTGAACTGAATTCTAAACTTATTTAATGTAGTTCTGCGTTTTCTAATTTTCTACACTTTTTTTATCACACATTCCCAGTTTGTCAAGTTCTATTTTTTTGAAAATAAACTTCTTTGAATCTTTAATACTTAAAATTTTTGTTCTGTTTTTTCACATCTTAATTAAAATCTATTTCTTTCAAATTGTTTTTTTTACATTTAAACTTTGAATTTTTTTTTTATACAGAGTGCGCCAGAACTCGCGCCCCAGAGAAAGTTTTCAAGTAAGGTAATGAATATGAAAAAAATGTTTAAAAAATTCTATCTGTCAAAAAATTTTGACATTTATTTTTTGATATTTGACATTTTCTTATGTCTATTTAATGATACTGATGATCTTGTATATGTTTTTTTACAATTATTTAGAAAAGGTACAATAAAAGCCACAAATAACATTGAACACAGTTACAATTTAACATACAGCTTCCTTGTTTCCTCTTTTAATAGCCTATAACAAAAAAACTTGGAAAATTATTTTTCCAACAGAAATAAATAGAGTCAAAGAGCAAACTTTAAATCCTCATAATTTCGAGATTTTTATAGATAAAATTTTTTAACATTTTTTCCATGTTCCGGGTATTTTATCTTATATGGCATTTTTCTCTGGGGCGCGAGTTCAGGCGCACTCTGTATTTGCAAAGAATTCTAACATCGTTTCTTATAAGTGAATTTCTTATTTTACAATAATTCAAAAACTTTTTTTTTTATTTTTGAGTTTTTTTTTTAAGATTTATAAAATAGAATGCTTTAATGCTTATACTGGTATTTCACGACAAATTTTTTTGTAATGGCTTAAACGGCCACGTGATCTGAATTATCACCTGGGGAACAAGCTCGAAACACGTTGAGTATAATTAATATGGTTCTGAGGATGTTCACATTCTTGGCATTCTCCAAACACATGAAAATGTGTCTAGGGAGTGAGACGGAGAGAAACAAGTCCCTTAATAAATATTCAAATTGAACCCACGATAAATTTTGAGGTTAAGTTATGTGCCTATTAAAAAAGACAACATATTAATTCAACAAAATACATTTTTAATAATTTGAGTAAACAAGTCGCGATTTTTTCCCAACTCAAGTCTCAAAAGCTGTTCTCACGTCGTCTTATTAATGAGACCCAAACAAACGACTACTTGCCTCATTTTTAACGACTTTAGCTAATTTATCTTGATAATTCCCCGGCTCCACTCAACAGGAACAATATTTCATCTTTATTAATATTTTCGGTTCGAATACAATTTTTATATTATCGCTTAAACCTGGCTTTTTTCCTTGATATGTTCTTATAATTGGGCATAATTAATTACTTTTTGTGAATTATTAATAAGGGTTAATTAAATGAATGTTTTCTTTATGTAAATCGGCCCCATCTTGGTTTGAGTTTTTTCAAACTTGTCATTTCGACAAGTTTGGCCATTTTTTTATATCAAGCCGTGAAATGTTGCCGGGGAATATTTTAAGTGACCCGTGAAGATCATCCATCATTTGAGTGATTCAAAACTGCTTTCGGTCTGACAGCTGCTTTGAAAACCAATTTTTGACTATTTTTTTTTCACTGGAATAATGGGGCTGACAACGTGGTTGAGAAGCTGCTCTTACATAACTCGAAAAAAGTTGATGGGTTTAGGATTTTTGCCATAACTAGCATTTTTGGCGTCACCAAACGATGGAAAAAATTAATTAGTCTGAATATTAAATTTCACAATATATGAGATCATAAAAATGATAATTAAAATTCAATATCTTTGTCGTAATCGTTAAAATTTTTCAGGTCAACACCTAGTTCAATATTTCTAATAAAACTTAGGTTTTTTATTTTTTTACAAAAATAAGGAACTTTGTTTTAATAACATGAGCTAGTAGTAGGTACCTAGTAAGTAGTAATTAATTATTAATATCAGGTTTTATTATTATTACCTTTTAACTTTAAATTTCATTTCAATATTTATGTTGCTTTCAAAATTTTTCACTTTCTATTTCAAATTTCACGTTTTATCCAGTACCTTTCAGTAACTTTTATCTATCTTTTTTTAAATTTTATTCAATATTTTTACCTTGCTATGTGTGCTATATGAATCTTTTATTTTTTTTTTAAAGTTTTTAGATGTTAATCTATTATTTCACAAGTCGGTTTTCTGATTCTATAATTCTTAGGGTGGGTTTATAAAAGCCGAATTAAATATATGATTTCAATTAAATTTAATTCGTTACGTGATTGGTTGAATTTTGATGAACAATCAGGTTAATTGCGATTAACTTAATTCACTTTCTGTAAACCCATAACGCTTATACTCATAGTCTTCAAATTAAAAGTTTTTAATTCAGATTTTTACATTTTTAAATCAGATGTCCGTTTTTTCTAAAATTTTTTTATCTACATAATTATTATATTTTAATTAACAAAACTATTGTTATCAGATATTGGACTCTTTTGAAAATTATAAAAATCTCTTCTTCAGCTATCAATTTTCCAGTTTATTTTTTTTTTAATTTTCATGTTTTTTTAGTCATAAATCTAATTTTTGTAACTTTCGGTTCCCATAAAGTTTTACTTATTATTAATTTTTCGTTTGAATATTCATGTTAAAATTTCAAGATCGATATAGGATCGGAAGAGTTTAAATTTATGTCTAAATTTTTAGACTTTATGATTAAAATTTCGAGTTTTTGCGGTTTAAAAATTAAAAGCATGAGTACATCATCAGTCAGATTTATTTTCAATAAATTCAAGTTATAATAAACTTTAGATATACAGAGATCCCTGATAAGATATATTTACAATAATTTTTCTTTATACAATTGTGGTCCTACAATTAAATATCAATAATAAAATTTTATACAAATATACAAATACGCATTATCATAAAAACTTATTCATTAAGTTGGAACTTGTGATACAAAGAAAAATTAGCAACTGTATATCAATAATTGCACGGGAACCATTTAAAACATTAAATAATTAAATTAAATATTCACAGTCAAAAATACAAAATATTTATAACCGGGCTTCCTGGCACATAAATGCGCCGAATATCCAAACCACCGGAAATGTTTTTAGTCAATTGCCCTCTTAGAAGCCTCCTATGTACAAAGTCAACAACGATCACTAATAGGCGGTGGCGGCGCCACTGTGGTGCAAATTCCCGAAGTGCCCCAGCCCCCCGAGAGGGTCCGGCGTGACTGGGGGCGGCGGCTGGCACGCCACATACCACTCACTCAGCGTGTTGCCAGGTACTTGAGGGCCGGAGACTTGCGGACTCGCCGCCACCGAGATGCTGCCCGCCGACGACGAGTTGGACTCCTCTCCGTCGCTGTCGTAGTGCGGGGGCGAGCGCCCCGAGCAGCCGTGGACTTTCATGTGCTTGCGGAGCGACGAGGGGTGGGTGTAGGATTTATCGCAGCCGGAGACGCGGCAGTTGTACGGCTTGTCGGAGGTGTGGACATGCGAGTGCTTTTTCCTGTCCGAGGAGTTGGCGAAGCGTCGGTCGCACCCTTCGTACTCGCATTTGAACGGCTTCTCGCCTGAAACAAAAGGGGGCGTCAGCAAACACGGAAAATCACAACGTTATCGAATTGGAAATGGCTTTTGAACCGTATTTCACGATTGTGAGAAATGCGATGAAACGAGTTGGAGGTTTTATATGCACTTATGTAAATATGAATAGTTGTTATGGCGTCGTAAATGACCGGCTTTGTGCATAATCAGGAAACATAAACGTTCTTATGAGAAAAGCGTTCATAAGTTGTACCAATTTCCATATGAGAGAAAGGAGATAACAGTTGGTTTGGATTAGTTGACAGCATTATAACGGTAAACGAAAAAATCCACCCTGTGTAATATTCTTTTGTTACAAATAAATTATTATTAAATAAATAAGAGCTTGAAATTGCAAATAAAAAAAGTGACGCAACTATACAGTATTAATTATACAGAGTGCGCCAGAATTTGAGCCCCAGAGAATAATGCCACGTAAAGTCAGATACAAGAAACATAGAAAAAATGGAAAAAATCTATCTACAAAGATTTCTAAATTATGAGAGCTTAAATCTTGCACTTTGTCTCTATTTGTTTCTGTTGGAAAAATAATTTTTCAAGTTTTTTTTTACTACAGGCTATTTGAAGAGGAAACAAGGAAGCTGAATCCTAAATTGTAACTCTGTTTAATGTTATTTGTGGCTTTTATTGGCAAATTTTTTGTACCTTTACTAAATAATTATAAAAAAACATATACAAGATCATCAATATTATTAAATAGACACAAAAAATGTCAACTGTCAAATTTTTGGACTGATACAATTTTTTAAACATTTTTTTCATGTTCCAGGTATCTTATCTTACTTAAAATTTTTCTCTGGGGCGCGAGTTCTGACACACGTGTCAAATTGCTGTGGACAATCATGACAAGAAGAAGAGAAGAAAAAAACAATATAAGCAATAACTTCGAATTCCCAGTTGCAAAATCACTAACTAACTTCTCGGATATTTTGTAACTGAATTTTGACCGAAAAAAAGGACATATTTCCTGAAAAAAACGTTTTCCGCTTTTAGACATGGCTTTATTTAAATGGCTTTATTTAAATAAAAATATCTTTTAATAATTTTTTTTAGATTAGTTTTAGCATCAGTACCGACAATGAATGCTTTGGATCTTAGTTTTTTTACAATCTCATAAGACAGATTTTAATTTATTTATACTTTTTTTTCTAAGCAAGAAACCAATGGTTATACTCCTAAGACTGACAACAGTCTGTCATTGTCAAAAGTTATAAATCCGGAACTTTCACTCATAAAATTACAAAAATAGCTATTGAAACAATAAGAGTTTTATGGACAGTATACAGGATTATTCATAAATATGAAGCAATATTTGAACCTTAAAAATAACCTATAAAATGATGTTAATTTAAATAATAACTCGTGTCCTATCTCTACTGATAAGAATTTTACAGCCCTCGGAATGTGGGTATGGAAATTTGATTTTTTTGTAATAACTTTGGAACTATTTGACCAAATATTATAAAATTTGAAACATTTCCTTGTGACAACATACCTTTTGAAATGGTAATCACGAAAACCGGATACATCCACTCAATTTCCGGTTCCAGCAGTTGCAGGTCACATTTTTTGTGTTTTTCCATTTTTTTGCTCTCTTCACATCATTTTTTTATTGCCCAAATAGATAGAGTAATCAATTTCATAATCAAAAAACGCATAACCTTTAATACCCCTAAAATGGACCGTTTCAAAGATATTTTAATTTAAACTGAGGACTGCACAACGCTGAAATCAAAAAATAGGGATTTTGAATAAATSATATCYACGGCAACAAATGACCAKGRTCCCACAAATCGCTGTCAGGCATCTGTCAACTTTGACATTGGACGATTCTTGGGCGATTAATTGAAAATATTTAATAAAAGAGTTTACTTCAGACTCCAAATGTAATCTACAATAAATCCAAATCGATCTCGTAGCATTTAATTTATAAAAAAATCACAAAAATTTATCGTCAAAGTTAACAGATGCCTGGTAGGGATTTATGTGACCATGGTCATTGGTTGCTGTGGATACCACTTATTCAAAATCCTTATTTTTTGATTTCAGCGTTGTGCAGTCCTCAGTTTAAATTAAAATATCTTTGAAACGGTCCATTTTAGGGGTATTAAAGGTTATGCGTTTTTTATTCGAAATTGATTACTCTATCTACTTGGACAATAAAAAATTGGTGTTAAGAGAGCAAAAAAATGGAAAAACACAGAAAATGTGACCTGCAACTGCTGGAACCGGAAATTGAGTGTGGTATCGAGATTACCAGTTCAAAAGGTATGTTGTCACAAGGAAATTTTCCAAATTTTATAATATTTGGTCAAATAGTTCCAAAGTTATTACAAAAAAATCAAATTTCCATACCCACATTCTGAGGGCTGTAAAATTCTTATCAGTAGAGATAGGACACGAGTTATTATTTAAATTAACATCATTTTATGGGTCATTTTTGAGGTTCAATAATTGCTTCATATTTATGAATAATCCTGTAGATACCTACTCATATTTCCAAACTATATTAAACTTGTGTTGTCTTTAAAAATTTTTTCATCACTAATATTAATTCAGAAATTTTACTAGGTAAATTCAGGAATTGTTGTAAAAAAAATGACAAAATGCCGAGATAATAGTATTTTTTGCACGACGGGAAGTAGAAATAAACTTTTCTTATGTCAAAACTGTGACAAATTAAAATTTTCTTCTGAAAGAGACAAATAAGCAACGACGAATGCAAATATTTGCTCCTGTCACTAACTCATTCCGATTCATTGACTAGCTCATAGCCAACAAACCTTTTTATTGTTGCCATGGTATAATTTCAAAGAAAGCTAGCTTTATGCTAATTTTTAAATTTTGTTAAAGAATTACAGCCAATTTCTTAGGTTTTTTAACCAAGTCGTGCAAAAAATAGTATATACACCAATGGAGTATTGATACTATTCTTTGGTGATTTATAGCCCTCGGGCTTCTCCCTCTATGTATAATATACTATTATGTACTTATAAAATACAATTATTTCACGTGTTTTATAGAAGAGAAATGCACCATAGAAATAGTATAAGATATATGTTTTGAAAAAATATAATAACTATAAAATAATATAATTCATATTTTTAATTTATATTTATGTAAAAACATAATTTGGGTCAAAATGTATCTTTTATGGCCTCTGGAACATCTGCCTGCGTGATATTTTCCAAAAATTTTTCATTTTACTCTTAAGTTTGAGTCGTGTTAATGTAGCACCTGTCATTTATTATTATTAATGTCTGAAGTATTCGCATTTTTACGATTCAAACACGGAACTAATTTTGGCAGATGTTATAAAAAATGTCTGTTTTCATCATGTAATAAAGTAGATTTATGTTGAAGACGTTCTATTGGAGTAAAATTTATGTATGTTTGAGTTGCGTTCGTATTGTCGACGCAACAATTTCGAAAAATCGCCTTTCAAGGCTATCAACTTTTCTATGGAGTCGTCTGTACATTATTTCACCGAGTGGAGCTTTACGCAGTCCTTTACACCTGTTATTCTCGACAGGAACCGAAGCTCAAGATTTATAATATGCAGCATTTTAAACCCGACTTGTGTTCATTACTCGTAATAAAAACGTTACAATGGCTCGTAGATCCCGGCAATTCGGCATGAAATTCGATTATTTTCGTGATGAGTGAACAATTAAAGAGCCTTCTCAGGCCCGGCCACAAATGAAATATTTCGCTATTCGGCCAGTCATCCCTCCGGTCATTAATCTCGACCTCTCGTTCGTGTTTATTTACTCGATGAAAATTTCATGTGCGATGTGTCTCGAGTAGGTAGAAAGGGACGTCTCGTTTATCACATTTTGTCCGCATCAGCGACTCTCTTCGAAAAATGCACGAATAATGGAGTTCGGCGGTTGCGGTTCCAGGGGAAAAAAGACCGAATTTACTGCCGGTGGATGCGTGTGATGTGGGCAACGGCTTGACATGTGAAGAACTTGTCGACCGACTGTTTTACGACGGTTTACCTGAAGAGAAGCTTGTAAATCGACCATTTTACATGATTCCCAGACAAAGACCCAACATAAATTACACTAAAATGTCAATTATTTAATTTATCAAACCTGGGAATCCCATTACCACACCTTAATTAACAAATTATTAAATTTTTGCCAGATTTGGAGGAACCCCAACTGTGATCTGTCATCAGTATCAATATCGTTAGAACGGGTCAAGTGCTAATGAGACAATTTTTATTATTTTATTTCATTTAAATAAAGTAAGTATCCTATTGTGTATAATAAGACACCATTCATTCAATTAAATTTCTCATTAAAGTTACTTTGAAATAAAGTTTTGGCAACTGTGAGTCCCTTGAATGTAGAAAGTTACCACGTGACTATATTATGATTGTCGTTCTTGTCAAGTAGACCACGAAATTCTAATTTGGAAACATTGGCTATAAAATTTAAACGTTACAGTTTTATGGTCAATCATTTGTCATTCATTTCCGAGGGGCGGCCGATGCATAGCCGTCACCTGAACATCCTAATATCACCAATAATTCAATGTTGATGGCAGTAGATTTTTGGTTACAATCAATTAGTTACGTGGTAAAAAAATTGACAAGTGTCGTATTTATCCTGTCTTTGTCTTTTAGTTAATGTTGTCAACTTTATTTCAAAGTTACAGGCCATAGCCTGCTGCTTTTATGCTTTTATATCTTTTTACATTTTTTTAAACAATAGAATTTGAAATGTTTCTTAATAAATAATTATAGGCTTACTTTATTTTTTAAATTAGTTGGTGGGTATCCAGAACAAAACATTTTCAAAAACCCGGCGAGTCAAGTAAAAAAATTATATACAGGGTGCTCCAGAACTCCCGACCTTACATGGAGTAAGGTACGATACCAGGAACATGAAAAAAATGTTTCAAAAATTCTATCTATAAAAATTTTGAAGTTATGAGAGTTTAAATTTTACACTTTGACTCTATTTCTGTAGAAAAAATAATTTTTCAAGTTTTCTTACTACAGGCTATTAGAAGCTGTATCCTAAATTGTAACTATGTTCAATGTTATTTGTGGCTTTTATTGGCAAAATTTTTGTACCTTTACTAATTAATTATTAAAAAAAAAAAGAAATACAAGATTACCAGTATCATTAAATAGACATAAATATCAAATGTCAAAAATATGAAAAATCTTTTAAACTTTTTTTTCATGTTCCTACCAGGAGTTATTCTCTGGAGCGCGAGTTCTGACACACCCCGTATAGTCTGTATAGTGGTAGATACCATACTTTACTGGACTCATGTTATTAATTGAAATCCTCAGTAAAGTTGACAAGATAATAAAATGTGTATAATGTTGATTACCAAAGTTACCATTTTTTTCATAATTCACAGAATTACGATTTTAGAAAAAAATTGATATGATATTCAAGCTCTTATTTCGTGCATTATAAAAAATTAATCCATGAAAAAACTCCATCACGGTGAAGTTTTCTCAAAACTTACACGTTTTACGTTGGCAATAACAATAACGTATATAAAAATAAAATTACATCTAAGAAAAAGACTGTAACATTTAACATAACACTGATCCTAACATCTAAATAACCTTATTCAAAAAATGTGATTATTAATAGGTTTTATAACATTAATGACATCCAAATATAGTTCTTGCCACCTTATAGTTTGTAACCTTGACCCACTTTTTTCATTGAGTACATACATGATGTTGATTTTGGTTTATTTTAAGTTTATTGCATTTCTGTTCCAAATATTACCATGATGTCTCGCAGTAGCGCATACATATTTTGTCAATTAAATATTTATTTATATGATAGTTTTGTGCTTCCTTCCCAGCAATTTTTTTTCTGGGTGCGCCACTGGTGATGCGCATACAGCGTGTGCCGAGATTGCAGTGCAATTAAACTATCTGTGTGAAAATTCCGTTTCACATGTCATAATTTGGTTTATGTCGTTTAGTAATTTAAGTCCGAAAGTGGCCGAACACCTGAGTTATTGTGGCAGACGAGTGGAAGGGTCAAAGCCGGGTCAGAGGTCGCATACCTCCCCTCACCCCCGCGTTGGAATGCTTTCGAGCTCGACTCTGTGAGAACATTCGCTGATTTGATAAACACTCGGCCGACCTGATTTCGGTGATCTACCGTTGTTTGACTTGGGGTAATCTGTTTTTTGTCCGACTTAATAAAGATATATACCGGGTGTAAGAGGATTTGACTTTGTCGTTGGGTTGGTACTACCTGCGTGAATATAAGTGTCACGATGATTAATTCGATCGAAGATGAAAATTTGAGAATCGAGGAAAAAGGACGGATGACGAGGCTCGTTCACAATGTATAATCGTGACAAATGACTGTCGGAACGGTGCGCCATATAATGGAAGACGTATGGGAATAATGAGGCTATTGTGGATCGGGCACACGTTAAATTGATGGACCTTTATTATATTTGAGAGCGTCGGTTGGCGCGAAATTGGTAAATAATTCCCTGAGAAGTATTTTACAAGGACTAGGTGGCGGGTGTCAACGACTGGTTTTTGTTTGATGAGTGCCCTCTATCGGTGCACTCAACCAACAACGACCCGCCTTAAGACAATCGAAAAAAATTCATTTAGATCCGCCGACTAGATAAATCGTTTTAATTATTATTAATGACGATAAATCGGATAATTGCAATTACGTCGGTAATTACTCTCCCAACTATTGATTAATTGGCGATAATACCTTTTAAAAGAAAATATAAATAATAAAAGAGCTTCTCGCTCGGGTAATTTAGCGTTCGAGCATGAAGTATGTATACCTAATATAAACCCGACTCCATAAATAACAGTCCCAGTGTAAAATATTTTGTCGCTTCATAACCTTACTTTTGTCATAATTAGTACAATGTAAATTAAAATTAAAACTCGTGTAAATGTTCAACAATGATGAACGACGTTCTCATCAAATTTGAATATTAGATGGGAGAAAAGTCGCTTTTAATCCTCGGATATACAAAGCGACACTTTGTTATTTAAATCATGGCGTGAAAATGCTTTGTTGTGAATGTCTAACATGTGAGAAAGAAACGAGACGGGGGGTTTACAGAAATGTCACTTTTAATTACAAATGAAAAAAAAATTGTTTTTCACTGTTTGCAAAGTCGGCCGAGATGTGTTTATTTGTGATTGGTAAAAATAGAATTAAATTAAACAGAAGCTGTGTTGGAAAAAATCTACACCAGATATTTTGCAACGATTTTAACCTAGAATTGACGTTTATGAAGTGTAGCTGTCAATGCTACTTTCAAATCGAAATACGAATCGTGTAAACGGAATTGGAATTCTTTCGAAGAGAGCCGAAAAAAGGCGCTTTCTACTATCGTGTATTGTGTTTACTTGCATAACTTATCTCATTGTTGTATCTTATAACACGGTTTATACGACACAAAGTGAACCACCAGAGTGGCCTTTTTAAGTTTTATAATTTTAGATTTTTAGAAAAATTATGCACTTCGTTAAAAAAACTTTACAACTATGTCTGTTTTTTAAGATACATATACAAGATCGAACAAAAAGTACGAAACCATCAAGTATTTTTTATCTATAGGTAGATACGAGTATGTATACTATAAAAATGATATCA
>NW_025401068.1:5410395-5548884 GCF_015345945.1 Tribolium madens
TTAAGTTTTTTATTTTTTACCAATTTTTTTTTTCTAAAAAGAAAATAATTTTTGTTTGCCTACCACAGAATTGTATTTTTGTTATTGTTTATAATAAATTATTTTTTTTTAATATACTATATGTTTATTTATAAATTTAAATGACACAAGATAGATCTATCAGTACAAAAATGTGTTTCACCCGGTATATTTTTGTGTAATGTTTGCGCCACCCTGTACATTTATTTTTTTGCAAAAGCCGCAAGTTTTCCCATCCGTGTCACCTCACCCCAGCTTTTCTATCCCTCTTGCACCCAGCTTAACCAACCCCAAGTGTTTGAATCCGTCCCTGACGATAAAGAGCTATTTATCAAGCCGTTGTTCCTATGACAAGTTTTATATTTTATTTTAGGTTGGTCCTATTGTCGCCGTAGCGATCTGTGCTGCCACCTTTTGTACAATTGTCACTTTTATATTGGTACCGTAAATATAAATAAATAGCTCTTGAAAGACTTTCGACTCGGTCCTTTATTGCCTGGGTCAAGTTGCTCTTCTAACTTACGTTTATGGTTTTATTGGGAAAGAAAAAAATTTTTTTTAGGAAAAGTCATGTTCTCGACTCCCACACACTGGAAATTCTTCACGTGGTAATCTCACTCATTGATCTCGGGGTAGCCGGAGTTGTGTTTCTCGGTGAAATTTGATATGGAGCTACCAGAAAACGCGCCCATAAAGAATGGGACATGCGGTGGTTGTCTAATTGTGGCATCTACCGGGTGCGCGATACAAATAATAAAAATGTAATTAATTGCTACGGTAGGTTGTAAATTTGTCAAGAGGGGTAACGGGGAGTGTAGTATAGACGTTTAGATTGTATCGGATGATGCTGTCACGAGTTTTATATGAATTTTGTCTAGAGTTTTAAGTTGTTTTATTTTGTAATTGATATTATGAGCTCCCGAGATTAATACAACAGGTTAGGTGACATTTATTTCATGAAATTGCCGGGGATGCTGGCTATTGACATAATCAACCGAAATACCACACGTGGTTTCGATTAAATCAACAGAAATTTGGGCTTTATGAGAAAATCTCGAGATTGAGCAATGAGATAGGTTTACAAAATTATTCATTTAATGCGTTCCATCAAGATATGTAAACAATTGTCTCTTATCTAAAAAATAAACAAAATAAAAATAATGGGTAATGTACCTACAGGATGTCTCTGATGAGATTTTCTCAGTCAATATTTCTGCAACTTGCAATCATTACTAATTATTTAATTAATTATAATTAATTTGTTATTTTAATTAAGAAAAATAGTCTGCAAAATAATTTCTATTTATATAAAATATGTAGGTATTATGTAATATGGTAGGTGCTTAGAACTCTTGTATATTAACCAGTTTTCATCATTTAGGTCACAAAAAAGGTATTTAATTATATTTAATAATGATATTTAAAAGTAAATACCTACGTTATAATAGTTATTTATTATACAAGACGATAAAGAAATTGTTTATCTACGAGTGAAAAGGTTAAGTTTAACACGTGACGAAGTCACGAGTGGACTTCTTTAATTTTAAAACAGAAGTATTTCCATAGTTTATAAGATATTTCTGAGGAAATTTTAGTTAACAAACCTTGTATTTTTTTAACTATTTAATCAAAAGTGTACATGTGACAGTAAGCATATACCTAGATTAGGTATAGAAAAAAAACATTTTCTTATTGAAATATTGACACTTAATTTTTTTACAAACTGCACATATTCAAGTGTTATAGAAAATAAAAAAATTGTTAAGAAAAAATAACATTTGCACAACCTTAACTCGTTATTTTTGATCAACAAAAAAATTCACATAATAAATAAAATGTAATAGTTAAAAATTAAATCAAAAATTATACTCCTAGAGGTTTATGTTAAAACAAAAACTTTATTCTTTACATTTATACAATTACAAGCCCTCCGATTGCAATAGAAGGCAACTTGTGTAGATATACAGGGTGTTTTACATAATTTTACGAGGCCTGCGCCTATAGGATACAATCAATAATACATATTCTGATACGAACTCGATAACAACTTTTGAAAAATTGGATAATCTTCTCTAGTTTGTTCACCCTCTAAAAAATTACAACGTTTTTAGTTAGTTAGTGATTAAGATAGATAAACTAGAATAATATTCATGCCGTCTCTTGATAGAACAAATGATAATTGTTTCTGAAAAACTGTAGTTTATGAAACAGTGATTAGTTTGACAACTACTGTCATGGGTTTCCAAAAATTAAATAATTCGATGTGTATTTTTTGTATCCAGTATTTTGTGACTTTTGTATATTTGGGTGCGTACATTAGGTGCAAGCCTCGTAAAGTTGTGTGAAACACCCTGTAGTTATCACATCATTGGGAATTTTTATTTCTAATTTCTAGCAACTATACAACTGCCCTTTTAGAGTTTTTGT
This sequence comes from Tribolium madens, assembly GCF_015345945.1. Classification (NCBI taxonomy): domain Eukaryota; kingdom Metazoa; phylum Arthropoda; class Insecta; order Coleoptera; family Tenebrionidae; genus Tribolium; species Tribolium madens. The sequence continues at coordinate 5,412,841 of NW_025401068.1, forward strand.
GTGTTTAAAAATGAAAAAAAAATCTCTATTACATTTTATAAGAAATAAAATATAAACTAAAATTTGTTATATTATGAGCGAAATGAAGCTTAGGTATTTGACAAATAAAAATATATTCATAATTAAAAAAACGCATTAATTTTTAATCAATTATGATTATTGATGCTAATATGTAGTTAGATCGTTTTTTGTTTCGTTGTTGTTCAACATTAAACTAAGGTAAATAATCAACAATAGGTAACCCTTGAAATAACACTTTTTTTTTCTATTTATCTTCATAATAATAACTTGTTACTTTTCATGCTTTATACCATATCACACCAAACATCAGCAAATGATTGCACGACTTGTATTCCCTTTTGCGTTATTTTAATATCCAGCTAGATAACTCCTAATTAATAGTTTATTACACTAATTTGCTTAAATAAAATTTATATTACAACGCATAAAAAACTAGACCAGATAATACAGTCATTTGAAATGCCAATTCATTTAAAACAAATTTATGTGGTCACGAGAACGTTCCATTAACTACGTGGGAGAACAATTTAATGTAAATTTTTGCACAGGTGCGGTTTGACGAGCAAATGTTCGATAATGTTTGCATAATTGTGGAAGCACGACATGTCAATCTCTTTGTTACAAATGTTTGCTTGTATTTGGCAAAATTATAACACAATTACAAAAAGTAGAGCTTTCTCTATTAAAATTCTTTGAATCCTATCCGTCGGAAAAAAATCAGACATTTGTCACGATTATAATAACAAATAAGTTGTCTGTCAAGTGCAAAAATTGCAATTAGTTCTTCTACTATGAGTGTATTTGCACACAATGCGGATTTAAATATTTAAATTCGACGGAAGATTAATTTTTGAGGAGTTGTAATCGATATATAGGTGGTCCAGAATTGCGATAATAAAACAATTTCTCGTTGGCTTCGGCCAGTCATCATCGATCGTAATCTCGGTCAATTAAACAAATAATTTTCTTTATCGTCATCGAATCAGATTGAGAGTTCGTCGAATTAAAATCGATGAAATTTTCGAATGGCAGCTGTCGCGCTGTCGTCCAACCAGAAACAGAGTATCAAACCCTTCTAAAATAAAGAGATTACGTTTGATAGGAGCTTAATCCGCCATTATTCCGGCTGCGCAACCCCCTTCGACCCATATAAATACGTCGACAATGGTAAGACTGCTAATCTGGAACGATCACAGTCTGACGTATCATCCGAGTAAATAAAGCGGATACAGGCATTTTGGGACGTATCGTGATACAGTGTTTAAAAAAAATGAGCTCTTTGTGAGGCGATATTTCAATGGGAATTGTTCAAGAGGGCGGACATTAACCGCACGGTTCTCAAATATATCGAGTTACGTTTGCTGTGGTTTGATTTTCTGCTCGAGATTTGTCAATTAGAGATGAGACAAAGAGAAGAGCCGGAAACCGATTCGGGAATTTCAACGGATGTGACAGGACAATGGCAGACGAGCACGGAGATATTAACATTCTTGTGTACTTCGTTTTATTACGATTGTTCATTACGAACAACTTTGACTATGATGTAGATAAAGATTTTCTAGAGAAAATACCAAATGCAAAAGAAGAAGTTCATCAGATTTTTTATTTATAATGAATGAATGTCAATAAAAAAAGAAAACATGAAAACTATAAAATACGGAGTGATTGTAAAAGTTGTGCTAAAATTTTAAGAGGTGATAGTACTTACAGGTCTAAAAAAGTTAGAATAACTCAACCTGTCTTATATCGAAATGTTTATAGTTTCTGAGACACAGGATATTTACGGTCTTGAAGTTAAAAATTGACTTAGTAATAGAAGAGTACAGAAATATTGTAACTGAGAAATTTAATTTAACTGGAAAATATTGGTACACGGTTTGAGGGTCACTGGAATTATTTCCGTGTTCAGATAAAATTGTATTTTTGCAACAAATAAAAAAATCGTATCCATGACAATGAAAGAGAAAAGTCACTTCATATTTTTGACACTGTCATCATTTTATTTGCTTTTCCATTAGTTTTTATCAAAATTCGAAGATCTTCTGTTTAATCTCTTCCAGCGAAATGGTTTCCAATAGGTTTGATTCGATTTTCTTTGTTTTTTTCTAAAGCTATCAACATGGATGGCAAAAAATATTAAAATAATAAATTGGTTGTCGTGATTATGATTTACGGCGAAACACAAGTAATGTTACTATAATGGCCACTGTTGCAGTCGAAGCAGCAGTTCTCAAATAAATAATATAAAATGAATTATTTCCTTTCACAACGTGAAGTTTTGTTCTATATAGCGTATTAGTTTTCTTCTACTGTGAATATTATCTTATTTAAATTTCAGCCTCAAGACCGTAAACACCCACAGGGTGCGCCAGAACTCGGTAAGATACCAGGAACATGGAAGAAATGTTAAAAAATTGTATCTATAAAAATTTCGATTTATGAGTGTTTAAATTTTGCATTTTGACTTTATTTATTTCTGTTGGAAAAATTATTTTCCAAGTTTTTTTGCTACAGGCTATTAGAAGCGGAAACACGGAAGCTGAATCCTAAATTGTAACTCTCTTTAATGTTATTTGTGGCTTTTATTGGCAAAATTTTTGTACAAGATCATCAGTACCTATCATTAAATAGAAAAATGTCAAATGTCAAAAATTTTTGCAAGATAGAATTTTTTAAACATTTTTTAAACATTTATCTTATCTTACTTGAAATTTTTCTCTGGGGCGTAGTTCTGGCGCATCCTGTACAAGATCATCAGTATCATTAAACAGACATAAAAAATGTCAAGTGTCAAAAAATAATCGGTGACATTTAAGGTAATAATATTCGGTGGTATTTTCTACAAAAAAAATTCATGCAAAATTTTTACCGTTAAATTATTTTTTAAAATATCTTTTTAATATGTTAATTTTGTTTTTTTTTAACAATGTAATAGATATTGAATAGCAAACCTCAAAGACCATATTTGTTTGCAATTTTGATTGGTAAAGAAATTTATTCGGCGACTTAAACCCTCAATATCTCAGAAATTATAAACATTCGAATGAGGTAAGTTGAGTTATTTCTCGAGTTATTTTGACTTCTTTAGACCTATACTATGACCTCTTATAATTTTACCACAACTTTTAAAATTACCCTGTATAAAAACATGATCAAATCTGGTACAGCCAAGTTTAAAAAAAAATGTCTGATTGAATCACATTTAAGGACAGTTCTTAATCAATTCTAAACTAAAGCTAACGAAATTTATTTTTAGAAATCTCCTCGATTCCCCTTTCATATACCTATAGGTATCAAAAATTATCACAACTTGTTTTTCTTCATAATTCCTATACATGTAAGTACCTTCTCACTATAAAAAATATCTACGAGTTTAAAAAATCGTACAAAACACAGACTTTCCTCAGTTGACTAGAAAAAAATATAGGTGGGTACTTTAGATATAGAATTAGATAAACAATTTAAAAGATAAAAAAGAATTTTTAGCCGTTTTGGTGTAGTTTGGTGACTTTCTACGATATGAGGTAATTTTAAAGCAGATCAAATCAACACTACGAAATAAATATTTGGAAATAAGTGAACTTGGACTAATAACTCAAACGTGAAAAATGGAAACAGATTAAAGATTTTTAAACAATTTTATGAAAGTTATGTGGTTCGAAACTGTGTCTCATGATCTCATTAAGTAGAAAAACTAAAAAAAAAGATATAGAAAATGTTTTTTTTTTTAAGAATATCTTTATTATCGATTATCCGTTCGAAAAGTCTCGAACTTTTTTTTAATAACTTTTATTCTTCGACACTGTCAATATTTACGGTTTTTCTCCCGTGTAAGGAAGTTTTGACAACTGTTTAGCATTTCTCAATACGAAACGTCAGATTATTTTTAACAGATTTAAAGCAAGTTAAAGACTTGTTGACTCTAATTTGAAGAATAAAATGTTGTATTCAACTCGTTAGAGTGTACATCGGACGCTTTATTCCACCTCGTGGATGGTTACACTCGTGGTTTAAAAATCCACTCGGGCAAATAAAGCGTCCGATTTACACTCAAACTCGTCGAATAAATAACTATTAAACTACCCGCAATTTTGTGTTTACAATTTTGCCATTTCTAAAATTAGGTAATTTTTCCCTTTCTTATTTTGTAGTTTAGATGAAAAATGACAATTGATTTGAATTTCCTGCACGATTCTTATAAAATTCTCTCAATTCTAGATTTTTCCCGAGACAGTCCAAAATAAATAAATCATTATTATAGTTTAAGAGTTTAGAATGATTTTGGTACAAGTAAGGCCAAAAATTTTTTCCGGTTTTGTGGCAGAGGATGAAAAAATAAGATTAAAAAAGCGTCAAACCCTATTAAACTCTCCCAAATCCGTTTTGTCCTTTGCTCCCGTTTGTTTTCCCACCCCCATCCCCAGCCCTCGCCTCCTTAGCGTCACTTTTGCCATTCGCAACTCCTTAAAGGGGATAATTTAAACGTTTCACGTACTATCTATCTCATTACCGATCGGTAATAAACAAGCCAACAAACGGCCGGAGCAATTAAGCCCCGAGTAAAACGCGATGAAGACAAATGAATCAAGATTGAATTAGAAGGGTGAATCTAGCCGATATATAGGGTTTGTTTCCCTTTAGGAACGACCCCCTAAGCGCATCGATCGTTTCACATGTCTCCTGCACCGGGCAAAATGGCGGATACGATTGTGTCGACCGGGATGTGCTTACGTCATTGTCGCTACAACGTTCATTTTCCTTCCACAGACGACGCTTTTTTCACATTCAAATTAACAATTTTTACGTAAATAGAGAGCGGCGACTTTGCTTGCCCGACCGGAAAATGACACTGACGAGATCAACACCACAAAAGTACCGAAAGAAAACCAATAATACCTATCAATTTGTAAACACAATTTAAATCGGATTTTTATTGCAACGTTGGCAGCAAGACAAACAAAAGACGCCTCGTCAATTGATGTGTAACTATGGCAACGGTGCGTGTTTCTAGGCAACAATAATAATGTACCGGGTGAACCACGGAATGACAAAACCGGCCACAATTTTTATTAATGCGAGATATTTAATTGAAATTTGGTGTAGACACCCTGTAGTTAGCTGGTTTTTGTGCCCGTCACGATCTTAATTTGTCTGAGGCACAATTAAAGAATCTAATTTGAGCGGCTTTTCGTTTCGTTCCATTCTAAATAAGCGTCTATTATGTAGCTTATTATCGCCTCTAATTTTTTTCTCTTTAGCTTCTCGCTCTAAAACAGATGTTGTAACCCGATCTCGCATCCAATTGCAATAATATTAGTCTAACTGACAGCTGCCAGTGCATAAGACAAATCGAAAATAGTCGGAATAAGGTGTAAAAAGCTAACAATTCAGCGGTAGAAACTCTCTCAATATTCGAGTGCACTAAGCTCGGATAATCTAGTGTGTGCTACCACCATTCAGTCCAGGTAAATATTTGTGAGTAGGCTGAGCTTTCGAGTGCGTTTTGTTGAACAACTGAACGTCGGCAAACAGCCGCAGCCAACTCGGTGTAATCTGAATAATACTCTCATTATGTGTGAGTTTCGTGGCGGAAATAAAAATCTATTCAAATATAACATTTTCGGAGGGGTGCCTTCCAATGCGGTTTTTAAAAGGAGAAAGGAGCACTGGTCAAGTACGTGTAACAGAATTTTCTTTGTTTTACAAGGCGAAAATCGACGTTTTTTAAACTGACAGATGGTCATTCGATACAATGCGATTATAAATTGTTTATGCTGCAAGAGGAAGAGAGAAAGACTCAGATTTACGAATCGATTATACCTCCTCGAGAATGGGATACGCTATAATGGGGTGCCGTGTCGAGTGTGGATTGCTCTGGGAAAACTGAATTACTTCATTTAGGGGTCGTAATTACTGTTTGTTAGGACTGTTGTATAAACATAGTTATTCATGCTTTATGCTCCGTTGATTTTATTAAGCGACTACCATTACATTACTACCCTATACACACATTTTTACGACGCACACAGCACATTAAAAATCGAAAAATATCTATATCCACGTATAATAAATTTTAATTATTGACGACAAGATTTCACGTAGTTACGTTGTTGATGGCCGATTTAAAATACGATCATGGTGAAATTTCTTGCACGCTTATAGCCGAGATAAATTAATTTTGACGGTTGTAACACTAAAAAGTTAGGTTATCCCATCGCTATGGCAACAAATAAACAAAGCATAACGATGTCGAGTCGCCATGGTTTTATTTCTCGGCGCCAAATTCGAATCTGCTTCTTGGTGAGATACTCTCCCATGCATCGCTTATAAATTGCAAAATTTCACAATTAATGGACGCAGTTTCCGTGAAATATATCGATTATTTATGAGTTTCTTTTCACATTTAGCCTTTGAAGCAGTAATTTTTAAGAGTCACATTTATCCGAGTCTCGGAGTGGGCATCCAATTTTATGATCGTGGCACAAACCCAACAAAACGAGCTTCTTCCTTTTTTGTTCAGGACATCGATCAAAAGGGGTAAAAAAAGCGCGTCTTGTATGTACTAAACGAATAGTCGAAGCACGTAAAACGCTTTATGAATAGTCGATGGTCAATGAAGAAAATCCGGAGTGGTTTACATTTGTTGGACGTCGTGTGTTCATTTTTCTTGCGATTGAAGCAACGATAAAGTGGAGTTGTAAACCCGCGAGTGTTTTTGTGAGACGCCACCTAGCGAACGAAACGTGATTGACAGAATGACATAAAAAAAACGTTGTCGTATAAAGAAGCCAGGCTTGGAAATTATGGAATTTTTAATTAAAGTAATGGAAAAAAAACTAAGTACAATTTGTCGGGCTTTTGGTACCTGCATTGTGCTGTCACTTGTCAAAAGATATAAATCGGTTATCGATCCCAAAAATAATTTTTTTTAAACTAGTTATTCTAAAGAATTCAGAATCTGAACTTATAGCTCTAGAAGCCGAAAAATTATTTCGGCTTTCTTATCTTCTCTGAATATATGTACAAACTGTATGTGTTAAAATAATGAAAAATTAAATAAATTGAAAATTTGCCAGCACTTATCAAAGAAATAGAAGGTGATTCAAAAGTGTTAGAATAAGCATAAAAATGAAGCAAAATTTTTTTCAAGCGTTGGTTTCTGAGAAAAAAACAGAACTGACAATTTCCATATTATCATGTAGGCATCTTAGCTCTTTGTTTCCGATGTTGTAAGATTTAATTTATTGTTGAATTTGCTAGTTTGTTAAATATTTTGTACACCATAAAACACAACTTGCTGTTTTTTTTTTCAACAGGTATCTAAACAGAACTTGCAACATTAAACAAGGTTGCAAGTTGTGCCGTTTCCGCGCTAACTAAACATGATCTGAACAGCCAAACACTTAAAAGATCTAATCTTTGATATCTGTGAAATCACCACCCAAAAGATTTGGTTCAAGACACCCTATGTATTTATTACGCATTTAACTACACATGATGTCTGATCAAAGAGGGCTGTGTCTTTGATATTAAGTTTGCAATATTAAATAATGCAGAGAAAAAGTGTTAGAAAAAAAAAAGTAAGAATAGTATGTTGTCATCAATATTTGACAACAGGCGCTGCGTCAGTGACGTAGGCATAAATAGTTAGCTTAGGAGGTTGTCATTTACCAAATGAATATTTTGTTTTAAAATTTGTTAAAAAATTTTGTATATTGAATAAGGAATTCTCTAAGAGTTCTAACAAAAATAAAAATCATTTATAGGTACTAAGGTTTTAAACGTACACGAAAAACAAATAATAATAATAATTTAACAAATAAATAAAAATTAGTCCTCGTCACTTAATGTTCAATTCCTGATAGATTATTGTCTTTGTTTTTTTCCTCATCATCAGAGCTCACTTCATCCTCAAAATCCAAATCCCTGGTGTTCATTTAATTTAATTACTTAATCATTTAATTTTATCATTTAATTCAAATGTAGAATTTCTTGGAGCAACCCTGTTTTTAACTAAAATCTATAAAGTTCTTTGCTTTCATGTAATTAGACAAAAATTTATAGATGTGCTGTTTTTTCTTCGCACTGACTCCACCAAATTATGATTTTAAATTTCTGGCCTATTTAACGACAATACCGCAATAATGATTTAAAAAAATTGTACTGTATTAGTATGCTGTGATGGTAAATTAATTTCAAAGTCACACTTTGATTAAAAATTTAATTGAACTCATGTTATACTACCTATAAAAAAAATTATAGAATTTGCAGAAGTAAAAACCTATATTATAATTCGTCAAACATGTATGTTTGTCTAGCTGAATCACTCTATACCACTACCTATAGAGTTATTAAAGTAGGATATAATAATTTTCATATAAAAATGTATAACACATTTTACAGACGCTTAATTATAATAATTATTAATAATGAAATAAAATTCCATGACAAGATTTACTTAAAAAAAATGTTGAGGCTAAATGTAAAAGCATTTTTATTACTTTTCCCTTGCAGATGGTTTATAACTGCGGTTAGGTAGGAGGACCTAAATAATGAGGGTTGGTTTATGGACACGACATTTTCTACTTTTCTGAGTGTAGAATAAGGGTAATTAATAAAAATTATAATAGCTACACAAAATTAAAAAAATAACTAGTGACATATAAACATTCTAGGACAGAGATGTTTTTTAAATCACCTTGTACCTATAGTCACTACTATCACACTGTCTTTGCTTTTCACCTACTTTTGAAAATAAAAAAGTGTAACAAAGGTAGCGTTTGCCCAGCCGCCCCCGCGTTTTCTGCCCGGTCAGAGGTCGAATTCCTGTCGATCGATAAGAGTTTTCACGTTTCGCGTGGCAAATCGTCTCTAATCGCCTGTTAATCCCCGAATCGAAAAGCGATTAGTCGGTGATTTCTGGCGGGTTTTGAGAACCCTCGAGGCCAATCTGTGTACCAGCAGTCGTTCGACACATTGTCGAGGGTGTGCACATGTGTCCACTCGAAAATCGTATACAATGCCCCCCACCCCATGAACCACGTGATGGATGGTCTAATTACCCATCGAGCGTGTGTTTGGAGAGGCTACCGAGGGCCTCCAGGTGATTATCAGGTCCGCCTTGAAATATTGCTACCCATCAGAAACGCCCATCGTTTTTCTAATTAATTTATGGGATTTTTTACAGTGATGGCTCCTCAAGCCGAAATTAATTTTTCGGTGAAAAATTGACGAGATTTGTCATAAATCATTAGTCACAGTCGATGAGTATTTGTAAATAAGGGATTAAGTCATAAAGTTACCCCTTCGAGGTATTTCAAATCCGAAATGCTAATAAATACTAAACCGGCTCGAGAAATGGTTATTTGGGGACTCCGCCCCCCGTAAATCAGTGATTTAACATCTTTAGGTAAAATTTCTCGTTATAGGGCAATTTTTTACCGACTTTGTGACAGTGATAGCGGCCTCGAAAGAGAAACTGAAAACATAAATTGTCTCTTAAACCTGAGTTTTCGGTAGGCGTGTTGACCGAACAAAAATTCACAATAGGCACTGTCAAGCTGCTTTCCACCGAGTTCTGGGAAAAAAGGATCTTTTGTGTTTGAGGGGGTGCTTCTATAGAAAAACGATTAAGAAATATGCGGACAGACTGACCGTTAATCTCGAATTAAAGGCGTATTGCATAAGAAACTCGCTTCCCAGCACGAATTGATTATATTATTATTATTATTAGTAATTCATTAGAGGTTGAGGTTTATTAACTTTCAATTTCGTGGATTTGTGTGTGGTGATTAACCTCGACGACGGGTTCGGTAAACGGGATGTTATTAATAAATTAATAGAATTTATTTTAGATACCTAAACATTCTACCTTGAAAATGAAACAAACAAAAATATTTCCGACTCATGTAAAAGTGCCAAGTTGCACAAAAAAATTTAAACAGCTAAGACAGTGTTATTTTTAATCGCCAAATAATAGTGACTATAAACTGTTATGTTCTGAAATAATTAATTTTATTCATTTATACAATAAATGTGACTAATATTGACCATTATTGATAAAATACAGAAAATAAGTAAAGTATGACAAATCTCTGATGGAGGTACATACTTTTGTAGACATTATAGTGATTTTGTAATTCTATCTAGAGTATTTTTTTTTAATAAAGATTATTTATCTTTTTCCTTTACTCTGCTTTTCTTATTTGTTTCAAAAACCATACAGTTTTACATTCCAATACAGGGTGTCAGAACATTTCAAGTAAGATAATTTTTTTGTGTCTACTTAATGATACTGATGATAATCTTGTATGTTTTTTTTATAATTATTTAGTAAAGATACAAAAAATTTGCCAATAAAAGCCACAAATAACATCAAACAGAGTTACAATTTAAGATACACCGTCCTTGTTTCCTTTTCTAATAGCATGTGGGGAAAAATAATTAATTAAAAAATTATCCTTCCAACAGAAATAAATAGAGTCAAAGTGCAAAATTTAAACTCTCACAACTTCCAAATTGTTATAGGTAACAATTTTTTAACATTTTTTTAATGTTTCTGGTATCTTTATATATTTTTTTATTTTTCTGTCTGGGGCGCAAGTTCTGTCGCATTATGTAGATGCGTTTTCACTTCTATAATATATAAATTATCATGCAGAGAATTATAATAATAATATTAATAATAAAATAAACGAAGTATGAAAGAATACAAGTTATCCAATAAAAAATGTATTTTGACGTATTTTATTATGATTGTCTTAAGTTAAATTAACTATACCCTGTGTTGTGTTGTGATTGGTTTAACGCGATTACCTTTTATCAGATTCTCCATCAAGATTCTGGATTCTTTACATAAAATGCCATAAATGTCACTCAAAAGTAAACGAATCGCAAATATATGAATTTCTGTTCGTGTATTATTATAAGTAAATATACACCTGCATACAAGTAAACAAACATGTATACTTAAGAATTAGTATTTCTTTTTTTACCTATTTCATTAACATTGTTTTTATCTTACGTGTATTGCAAATCAAATATCAAATTAGTCTCTATAATTCTAAAATTGTTTAATATAAGGTGGTTTATGCAATATGACAAAAAATATAAAAATCTGAGTTTGCTGTACTATACGCAGAAATTAATTTTTTGTTTGCAATGAAGAAAAAAACAATTCGTAAATGATAAATCAAAAATTTATATTAAATTAACACAAATTTGAAACAAAAACCTACCTAATTTGTTTATTGTATAGTTTCATTATATAGTTATCCGAAAAACAAATGCCTAAAATCCATTATTACTTAATTTCTAAACGTTATTTTAATCAAAAATTTATTATAAAATCGAGAAAACGTCTCCATAATAATTAATCAGTTTTAAAATGTGATAGAAAAATAATTTTGTACAAAAAGAAAAAATGGAGTGATAACGAGCTAGCTTCTACAGGGTGATTCAAAAAGTAGTTGATTCAACAGTCGGGTGCTTTTGACAACAATTTAGTTACTTTCAAAACAGCGTTCAAAGCTTTGTACCTTTCCCTAGGTAAATACAGCTCTTTAAAGATGCAATTTTCATATTAATTGTTATTATTTGATATAGATAGATAGATAATTTTGGGTTTCTTAGCTACATACAACATGTAAAATATCGAAAAAATAAATAAAACCTCAAGAATAATAAGGATATATACAAGATGATTCATAACGTAGGTACTACAGTGTTGTTTATTTATGCTATTTTTATACATATCTAAATATAAAAAAATATAAAAACGCTGATTTCTATCACATTCAATGTGGTGTTATTTTGTTATTTGTGTTATTTTATGCAGAAAATTGTTAAAAACCCATTTCTGATGATTCAACACTTAAAAAAATGAACCGAACAATTTTTCACTGAAACAATCGATAACTTGTTTTTTGAAGCCATAAAATATGGGGATGCTTGAATTTTTTTTTATATTTTAAGTTATCCCAGCTAACTTTCTCTATACCATTAGTTTTAGGTATTAAAATGTAAAATAACCAATATTTTTTTCTATAAAAATTAAAACAATTAAAAACGAAATATCTACACAAAATACAAAAACAACGTGTCTGATGTCTACGACAGCCATTTATAAACTAATAAATTATATTTGAATAAATAAATCCACGAAAACAAAACGAGTGTGTGTTTTTGTTTGAGATTATATTGTTTGCCGTCGGTAAACGTTCCCAACCAAACTTGACTTTCACAAGTTTGTCATTCATCTTTCGATTAAAATAACAAAGAACTGGCCAAAATTAACATAACTAATTAAATTCTTTTGCACATTAATTCCAAGTTGCTTATCGAAATTAAAAAACAGCCTTATGATTTTTCTTCTTTTCTTTTACTGAACTATCTTATCACAAATGCTTGTTTTTGGTGTATTTTCTTTCGTGCATCGCCAATACCGTGTCAAAAATTCGCCCCAAAGAAATAAAGTTTCCAGTCAAGCTGTTTTCATCTCCAACTCTCACTGGTTCACAAAGCCTCCAAATTCTTTTAAAGGGTCTACGCTTTTGTCATCTGCATCCACACTTACCTGTATGCGTCCTCTTGTGTATCTTCAAGTTCTCGCTCCTCGCGAAAACCTTGCCACAGCCTGGAAACGGACACGGGAAGGGCTTCTCCCCCGTGTGCACCCTTATATGATTGACTAATTTATATTTGGCTTTGAAGGGCCTTCCATTCCTGGAACAGTTCTGCCAGAAGCAGGCATGCGTGGTGCATTCGGGTCCTCCGACGTGCTCCACCGTGAGATGGGTGACAATCTCGTGCATGCTGGTGAAGTGCTTGGCGCAGATTTTCCTCGGGGGCGGCTGCTCGGGGTCGACCCACAGACACTGCATCTCCTGCTTGATGGGCTGGCGCATGTACCTGAAGAAGGCCCCGTGCGAGTGGTGCGCGGGCACCCCCATGGGGTTGAGGTACTGGTGCTGGGGTTGGTGGTAAGCGTCGGGGCGCGAGTAGAGCATCTGGTGGTGGTGCGGCAGGTGGTGCTGAGGCACGTCGCCGTGGTGGTGGAAGAGCACCGGCTCACTGGGCGCCGTCTGCGGCGGGAAGTCCTCCCTCCGCAGCAGGAAATCCCGTGCGGCGTATCCCCCCATGTGACCCATGTGGCCGTAGTTCTGGAAGTGGTGGTTCTGGTCGGGGGCGGGCATGGCCGCCGCCGGCGCCTGGGCCTGGTGGCCCGGACTCATCTTCAGGCCATAGGAAGCCAAGTGGTGGTGGCTCGTGTCCATGAAGGCGTTTATCATCGTGAAAACAGTCAGGAAAAACAACTACAAGAAGGTCACTGAACACATGATACCGGAGACGCGCAAACAACTGCCACAGACGGTGATCACAGCTGGACTGAGCGCGCAGTAGGCCATTCTTGCCGAACTGCAGGAAGGCGGAGTGAAAACGATGCTGATTGGCCAGAAGCAGGACCCCTGCTATTGGCTGCAGGAAACAATAAGGTTCATGCCGAGATTCTGTTGGTGCTTAGGGAGCCAATCGCGACGGGAGGTGGGACGCGATGACATTTCACCAAACTTGTTGATTTTTTACTGTTTCAAGAGTGGAATGATGATTTGATTGGGGACAGGTGGCGACAGGGAAAGTTTCAACATAATTTCGGACTTTCGCTAAATTATTAAATTTTCAACTAAATTAAGCTCACGTGGAGATAATTGAAGATAAGATCATTTTTGACACAAGGTGGCTCTGCGCGAAAGAGAGTTTATTTTTAGACCAAAAATGGAATTCTTGCCCACTTTTAATCCTATGGAATTTTTATATTACTTATAAAAATAAACGTTGAGTAAACATCGTTTTAACAATTTATAAAATTTATTTGTTTGTATCTGATAATACATAGTAATAAAATTAGTTAAGTTACTTATTTTTCTAAGAAAATATGTAGTTGTAAAATAAATTATGTTGCATCATTGATTCTAATTCCAATGTTTGTACATTTTCTATCGATTAGTGTTACAAAAATTATCATAAATCTGTAATTCGTATGATGCTATTACAGATAATTTCCAAGATATTTTTTGATAATAGAATAAATTTTGATGTGATAGGTGAGAAATTCGATATCTTTCACTTTGTTAAATATGTAAGTACTTATTTTAAAATATTGTTAGGTATAAAACAGAGTAGCACTAAAATACATAATGCAGGGTGATTCAGAAAAGATAATGAGTCTGACGATCTGGCGATGCAACCCAAAAAACAAATGTCATTTACGTCTTGATCTAATTTTAATTAGAGACGATTTGCATTTGCAGTCCAAGTTATCTTATGTTGCTCTGACAGTGTTTTGACAAGCAATTTATGATTTATAAAAAAAAACTGTTTGCCTACCTTTAATGTTTCATTTTCATTTCATACTTTTATATACATTCCGCAAAAACTGAATGGCACTAATGATCGTTCTCTGCACTGATGTCAGAGTGACATAAGATGATAACTTGGATTCAACTTGCAAATTCTATTTTAAATTGGATTTTTTGTTTTTTGGGTTGCATCGCCAGATCGTCAGGCTCATTATCCTATTTCAATCGCCCTGTATTTAATTTGATACCTACACCTAGCTACCTAATTTTTCTCTTTTTATACCTAGGTAAGTTTTTTTTAATAAAAATTAAATTATGTTAAAAAAACATAAAAACGTGTACCCAGGTATACATAAGAAGATAGAAGATTTATTTTTCTAAAAAAAAAAAGCAAGGATATTGCAAATAACTTGGAAGGGTTAGGTACCAATGTTTTTATAAAAAAACTTCAAACAAATAGATGTTTTTATAAGCTGCAACAACCACTGTAAATACTAGAAGTATGTATACCTAAGTAAACTACAAAAACATATACCATATTTCAAATGGCAAACAGAATTATGATGAAACTTTGTTTCAAAATGGATGACAAAGCGAAATGTTTTAATAAAGAATCTTAATTTTTTAGAGAGTAAACAAAATGTGCTGCAACATGGTGTAGATGCTAAAAATGTACCTAAGTATACCTACAGGATGTTTTAGAACTCGCGCTCCAGAGAAAAAAGTCAAGTAAGTTAAGATACTATAGGAACATAGAAAAAATAATATATGGCATTTATTTTATGACCTTTTTTATATACCAGGTGAATAAAAAGTATGGAACCGAACGTTTTTTGCTTAAACTATTTATTTTTTGAAAAAACTAATTGATGAGTGATAAAATAATTAATTTTAATTTTGACAAAAAAAATCGCATAACTCAAAAACAAAACAAAATTTCGTTCTGAAAATACGATCACATTTTTTATATTATTTTAATTTATATTAATTATTATTTTCTGAAGGCAAATGATTAAAAATAAAACCGCTTGGTTCCATACTTTATATTCACCCTGTATATTTAATGTTATCAATGATCTTGTATATGTTTTCTCATATACTTATTCAATAAAGGTGTAAATACTTTACCAATAAAAGCTACAAATGACGTTAAACGTAGTTACAAATCAGAATACAGCTTCTTTATTTTCTCTTCTAACAGCCTGCAGCAAAAAAAAATGATTGTATTTAATTAGAAATAATATCAGCAGGTTAAAATTTAGATATTTTTTTGGTATAGACAAACCTTTAAAATTTGCTTCTCTTTGGTTTAGGTTTAGGTGAAGTGTAATGTAATTAGCTCTTTTCTGACAAAAGCAACAACATGTTTATAGATGAATAGATTAATTGGATTTATTCTCTATTTGAAGTATAATAAAGATTTAAAATTTGGACTAGTTGAAAGCAGTTCTTCAATCAAAATAAATTAAAATTCTTTGATCGTGCAAAGGAAGTGTTTTAATATAAATATTATAGGAAATAGAAATGATAATACCTACTATTGACTAGTAAACCTTTTTTCACTAATTGGAATCGTTTCTTCATATGTTGGGTAAATTTGAAATAAAAATGGTTATGAGAAGTTAAAAAAATATGGCTTTGTTTGTAACGTTTGATTTAGCAAACCCTGTTTTTACAAATGTCAAACATATTTATTTTTTTTATAGAAAACTCATTATTATTTCTACCCACAATTGCCTCGTGCCCATGTCWCATCTCAGAAGGTCAATACCAAGCGACGCATCCAATYGCCTCATCCCGATAAAATCTCGCATCCACCAAAACAGACAAACGTATTTAGAAGAAATCGCTTACCCGGAATCAGCTTATGCCTCTTATCGGCCCATCTAAATCCAGCTTAAGCCAACACCACGCTTGTTATCTTCACATTCAAAAAGGTCGTTGTAAGCTTTCACTAAATTCGTTATAACGAACTATAGTCATCCCAATCAGGCGAATTTTTCCTCCCCGAAAGGGCTAACAAACCGGACGATCCAATTACCCCAAGTGCTTAAAAGAATTGCGATGATGGCATTAATTGTATCAACAGTAATGGACCCGGAGGGACTGTAATTGGCCATTCAATTACACCGCCGCAAATGCCCCCAGTGGGGGTGAGAGTGCTCAATTCTCGTTTATTTATTCCTAAGGCCTCTCGATTCACACGAAAGTCGGTTGATGTCTAACAAAAGCAAAGTTAAAAATCAAAGTCATTCCCACGAATCTAAGATGTCCGGCGGTATGTAATAATCATGTCGCGCCCCTTTGAACCGGAAGTTGCACGTGCGATTGTTCCTGGCATGTAATTATTGATGTTAGAATAAAAATCTTCGAGGGGGTAACATGTATTGTAATGTATGTCAAGGAATGTCTTTGATTCTATTGTGTGTTTTGCGTTTTGATTTCGTAGACGGACACAGCGAGAGATTGCATTATAATTATGCGTTTTGCTGAATAATACGGGATGGCGTTGAAAAGTCGAATAAAGGATATTGTGCTATTATTGCGATTTTGCCTCTTGACTCAGGGGATATTTAGATTTTTTTTCTTTTAGCAAAGAGGGTAAGGGTGAAATGTACGTTACTCAAAGCAATAATGCCTCGCAAAATAATACGACTTTTTTTCAAATTTAGTTAATTCTTTGTTAGGTATTTAAGTTTCTTTTACCTTCCTGTAGAAACACAAAATTGTGATGTTAGGCATACCTATAAAACTCATTATTTTAACTTTGGCAATAACAAAAAGATGAGAAAAATAATAATTTTCTAACTACACTGCTTGCCATAAAAAATGTATCTCAAAAGTTTTGAAGTAAACAATTAATGTTTTTGTTACTTAATGAAAATGAAAAAAATCATTGACTATAAACCAAGATAAACTTCTGGTGCATGTTTCTAGAAATTTAAAATTTTATAACAAACTAGTCTTTCACTCTACTCTGATGTTAGGTTGATTAAAATAACAGATCAGATTAATTTGTTAGTATATCTACCTACATTCTCGAATAAAAAGTTTGTTTTTTTATTCTTGTTCGTTTTTATCATATTATAAACAGTGAGATTTAAAAAAATTAAAAAATCAGTAAGAATTTTATTAATTATAATAATTAAAAGATTATTTACTTGACAGTTCCAAATGTCAATTTACTCGTAATGACGTCATTAAAACTTTACTGTACCTAATTGGCAGAATTATTTTAAGTTTGACCAAAACGGTGGCACTAGTACAATTTTTTGTGAATCAAGTAAAGATTCGAATTTTGTTTCTCTTTCCTTTTTCTTCGAAAAAATTATAATATTGACAGTTGTACCAATAAAGCTGTCAAAAAATTTGGTTAAATAAAGCTTGATTTTTTTAATTTGATTTTGTGATCTTTCTTACAAAACTTATTTTTTATTTTTATGTCTAACAAAATTTCGTGTTTTAAAAAAAATACTTAGATTTAATACACACAGGGTGGGTCTTTTATAATAAAGACTCTAACCGATTTTCAGACGCAACCTCAAATACATTCTCACAAACAACTTTTGGTACGTTGAAAAATTTAGATTAGGTATTACATTTAAATCAAAGTAAATAGTTGTTGATTATTAAATTTGTCAGTGTCATTCAGTGTCATCAATTTTACTTTTTCCCATAAATTTAAAATGTTTTGAAATGACTAAAAAACAACATGATCTTGATATATAGAGAATGTCAAAAAATGCTGTGGTTCTTACTGTTAAAAGTACACCGTATAGGACCATATTTTATAAAAACTGTCAAAACTATTTACAGTACCTAATTTTTGTAAATTTTTTAAGCTTATTATATTAAAAAATATAAGCTAAATTCGGGAGAGATGGACTTTGGAAAATATTTCAAGTTACTGCATGAAACCGCTTAAAAAATATGTAGCCTAATAAGGGTGCGACAGAACTCGCGCCACAGAGAAAAATGCCATGTAAGGTAAGATACCAGAAACATAGAAAAAAATGTTAAAAAAATTCTATCTAAAAAAGCTTCGAAGTTATGACAGTTTGAATTTTGCACTTTGACTCTAGGTACTTATTATTTCTGTTGAAAAAATATTTTTTTTGCACCAGGCTATTAGAAGAGAAAACAAGGAAGCTGTATCCTAAATTGTAACTTTGTTTAATGTTATTTGTGGCTTTTATTGGCAAAATTTTTGTACCTTTACTAAATAATTATAAAAAAAAAAACATATACAAAATTATCAGTATCATTATTAATAGACATAAAAAAATGTCAAAATTTTCTAACAGATAGAATTTTTTTAAACATTTTTTTCATGTTTCTGGTATCCTATCTTACATGGCCTTTTTCTCTGAGGCGCAAGTTCTGGCGCACCCTGTATAAGTATTTTAGCCAAAAATTGGAAAATTTTGAGTACCTACCTTGCATACACCTATACAATAGTCATAGTTTTTTTTTTACATCTTTAGTGGGAGAATGTTTACAATTTACATTAGAAAAAAAGGGCGCCAAATTACCCAGAGGAACAAACTGTAGAAAAATACAAAAAATAATAAATTCAATAAAAATCAAGAAAATAGAGATGAGCAAAGCTATACTAAGTACAACATTTATCATACCAAAATCAACATTTTTTTTAATATGGGGACCTGAATTCATGCATGATGTAGGTATACATAGGTATATAAATACAGATTTTTGGCAACAAGATAGTGTACACACACCCGCACAGTATAGCTTACCCATCAGGATATATTAATTAATTTTTTTATGTATTTAAGAAAATGCTTTTTTTAATTGCTTTTAGTCGTCTTAAAATTTATGCTATGAGAAACAACTTTGTGGTTTGAATTGAAGGTTTTTAAAATGTGTTCTATCTCTCCTGGACTTACTCTATTAATAAATTATTAGGTAGGTGTATTTGATTATTAAAAAAAAACAGAGTTATAATAATATAATAATAATTAATTTAATAATAATAATAATAATAATTAATTTCAGAAAGGCAAGCAAAAGTCGAATATGATTTTAAATTTTCGTTTTCTTGTTTTTTTTTTTATTATTAATCTTCTCATTCATTACAAACAAAAAACCTCTGACATCATGCTCCAAGCACATCGTCCGCCTTATTTAATTCGAATCGTGGGCATGATCGAGTAGTATCTCATCATTATCGTAGATTACTTCAATTAAAATTACTTCTGCCCAATCATCGCGCGTAATATTCTATTCTGACGTTCTACCAGTCAACAAATTTTGTCCAAAGCGTGATGGGTGGCTAGATTGGGAGGTCTAGCGTGAAATAAATAGGGAAAAAGTGTTCATGTATTTAATAAAAGCGAAATGTTGAGTCGATATTTCACCTGACAGCTGAGCGACTAAGATTAATAACGTAATTTCTGGAAGCCATTACGACTAATGTACGGGCGCCATTGTCATTGCTTGCGTTCGCAGACAACGAAAAAAACATAATGTATTTTAGACGCGGAGTACGACCCATTAATTCAAAATCAATTATAATTAATTTCAAGTTTCCAAATGCAAAATTACATATTTCTTAGTGCGTTTTTGCAATAAGAAACACATCGTTCTCAGGGTTGGTATCCATCAAACCGTAGAATTATAAAAATGGCCAACTCTGAAATGAAAAAATTGGCAGGATCCGTCTTGGCCGCGTCTCCCCTAATTAGGCGAGAGCCCGTGGTCCATTCCATGTATAAATTAACGTGTTATGGTGCCATTGCGTACAAATTACCGAAATAAATATTTATATATGCTTATGAATGGACATATCTTCGGCTCCATAAAACTTGAATGGTTTTTTTGGTCATCTGCCCGAGTGGTTAAACAAACAAGAGAGACTATTTACGAGCGTTTTTTTTTCTCTTGGAGAAAATTTTCACGAAATGCTTCTGCTTCGAAATAGTCTTTTGATTGATGAAATATTGTGATTGTGGCGAGATACCTGTAGAGCTGTACTGTCGTAAACTGGAAGTCGTCTCGAGTTATGATTTGTGGTCTAACCCTTGCTGCTGATGTGGACGATGATTTACTACCGCCATCTCACCGATACCGTGATTTATATTCTTACACATAAACGTTTTTCTTGTGTACGCGTCTTGTTTGCTGGCATTAATAAAACTTGATAGGCCATAAACGGTTTTTGGCAGTTGTGTAATTGATTAAGCCAATTTGGATTTCAAAAGATGCGAGGAAAGATTTTTCAAAAAACGTTTCGAACATGATGATAAAAGAATTATTTATGGAACGAGACAACAGAATTCATAATTAGATAATATATGACGAGGTTTTTTTCCAACAAATACAAACAGACACAGCACGATTCGTGTCATTGTTGACAAATATTTAATTTTTTTTTTGAACAAATTTATTCAATGTTTCTGGGAATTATTAAAATTTTTCTGCTGAGGTGGCACTTAGCAGGGTTTTATTTTATGTGGCAAATGCTGGGTAGGATTAGTGATTCTAGAAAATGATATCTGATTCGCAACTTAGGGTTTTATAAGCTGATGACCCCTCACAGGGAGCATAATTACGGACAAAGTTTTCAAAATTAGAAGCATTTTTGTAAAAGTAATTAGGAAATTTATGAACAAACAGCGGAATTTAGAAAGTCGGTAGAAGAAATTGTATACATACTTTGTGAACAATTTTATTTTACATTAGTTATTAATTTCTGAAAACTTAGTAGCTAAATTTTGAATTCTGGTCGAAAAACACTGACTAGTATTCATCAGTCATAAACGTCTTATTAGCATCTAATACGGGTGCCGGTGAATTGCGCTCACTTCAACACGGAATTTTAATCCCTACAATGGACTGCGCTCAGAAATTTTTTACTTATCTGCGTTGAGTTAATCCTTATGTGATCTGCGCTTAGGTTGGTCGATATGTCTCAACGTGATAATTAAATTATTAAAAATTAAATTCCCAGGCTAATGAAAATAGAGATGAGCCAGTTGCAAAAATGTACTTTGCCTTTCAAAATAAACAAAAACGAAATAGGTTATTATTTACATTTACTGAACACACATATGTATGTATAGGTGTACATTAAATAAAGAGAATTTTAAAAAATTTGGTCAAACTTGTAAGATAGACATTTCACAATGGTGGATCGATCTATAGCTTCTCTTTCAATATATTTTTAAATTGAAACATAGATAACTTTTAATATAGGGTATTTTAGAACTCGAGAATAATGTCAAGTGCCGGCGGCAATAGGTCAATAAAAAGTGCACCCAGAGAAATGCTCCCTAAAAGTTAGAAGCACCAATCCATGTGATGCTACTGAGCGCAGTTCACCTTAAGGATTATTATTAGCCTCATTATACCTGTTTCTAAAACTGAACGCAATTCACCCTGCCCCTCTAATACACATCACGGTGATTCTAAAGAGTTGAACCGCTGCTTATTTGATRGAATATACAGGGTGTGTCAGAACTCGCGACCCAGAAAAAAATTTCAAGTAAAATAACATATTATGTATTCACAAAACTCCCGTGACGTTTACAATGTCAAACCAAAATTTTTGAGTGTATCCCAAACGACACAGATGACTATTATTTCATCTGACTGTACTTGATGTCAAGTTTCCATGGTACACGGCACATGCACCAATGATAATAATTAAATCATTTCAAATCAAGTGATAGCGACCAGGTTGTTAAACTTTGAGTGAAGTTGTCACCAACATAGCCATAGTGACTTTTTGTTTAACTAACTTAATGTCATTTTGGMATGTCGGGAGTTTAGTGAATATATTATACCTGGAACATGGAAACAATGTTTAAAAAACTCTATCTGTCAAAAAAATTAGACATTTATTTTTTGTCATTTGACATTTTTTATGTCCATTTAATGATACTGATTATTTTGTATATGTTTTTTTATAATTATTTAGTCAAGGTACAATAATTTTGCCAATAAAAGCCACAAATAACATTAAACAAAGTTACAATTTAGGATACAGCTTCCTTTAGCCTGTTGCAAAAAAACTTAATAAATTATTTTTCAATAGAAATAAATAGAGTCAAAGTGCAAATTTTAAACTCTCATAACTTTGAAAATTTTATAAATAGGATTTTTTTACATTTTTTCTATGTTTCTGGTATCTTATCTCATCACATGGCAGTTTTCTCTAGGGCGCGAGTTCTGGCACATTCTGTATTACTAAAGCACAGATATGCTTTTATAGAGAATTTTTAACCTTTTTGACTAGAAGTCAGCAAGTCACAGAAATAATCTTATAATAAATTAGAAATACGAAAACATCAAAGTTTTTTCTACCAGCTTCTAAATTTCTCAATATTTTCTGAGTTTTGAACGGCGTTCGAAACATTTTACCTAACTACATTTCAATTAAAACTTTTTGTAAAAATTTTAAACGTTTTAATCACAAACATTTTTGTCCCAAAAAACTCTATTGTACCTATAACATTTAGAAAACTCAGGTATCAATGATATAAACAATCATTCGAGAATCCTTTTTTGAAAAATTTCGATTAATTTTTTGATAACAGAAAAGTTTTTTAATGACAAAACTCTATAAACGGTTACACTAAATGGTCTCTATGTTGTACAATTTGGTCATCATGAATTAAAAACGGTGACATTTATGAAACAATTGCTTAGTTTTCAGTCTTAGTTAATTAATACTGTCAGTGTGACATAAACGAAAACATGAGACTGAACCGATTTATTTATGATATAAAAAACTTTGATTGAGAAAAAATTAAGAATTAAGTAAAGACTCAAAAACTACAAAAATTACTCAAAATGTCTTTCATCGCTCCAACTGAATGACTGAAAGCTTTGTAAATGTCATCCTTTTTTAATTTACCAGAACTTGTAAAAAATTCATAGTTACTCTTTGCTAACTGCTAAGCTGCAACTCTTTAACGAATGAAGATCGAAAAAAATGTGTTTAAATTTTTTTCGCAGAATGACATTTTCTATCACTGGTTGACGCATGGTGGTTTACTTTTGGGACACCTGTATAGGTTCTACTTTATAAATAAATAACAAATCTGAAGACAATTTTCCATCGAATGACGAAAACCTGAGATATACTCGTAGTTATTCCTACAAAAAAATAGCTACTGATAACTGAAAAACTAATATATACATACATTCTTATCATAAAACCTTTTTTTTTGGTTGAACTAGTACAACAAAATGTTAAAAAATACTGAAATAACATTACGAGAATCCGGATAAGTTAAAATTGTTAAGTGATTTTATATTATTTAAACTCAAATTACATCAAAATAGGTATTATTATTATCTATAGGTATCTACCCTTAACAAATACTTAGTATTTAAACCCCTCATGTCACTCAATATCTATTTTATGACATAATAAAATCAGCAAACCGTCCCATTCTTGCACACTCATTAATTTCTTATTGTTCCTCTTCGATTTTTTCAGCGCACATTCCGCGGTTTCGGCGTGGGTGTGCCAGGCTTTGATTTAAATTCTTCGCAATCTTTTTTTAATGAAGTCAACATTTTTCAGCGATTACTTCTCACACAATTTCTCATTTACAATAAGAATACTCCACAATTAATCCGGCATTTAATTGAGTAATTAGACAAATTTTAATTTGCAAATAATTTGTTAAGTCTGTCGGAACACCATCATCCGGTTGGCGTAATTAATCCTCATTAAGTACAATTAACATCGAAATCGCATTAATTAATCGGAGATTTGTCGGCGCGAGCTCAAAAGCTGGCAAAACATCAATTCTCGACCATGTCGACTTTGATCTGATAAGGCCCTACGTGGTATTACCGAAGGCCTACAATGACTTTTTTGTCGGAATTTATGGCAGTGTCTAGGGAATTGTCCCATCATTTATGCTAGAGATGTGTCTTTCGAACATTAATATTGTGTTCGGGTGGTTTTTCTGATAAAGATAAAGATCTGTGGGTTTCGACCGATTTTCATAAATATTTCAAGGACACGAGGTTTTAATGAAAATCGCGTCCGATATTTTTGAAACTGACCACCCATGAAATTTCTAAACTCGCTGGTGTAAACATTTACGAATAAAAGACGACGGATGCTGAATACCGGAGATATATGGGCAGTTAAAGATGGTCGCTTCTTGGAAGGTTTGACAATTAGACCAGAACGACTAAATCAGATCGAAGGACACACCAGAATTCGATCACAAACGCACAAGAAAGTTGCATTTTGCGACACTAGCTTCCAATTTTCACTTTAAATTTATTTTCGTATTTTTAATTCTTGTTTATGGCACTCCAAGTAAAGCGTAAAGTCGTAAAAAATAAACTCTATAAAAGTGTCTCTGCTTATTTACTGGAAATTTTTAAGTGGGAATAAAAAATTAGACACAAAATGTGAGCATTTTTTATTTCTTCATGCGGTACCTAAAGTCTGTTTTTTTTTTTTTAATGGAAATGCCAAACAGTCTTAACGTTGGCACCACTAGTAAATTCATTCATGGTAATTTTAATAAAGGAAGTTGGCAGTTCCGTTTTTGAATTAATTTGAAAACAAAAATGTCATTAAACGTGAAGACAAAAAATCGTCTAAGAAAATTTAGAGACGAAACACTAAAAACAACAGGAAGCTAGAAAAAGGGCCCGTTAAAATGTATAGACGCAGTTTGTGATACACATTTGCTAAACATTGTAAATTTTTAGCCAGAAATTGAATACAAAATAAACATAAATGAGAAAGAACCTCGGAATTAAATTAGTGTCTTGTGCATCATTTTTGAGGAACGAGTTGAAAAAGTAACAATTTTGAAACTAAAGCTGAAGAAGAATTTATAAAATGCATCAACTTTTAGCTCAGTTCAACAAATTACGCAAAATTTGTTGCCAATCATCATAATACCTATTTGTATCTTCTGCTAAATAAGTTTTTTTTGTATATACATCCTTTTTCTTCAAAGTTGTAGCAAGAACCTCATTTTTTTTCCACAACATTGTACTTACTTGGGGTGTGTTACTATCAAAATTATTAGCACTGACCTTATAGGTAATTATGTCTGTCCTCAGGTATTCAATGATAGCGCTTTCAAGGAACAAACAGGTACACAAAATTAATAAAAGTCAAAATTTTGACAACATCTCAATTTGAAAACATAAGCATAATTTTTTAACAAAATATCTAGGGACAAAAACAAAGATTAAACAAAATTTGTGGGTATGGAAATAAGCTGCTACCAATTTTTTCACCAAAATTTTGACTTGGTAAGAAACAGACTTTATATAACTTCATAAAATAAAAAAGCAACGAAATTTGGGCGTCCCAAAAAAATTGATTCTCCAAGTTTTAGTTTTTTAAGTTTATTTTAATGTCAATCAACTTTTATTTTAAGAATTTGAGAGAAATTAAAATCTCAAGATGATATTGTTCTCAAATAAACATTTCAATTTTTCAAATACCTACCTAATTAAAAAGAGTTTAATAAACCGAGATTCTTTCAGAGAAAATTTAAATTCTAAGTCAAAAGAAAACAAAAATTTTAACTAAAGAAATATTATTTAAAAAAAAGTGTTGAATGTTTTAAACTTAGAATAAGTATGCAGTATGTCAGTATGAGTTTACAAAAGGAAGAAAAAATTTTCTTTGATTCTACGCCAAAACTGTAAAGGAAAAACATTTTTTTCTTCACCTGAATGAGCAAATCTGAAATTAAAATTGCTTTATTCGCGGATTCATTAGAAAAATATAGTTAATTATTATACTAGACGATAAAGAAATTGTTTACCTACGAGTGACGAAGTCACGAGTGGACTTTTTTCACGAGTAGATAAACAATATTTATCGTCGTGTATAATTTTTTTTTTATTCTATTTTGTACTCACCTACCAGAATTTCTTGAATATAAACAATAAACAAAAATTACTTATTTTACTAGACGATAAAAGACTACTTTACTTCTTTTTAAATTCCGTCACATTGTCGGTTTTATTTTTTTGACAACGATGTCACTTTGACAAATGAGTTTACGCAAGTTAAATAACAAAAATGTTTGCAAAATCATAATTTTAATAAATGGCAACTCAAAGGAACAACTTTAAGATAAAAATACAAAGGCATTTTTTAACAAGAACAATCATTATTTAATTAATTGTCTAAGTATAACGTCGTTGTCAAAAAAATAAAACCGCTATTGTGATGGGGCTATTGTGATGGGACTTAGAAAGCATATAGAAAAAAATTCCAACTCCAAAATCAACAGAAAAATGAGCTTTTCTCTCCTCTTAGTCATCCGAATAATGAAGTTTTAATTATAGATTTGCTCATTACAGGTTGAACAAAAAATGTTTTTGTTTTGCAGTTTTGGCGTACAACCAGATATGAAAAATTTTCTTCTTGTAAACTCAATCCGGAGACATAATGTATAATTTTTAAGAGGACGTTAGGAAGCATCTCAATTTTTAATTTTGACTATTTATATTTATTTAAAAATTAAATAAAAAAGCTTGAGCTTTTGAGGTAATTGGTTCGAAAATTATGGCAAACAATTTCAAAATTTTTAAGATTTGTTAAAAGTTTAAGACCTTAATTAATATTAAACTACTTTTGCAAAATAAGTTGATATTCTAAAATGCAATTTATAGGTCATGAGATATAAATTAAGATTATTCTTTAAATTCAAGACTTTGGTGAAGGATAGGTTATACAATTTTTCCACCAAACGTTATTAATTTATTAACATATAAATGAGTATAGGGAAATAATAATTGTCTTTTAAAAATTAATCAAAATAAAAATAAAAAAATACTTCAAGATCTTAAAATAAAAATTTAAATCTGAAAATTAAAACTAAAAAATCAAATTAGTGTATAAATCTTGAGAAATAAAAACATTCACATACAGATTTTCAAAATTTTAATACAAAAATTTGAGATAGCTACTTAATTGCAACCAATTCAAAGTAACACCACTGAATCATACACTTATTTTTTGTGAAAACTGTTATGACCATTTGCTTTATGACACTTGAGTAATTTGCATCTCCTAGTAGGCGAAATGCATTTGCAGTGCCAAATCTGGTCCCGTGACCCGACAAATAAAATCAAGTAGGCGTCGTCGGTAATTTGTTATCCCACTTCCAACCGATGAAAAATTACCAGTAAATAACCCGAACGAAAACAACCAATTTCTAAAAATTTAAATAACTTGGTGTAACATCAAAGCAATAAACATTTGTCATAATAATTATAATATTTTTATAGCGAAACACTTTTAAAGCCATCAAAATGTCAATTTTATTGAATCTTGTTTTGTTGCTTAAATTGAATTAAATTCCTAGAAAAACAAAGTTCAAAACCCAACATTTCTGGTCCGATTCTCGTCAAAACCGTAACACTAATTGCTTTACGACTGTCATAAATCAGCAAAATTTATGACACTGTCTTGAGAAAAAAAGAAAAATCTCCCGCATTGTCCGACGAGATTAGTTATCGAAAGGTGAATTTTTCTTGGGCCACGTGTTAATTTTTATTCGCAGACGAAGCGCAGATGTTATGTCACTGTTGTTCCGATGCTTGGACTCCCTGTCGAGAGGCAAGGGTGGCTTTCATTGTATGGGGATTTTTTCAAACAGAAGGCTTGGATTAATAATATTAGAAAGAATAACACCTACAATAACCCGCATGTCTCGAAAAAAATTAATTGTCGGGTCGTAATCACGGGATCTTTATTGCCGGTAGAGGCTCTAAATTAAAACATCCTGCTCGTAAATAAGTAGCGAAATTAATTAATTTATGTAGTAGCACAAAGCGCGATACAAGTCTAATTAAGTTGCAAGTTTCTCGTTTTAATTATTCGGCTCGCGGGGTAGAATTAGACATAGGGCGG
Organism: Tribolium madens; assembly: GCF_015345945.1. Taxonomy (NCBI): domain Eukaryota; kingdom Metazoa; phylum Arthropoda; class Insecta; order Coleoptera; family Tenebrionidae; genus Tribolium; species Tribolium madens. Next base: position 5,441,101 of record NW_025401068.1, read on the forward strand.
AAGCGCTTATTAAGGTTGAAAAAAGAACCGAAAAGATAAAATTAATTCTCTGCCTTTGCACAGCGATAAACATTGAAAATTGCATTGGTTTATTTTTTATTCTCTTTGGTAGTATTATTCCTAGCAGTGGCGGATCCAGAAGTAGATCCTGGGAAGGGGGGTTGTCAAAACAAAGAGCCATTTGTAACAAATTTTGACATTTATTTTTTGACATTTGCCTTTTTTGATGGCTATTTAATGATACTGATAATCTTGTATATGTTTTTCATTATACCTGTATTATAATCTTAAATTAAAACACACTGCAGCGTGCGTAATTTGGCCTTTATAGCACGCTAAAATTTTAATGTTGTCTAGGTAACAAGAAATAGTGAAATGTCTGGACCAATTACAACGTGAAAAAATGTGCTTAAGCTTAATAACGTAAACTAGTAACCGTCTCTATGAAAACGATTCACAAACAATCTTTGATAATTTTATTGTGTAAATTCACATTTTTTCAATGCTCATAAAAGATCGTAAATGGATAGGTATAATAAAAAATAGCGTATAACACTCGTTTATAAGCGCCTTTGAAACACTTGATTGGGCTTTCAATTTTTAGTATCAAAAATAGAGATTAATAAGCCGAAAAATAAGTTATGAATCAAAAACTGAAAGGGCCTCATTGTCCCTGAGCTTTTATAAGACTTTCGTTTACACCATAATAAAAAGTGTCTTTTTGTCCCTTAACATGCAAAGTTTTATAATAATCGCATAAACGCTTACATAAATATTTTCCAAAAACCATTTTTCATATCAATTTTTGGAAAGCTGTAATTTTTTTATCTTTTGAAGTAGGTCAATACATAATGTGCTATCTATTCTCATTTGTATAGAGGGGTATTAAAATTATGCCATATCTTTTTGAACCACCCATACTATTTTAATTTTTTTTTAATAAATCAAAGCTTTTGTTAAGTGAATTTCGAAAAATCGAGAATTTTAATTTTCTAATATAAGCAAATAGTTTACTATACATAGTATAATATACTAGAGTATAGATTTTGATTGTTATTCTTGCAATTTTCTCAAAAATTGTTCGTCGCATATCAATGAGCTTTTTTATAAGACAGGAAATTTTGTTTGCATTTCAATAATACTAAAAACAAAAAAGTTATCAACTGATAACTGTGTTATAAGCTACTGGTATATCGAAAATCGACCAAAAATTTTTACAAAAATTGAAAACTGAAAATTTTGAACCAAATGCCTCCTATAGAGGTTAACAGACACAGAAAATTTTATAAAATGTTTTAGTACCGTAAAAATTTAATTTAGATTTTGAGAATTAAATATGTATATAATTTCAAAACTAAATATCAAAAATCTTAAAATAACGACTGTTCATAAAAATTAAAAAAGCACGTCATTTGTCTACATTAATTTCTGTTTTTAAACTCTCAAACTTTTAATAGAAACAAAATTAACAAAATCTTTGAAAAATAGGAAGGAACATATTGGTAAGCTCTTGGTAGCATGCGTTCAATTTTTCTGATCAAAGTAAGCTGACTTTAAAATTATTGAATTGGCAACATTAAATTATTAGTAACTTTTATAGCCTGTAATATCAGGTAGCTTCAGGTAACAATTGACTATGAAATTGTAACGTTTATATTTGATAATAAGTCAATGTTGCCAAAATAATAGTTTAAATGTGTAGCCTACTTGACAGCAAAAAACGTAATAATTGTATATTTACAGTCGCTCTACATAATTTTATTGTTGCAAATTTAATAATAAAGAAACAAGCCACTTCATAAAAAATTAAATTAAACGCGTGACAAATAATAATTGACAAGTAACATTCTTCAGATCTTGAGAAATATTTTAGTTGTATCACCTTTATTTTGCATATAAGTAAGTAATTATAATGAGTTCAAAAGTCTAAAGAAAAAAGACATTTAGGTATCAATTTTAAATTTTATGAAAAGCCTTTTTTTGAGAACTATACTTCCTTCTTATCTTACAACTTGAGACGGTTTTAGGATACATTCACTGAAGTAACTGATAAAAAATTGCAAATTTAAAATTTTGTTAAATATACAGGGTGATTCAGATAAGATAATGAGCCTGATGTTCTGGCGATACAACCCAAAAAACAAATTTCATTTACGTCTTGATCTAATTTTAATTACGATTTACAATTGCAATCCAAGCTATCTTATGTTGCTCTGACAGTGCTTTGACAAGCAATTTATGATTTATAAAAAAAAAACTGTTTACTTACCTTTAATGTTTCATTCTTTCATACATTTTGTATTGGATTTACACCGAAAAGACTAATTAGTAATTTCTTTATCATTCCGCGAGAATGAATCGCACTAATGATCGTTCCCTGCGCTGATGTCAGAGTGACATCATAAGATGATAATTAGATCAAAGATGTAAATGAAATTTGTTTTTTGGGTTGCATCGTCTGATCGTCAGGCTCATTATCTTATCTGAATCGCCCTGTATGTACCTACCTATAGTAAAAAAATATCTTATAAGCAAGTAGGTGTATACATACAATAATTTATTAAAATTCTGATACCTACATAACTGTAAACGTTTTGGGCACAAAAATACTCACTTCTTAAATTCTCATTCATTTTAAAACTTTGATAAATTCTAATTGTCTTAATTTTGACAGTGTCGAAAACCCAATTTTCTTTTTCCATTTCATCTTATAMATACCTTTGCATGACGGTAATATTGYGTGACTATTATTTCATTACAAGGCCGTCATACTATTAAGCTATACAAAAAAAAATAATTCGAATAGACCAATTATAAATTTGGAACCGGATCGCGTTCTGTGTCGGTCGAAATGTCATTATTGTGTTCGTTTTCAGATCGTTTTTGGTGGCGATAACCAATTACGAACCGACAAAGGATCGCGCCTTTGGAATAATTTCGTTTCGAGAATGAAGAAGGGAACGTACGTGTGATGATAATACGAAGCAATAATAACACGAATGTGCAAATCATTAAAGGATGAACAGTTGTTTCTATTATTTATTAACGATTGTGTCACTAGGGGGTTAGATTCGGTCATTCTTCAAAGCGAAGGTGCCGATGCAACCGGAGCGATACGTAATTAATTAAAAACTTGTGTTGTTTTGATCAACACAAAAAATTCAATGGGCACCTGTACCGACAGACACCTTTGTCGGGAACTTTTCTCACGATCGCTTTAAGGAAATTCCAAAAATTTAGTTGGCACACCTGGTTCTGGTTTTTGAAACAGAAATTTAAAAGAAAAATTTCAACCATGAAGATTAAAAAATCTGATCAAAGAGACCTTTGTCTTTAGTGTTAAGTTGGCAACATTGACTATCAAATACAAACGTCACAATTTTATAGTCAATTTCAAATGAGCTGGCACAGCCGTCACCTGAAACAACCTAATAACAATAATTCACTGTTGGCAACAGATTTTTTGACATGACGGTAACTTCTGACTACATTATTCAGTGTTGCCAACTTTATTTGAAAGTTAAAGACCACTCTCAACAATTTAGTGTTCTCAACTTTTGTAATAAAAATAATTATTGTAATTTTCAAGTTTGCTAACCAATAAATAATAATTAGAGTGGCATAACTAATACGGCGATCGAGTAAATAGCAGTTGCCGGAACAATTATCTCGCTATCTAACAGTAAATTGCGCGTAAGGAAGAGTAGTAGGTAATAAAATCTGCGTAGGTGAACTTTAAAGCCCTCGATGTTCATTAGCTACTAGCCAATAGTTAAGATGAAAGGCGGAGCATTTATTTATTCAATCCGTTTATCATCTCTCCTAACAATAATAAAATCAGTCTTTGGTGATTTAAATTTACAACCAGTGAGCAGGAATTTAATTGGTGTTTGTCGTTAAATTTCATCAAAAATTCTTTTTCTTGTGTATTTGATTGTTGTCACATGACGAATGTTGTTTATCAGTGAAACACCATAAATAACTCGAGACTAATTTGAATATAAAGTGACGCTTTGATTGATGACGTAGAAAAGTCCAAAAGGCAGGCGTGCCGAGGGCGGCGCGGTCGCGCCCACATGTGCTCAAGGTACTAATTATTGCGCCCACTCACGCCACTGAAAAACTGCCGTAAATGAACAATCACACCGCACGTCAATCATTGGTGATGCTTAAACGAGAAGGTTTAATATCACGAGAAAATACTCGAGGAGGAATGAACCTAATCAACTTATCTATTAATCATCGGGAAAAACAATAAGTGCTTAACGGTTGATGCTCAATTGATGAGACGAAGGGGTTTTGGCGGCAGGAGGGATCGATTTTTCATTCGTTGGGACGGCGAGAAGAAAAATAAAGAAATCGGTATATTTCGAATTCGATAAAAGGAAACAGTTGTCGTACAATACAGAATTTTAAACAGAAATTGCTTGTAGCTGATGTGAGAGCATTTGAGTAGCATTATCTCAAATGCAAGTTGCTTTTGTAGTCTTTTTTTTTTACAAAAATCACAAAGTCAAAATTTTCGTGAATAAAATGGCAGCAACTTATCTGCATAACCACAAATTTTGTTTGCCTTTTGTTAAAAAAATATGGTTATGTTATTCTGTTAAAATATTGTCAAAATTTGTGTGCCTGTCTGCTTTTTGAAAATGTGTAAGTGTAATGTCTAAAAACAAAATTCAGTTCTAATAATACACTGGCGGACACGGAATTTTGGACGATTTGTCATTTGACTGACATGAAAATGTAAAATGGGCCTTAGGCAACTAACCTCACTTTCGGTTTTTGTAATTTTTAGCCAGAAGCTAGAGAAAAAATGACAACAAATCAAAATAATTTATTGAACTTATATAAAAAGACGTATTGCTGGCATTATTCTTCCGGAAAATCGACGCCAAAAATAAATTTCATCTAATTGAACTTTCAAATTTTAGTTTCAAACGTGAATCATAATGACAATAAAACGTAGCTTGCATTGACATTTTTTGAACTGTCATAAATTTGATGTCCAAAATTCCGTGTCCGCCAGTGTATTAGCAAAAACAAGTAACAACTGCAAGTAAGTACAATGTTGTGAGCAAAAATGAGCTTCTTGCTACAAAAGCTTTAATGGAAAAGAGTGTCTAGGAATACGAAAAGAGTTATTTTGCAAAAGGTACAGTTGGTTGCAATAAAAACGGAAAATCGAATTTTATTTAGAATGAAAGAGGTTTTGCCCTTGTCAATTTGTCATCAAATTATTTTTTATGCAATGCCGCACTTAAATACCGAGAGCATCAAATGCAAATCAAGATAATTAATTAGTTGAGTACTTACGTGAGAACCTAATGAGTATAGTGAGTACTACAGATTAACTGTCAGTTCTAGTATTAAGCCATGTTCAAATTATGGATAAATATAAAAATCTGACATTTTTATGCTTTGACATTTTTCGAATTTTTTGCAACCAAAGGTACAAAAAAAGGGTATTATGAAGATTGGCAATAAATTTTGTGTAATTTATTAAAATGAAGTTTAAAGTTAAATGCATGTTTAGTGGCGCAGCCAGATTTACGGGTTACGTAGGGTTCAGAGGTTAATCTATGTAAAAAATTTCGGGCACTTATTCCAGTATCTCAATGAGAAGTTGTATGTAACACGTGTTTTTTAAATATTTTCTCTATTAAGCGATTTTTAAACTTAATTTATTATTAGTTAAAATTTTCGTTATTAGAGGTATGAGGAACCCAATTTTTCACAGTATGCTCAGTTAGTGATGATTAAAATGTAACATAAAATGTTTCTAAAAAGTGTAACATTTAGTATTTTGTGTAAATGAAAACAGTGGCACAAAATGCCCCACCAGAATATAAAAAAGCTCTTATGCTTTTTTATGCGCTTTTCCTTACTTATGCTTTGTTGACTTATTTGTTTTATGCTCTTTCTCTTTCTAATTTTACTTTGCGTTCTTATTAGCTTTTATGCGCTCTTTCTCTCTCATTATTATACTTATTAGAACATGTGCATATGTCTTAAAGTTCACGCTCTTATTATGCGCCCGCTATCTATTATTGTTAATTTGATTTAGTATTTGAATTTGAATTAGTGAAAAATTGCTGACTTGAGCGAGGTTCAAGCTCCGAACCTACCCTCTGGAAAGCAGGACCTTATGCCGCTACACCACCACGCCGCTGACAGTTCCAATGTTTTAATTCAATACATATATTCATACAGTCCTACACATTTTTTCAAATATTTTTTTCTTGTATATTTACAACGTTTTTGTACTTTTCTATGTTTTTTGAACAATTTTAAAGTTTTTAATTTTTTCGAAATTTTGGTTGATTTTCAGTATTCGGAGAGGAGTTTAGGTATTGCTAATAACTTTGGAATTACTGACGCTAGTTCTTTGTGTTTGATACCTATCTTTACATTAAAAAAAATATAATTGTCCTACGTTAAATAGTTATCGAGGAAATTGCTGATAAAGTCAAAACAATCCAAAATAATAATTCAACAATAAATAACTTCTAAACGATCAAGAATTTTTCAGTTTTCTCAACGCCAATCGATTTTTCGGAACATCTTACATATGTTTGCATACAAACATTATTACATATAACGTTTGAGGTACAGTTTTGCCGCAATTTACAAAAGAAAAAACGTATACACTTGTGAATTTTCTGAAGCTATGATAAAATCGAAAATAATTGTAGGTATACAAAATTAGAATGTTTTTTAGTTTGGTAGTTTCTAAAATAAATTTTATTTTTATTGCCACTACAAAATAATTTTGCCTAATTTTGTTTTGAGGGTGAGGGGGGAATTTAAGCCCCAAAACTTCCTCCTCGCTGCGCCTCTGCATGTTATACATTCTTCTTCAACTTTAGTTTCAAAAGTGTTATTTTTATAATTCGTTCCTCAAAAACGTTGGAACCAGAAACACTAACTTAGTAACGTTCTTTTTCATTCTTGTTTCATTTGTATTCTCGTCAATTTTTTGCTAAATACCTATTAGAGAATGGTTAGGATTAGTAATTGCGTCTAAATTTTAATGATAGTATTTTTTTGACTTGCTTGCACACTTTTCGTCACTGAATTTCCAAAAAACTGTTAGCTGTACCAAATTTGTCCTTATTTTTATGTTTTCTTAAACGAGAGTTTAAGGGCCACATAGAGTTAGAGTCTCGCGGACTTTTACAACTTTGTCCTTTATAAGAATCATCATGTATTTTCAATTTTTTTGCACATAACATCAAAATACCTAGTTAAAATTTTAATCCTTTTCGTTTAAAAGTCCTACAATACGTTTGACATTTGGAAGCAACAAGAAACTAAGATCAAAGGTATTAATTCTGATATACCAACCTTGCACACCATTACAATATATGTAGAATGTAGGTCGCTGTAATTAATTTTCAATTTATTGCTTTGTTACAATTTAATAATACAATGTTTATAACTGAAATAAATGTTGTGCAAGTTTATATTGTAATTGCTTTTGTAAAATAGTTTTTATTGTCTCGTAACTTGAATAACATTTGCATTATTGGTAAAACGAAGTTGTATAATGTACAACAATAAAATTTAGAAATTCAAATTTCTATATTTGATATTTTTGTGCTATTGTGGCATCACAGTTGAAAGTTTGTTGTTGTAAAACAAATCTAATAACGGCCTAATATATAATGTTAATTTATCTGACGTTCCGCATTAAAATTCAAAGTTTGCGATCCGTTTCGCTGCATTTCCCGCGAGTTAAAATTAATCCTTAACGATCCTCGAGCTTACTTCGACATTATAATACGTTATAATAACGCTAAACATTCAAGTAATTATCTCAGTCACTAATAAACCGTTCATATTGATAAAATTTCATTAAGATCGGAATTTGCCCACGACTCGGATCGGTTCATTAATTCGATAAATCGTCGCAACTATTTTACATCTTTGTTTCTATCATCTTCATTAATGGGTAATTGAAATTGCGGCGGTAGCAGCGGCTATTAAATATTTCGCCGGCCTCCATAAGACCTCTTTGTTTACTGTGCGACTCGTTTTTATTACATTATTAAATGTCCTCTCGTTCAATAAAAATACCATCGAATGTAATTTAATAAATATAAGTTGGGTGGCTGGGGGTTGGGGGTTGGGACAAATTGGACGACTCAATTAGGCCCCAGCCTAGATGCTATCTCGGTCAAAAACTGCCTCGCGATCGTAATTATGGCTAAAAAACAACGCCGGCTTGATTCGCCGATAAACTTCGTATTTTATTTCATTTTAAAGGATGCGACGTTTATTGCCATAAAGATTTTTAAATGAAAAAATATAATGTAGTAGTTTTGAACGTTTTATAATAATAAGGAATAATATTATACCGTTATCGTAAAATCTTATAAGAGGGAAAATACTGTCCTTTTAAAAACAAACATTCTGACAATTTTACGGCCGTTGTAAAAGTTAAACTGACATAATAAAATTTTCATATAGTTTAAACGAGCACATGTCCAACGGATTAATTTAGTGCCCAATGCTGGAACGACGCTGAGATGGCCTTTTATACCGATTATGCCACAAATAAATCATATCGTCACTTACCGCAATTAACTGTTCGAAATCAGAAGAATGTAATAAAATTTCAAACAAAAAACACAACCAGAACGTTTGCAAATTCTCAAATAACTAATAAACATCCAAGTCGTGTTAATTTCCTGCTAATAATTCCTGCGAGTTGACAGCTGGCCTCACCTTACGTTCGATAAATAATGCAATATGCAACCTTTTAAAGTTCACAAACGCTCATTACCACTCATTTTTGCCCAACATTGCAAAACAAATTCATCAAACATTTATTGTTAATATTGCTATTTGTTACGGATAAATAATTAAATGCTAAAGCTTTTACGACATTTTAATAATAAAGAAAAAATATTGACGACTATCTATCAGTAGGGCAATAAACAGCTTTTCAAACTGTTCTCACGTTTATTAATGTCACGAATTGTTTATTCCACTCGTTAAAAGTTGCTAAAAATTGCGGTTTATGCCTGGATTGGAGGAACGAACTTTCGCACGAGATGTGGAAATGCATGCCTGATGGGATTTTTAGCACCTCGCCGAATGAAAGTTTTCAATAACTTTAACAATTTTTGCCATTTCTGAAATTATTAACTACTCCACAATTTTTGTCAAAGTCAGAGGAAATAATGAAACAGCTAGCTTTAATATATCGACTCTCGACGAAAACTAAAGTAACTCATAAAAATTGTTTTTTGAGTACATACGATGACTTATGTAGGGCCCAAAATGCAAAAACAATTAGAAAAAATTTCTTTGAATAAACAATATTATTACCAAAATTTAGACCTTTTGCAATTTTCAATAATATTGAACAGTTCCTTGGCATTTAATTAACAAATAAAGATTCAATGTAATTTTTCTCAAAACTGATGTAATTTTTGAGTTACTATAGTTTTCGTTAGGAGAGTCGATATAATTAAAAATAGATTTAAGGGAAAATGTCAATAATTAAGTGATACTAAATATTTTTTTCTGAACAGGTATTTAGTAAACATTTTTACTGTGTATTTGTTTTTATTTTTATTTCATGATCAATTAGCTCAAATTCTAGAATATATAATCTCAACGACTAGAGGAAGAGTTATATCTCGTGAAAAATATCTCAAACAATTTTTTGTCATGGAAACTTTTAACTTAGGTGGATGTTCGTCATCACCACCCAAGAAATAGTTCCAGACTTTTGAATCACTCTGTACAGCGTATTAGTTTTCTTCTACCGTGCATATCATCTCCTTTAAATTAACCTCAAGACCGTAAACACCTTGTATAAAAAGCAATTTTTGTTAAATGCAAAGGAAATATTGAAACAGCTGTAATACTTAGTTGAAAAAATGTGAATAATTAATTGATGAAACCAACACGTTTTCTAAATGGGTATTTGCTAATATTTTACGGTGCTTTCATTTTCATTTCTGTTTCATGATCAAAATAGGTTGAAATTCTGAAATTAATTTGGTGACACTAAATAGTATGTCGAGATAAAAGATATGAGACAAACACGTCAAATTTTGACTCTTGTGTCTCTGTTTTATTTAGTGTTGCCAACTTAATTGTATTCTAAATTAAACTAGTTTACACGATTTATATACCTCACTGAAAGTTATAATTTCTTATAGATTTTGAGTTCAAAAAAAAATATTAAAAAAATTCACCACGTCACCTTTAAGAAATATATAATTAACAAAAATACAAGAACCGCCAAAGAACAAATCAGAAATGAGTTATATTTTACTTTGTTTTTTATATTATTTTGGGTCAGTTTTCTTTATACAGTCCAACAGAAATATTTTCATCTCAAAAACCTTTGTGTCGATCTTCGAAAACCTTCAGATCTTGATGAAAACTCGCCCTGTTTTGCTGCCTAAGTTTTGAGAAAAGAAGTTCAAATGCGAGTCAGTTAAAATGTATTTTAAGATCAATTTAAGACACATCTTGTGATAATTATGCAATAATTCAGCAACAATTTTAAATAAATTTTAAATCGGAGTTATTCCTGCAGAAAGCAAGAAAATTATTGTTCAGGTCAGAAAACTATGACGTGATAAAAGAAATTTAACTATTATTTTTGCTTGATTCAAGGTAAATAAACATTAAATTATTAATAAGTTGATTATACAGGGTGTGTCAGAACTCGCGCTCCAGAGAAAAATTTCAAGTAACTTAAGTACCAAGAACATGGAAAAAAATGTTTAAAAAATTCTATCTGTTAAAAATTTATGACATTTATTTTTTGACAATGGATTTTTATTTAGGTATGTATATTTAATGATACTGATGATCTTGTAAAGTCGCGGTCAATTCATGGTGGCCATTGAATTTATTGCAAAGTTGATAGCCTAGGGGCTAGGGCCTGACACCTCTAGTAAATATATGTTTTTTTTTTATAATTATTTAGTAAAGGTACAAAAATTTTGCCAATAAAAGCTACAAATAACATTAAACAATTACAATTTAGGATACAGCTTCCTTGTTTCATCTTCTAATATAGCCTGTAGCAAAAAAAACTTGGAAAATAATTTTTCCAACAGAAATAAATAGTCAAAGTGCAAAATTTAAAATCTCATAACTTCAAAAATTTTTTAACATTTTTTTTTGTTCTTGGTATTCTTATCTTAATTGGCTTTTTTTTCTGGGGCGCGAGTTTTGGCGCACCTGTATTAAACAAGTTATTATTATCTGTAAACTAGGCTAGTTAGTTAGTGTTAGTATAATAAAATAGGTAATGTATCACAAGACTGTTCCGGAAGTTTTGGAGCATTCCGTATATTCACATTGTAATTATGTACCTAACTGACAGTTAGGGGAAGGTGGGTTGGTGAGTCCACTATAATTTTATTTTACATAAAATTGTGTTCTTATTTGTGGTTTAATTTCCTGTATTCGAAGAGTGTTAAAACATCGTTGCAATAAAGCACAGTGTTGGTCTGGCCACACCGGCCACTGCCTCTTACAAACTGGTCGTGCAAATCATTCGTCGGCCATAATTATCCTTTTTGACATCTCCATCGCTCTAACAAATCTCTCTAAAATCTCGCACACACAATTTCACGGCAAATAACTTTGCGGAGCACATATTTCACAAATACAACAACTCACAAACCAGCGAAATAAAACGACGATGGGTGGTAGGGGGTCCGTTTGTCGTCGTGAAGGGGGGTCGTGCAACTTTTTCACTTAAACAAAACATTAGGGGCAGTTGTAGAAAACTTTGAAAATGTGCATTTGGGGGGTCTACGTAGGGGGTCTGATCTAGAAACGGATTCGATGTCGGGGGCACGGGCCCAGAATGGGACACATGGCAAAGGCCTACCGGGCAGCCACGAGCATATGCAACGAGACCGCCGATGCTAAAAACGCGCAATTGATTACTGAGACTGCAATTTGACAAATTGGTGGCTACAGAACAATGGGGAAACGAACAAAGTGGACTGGCTTTGAGGGTGGCACTGTATACAAGCTCTTTCACACAAAAAAAACTAAAACTCTGCTTTTATTTAGGTCATAACTTGTATCTCAGAAAAGTTCTGTTAAAAAATAAATAAAAGCCGAATTTGAAAATGCATACCTCTCCGGAAATTTCTGAAACATCGAAAGAATCAAGAAAAAGACTACATTGGGCGTGGTAAAAGTAAAAACGCTTAGGCACAAAAAAAGTATTTTACTCCATGGCTAAGGTGACCAATTTCAGAAAATTCGAAATCAGAACATTAATAAAAATAATTATAATAAATTTATTCCAAGCGTGCGATTCTCGAATCGCACTAAATATTTGATGCACTAGAAAATTTACCTAGATCGAGAGATTTAGAGTGATAACTGATTAATCGTATATTCTGGAAATATGATCGAAATCGCACATTAAGTCAATATGCTTTAGGAAAATGTGTACAGTATAATTTAAAGAAGGAGAATTATAGCGTTAGTAAGTAATGTCATTGATGTAGCCCAGAATCATCTAAATTTGATTTGAACAACAGAATATTGTGTGAAATCCGGTTTATCATACAAACTGTACTGTCTATTGCAGAAAATCCATTTTTTCACCTATAATTTATAAATGAAATGAACTTATCAAATGCTAAAGTAACTTTAAAAACTGTCTTTCATACAGAGGATTGGCTTATCGTCGAACTAATATTTTGCCCTACCAGAAGTTGATAAAAAAAATAATGCTGTTAGAACTTGTAAGGAGAATAAATATGTATGTGAGAAAATTTATATTTTTAAAAATCATTTTGGAAGGAATTTGAATTGAAATTTACTTTGATAGAAATCTTTGATAGAAGCGTTAATCCAGGAAAAATCTTTAAGAAAAAATTGTATTTTATCGATTAAATTAGAACCATTTTCTTTGTTTGGCAATAAGTTTCCTACTCCACAACACAAAAAAATATAGTATAGGTTTTACTAATGTATAAAAATTTAAATATAATAAGAGTATAGGATGCAAAATATTGACATGAAAAACAAAAGACAATTTTTTTACCCTAATCTAATAATTAACATATTAATTTATTGCAAACATTAAAAAAAAAATTAAGTAGGTATTTCTACGTTTAGTTGAGTTTTTTCACAAATGAAATGACGACAAAAAGAAAACTTTAAATTGAAGGACACTTTGTTTTCGCTGCAAATAAAAATCTCAAAAAACTGGACATTTAGGTGTGTTAGTYCTTAAATTGGGACAAATCAGGRCTCAAACGTAAAACAGAACAGGACGATAAAAACCTAAACATTTCCTGGCTAAATCAGGACGGTTGGTCATCACCTTATCCATGGCTTAAAAGTAAATTTTTTTCTTGTGACATTTTAWWTTTTATTTTTTTGTATATAAGAGAGKAACATGAAATTGAAAAAGAGAGGYACATGAAATTGTTAAGGTTGTATGTAGGTTATCAGAAGGACCTACAAATTGTTTTTTTTTTCAATTTTTCTTCCACATATCTGGTGACTTACAAAATCTTTTTTGTTTCTCTTATTTATTTTTTAACTTAATTAGAGCCGTAGTTTCGTCAGTAGTCAGGAAATTAACTGCTGGCATAGATTTTGGCGATAAAAACGCTTATTAAATTCCTGTTGGAGCGTTGGTCTTCTACAAAATCGAGGCGGGAGCCGGCGTCCCGTGGGGCGTCGTGTAGAGTCTCCACCCCGCGGCGTATTGTCTTGTGTCACACGTGCTGGGCCCCCTTCTGCTTTCTGGAGTGTCCTCCAGCGCCCGTGCGCTACCGGTTCCGCATATCGCGATTGCTATTCACCTGAGGGCCTTTATTGCCCAAATAATACGCACAAAAAACACGCACTTAAATAACAAAAATCGGGCCACGGAAAAATACCCAGACTTGATTAAAATATTGATTGTTTTTTCCGGTGTGTGAATAATTGACATGTTGTCTAATGGGAAAAAACAAACGACGAGGAATAATTAACCGAATTAGTGTATCTAATGATTTACTCAAGATTTATTATTCAATTACGTCGGCGGTGATGGAGGGATAATTACAAAGGGCGAAATGGTAATCGCCGGGTGCATAGACAACCAACATTTATTGAGGTTAAAAAATTATATGTTATTTACTAAAGAGTAATAAGTAGTGGGTATAAACATGCAAATTAAACAAAATAACATGCAACTGAAGGACTGGATAAGCGGTGGAAAATTTTTAGTACCACTTTGGCTGTGGTTTGTACACAGTTCAGAGCTTGAAAATCATTAAAATAATACACTGGGGGTAAGTTGAGTACATTTGCGAAAGTCTGAGATTTAGTTTTGATTTGTGGATTTTTTGCATGAGAAACGTAAATTAAAGTTATACACATAATAGACACATTTCACCTTTCATTACTTTTATGAAAAAGTCGACGATTGTTATCACTGAACATGCAAGGAAGTATTTAGACGTTTTATTTTCTTCTGTAGAGTTGTTTATGAATATGTTAAGATTTATTTCTGTTAATTATTTTTTTCATGTAGAGTAAGCGAACGAAGGTAGACAAATAAAATGTTTTTTTACCTAAATTTAAAACCAAAAACAAGTTCGTTTGAAAATTGTTGTTAACACCCTGTATAATAAAAGAACATAAATTTTGTTTCTAACCACAAAACAAAATTCCATTTTAGTTATTATCGGTCCAARACCGATAAGAACAAATAATAGATGCGATTGAATGTTGTAAAGTCGAGGCGTGAGCCGAGCTTTTATAATCATTCGAGTCTGTAATTTAARAACGTAGGCTTTTGCGGTCAGAGTTAGGTTGAAATCTAGGTCTTTTTGGGTTAGGCCGCATTAATTTTGAAAAAAAGGTCGACGTTTTATCCGCTCTTGTAAAGGGCATYTTCAGGATAAGAAAAGGAAAAAAAAGGAGGTTATGACACGGTAACTCAAAATCTRAACGATATCAGAGGCAAAACCATAACTTATGCATACATAAGTATGTTCATAAACTATTAAAACAATTCCACTAAAAATAATTTCTAAGTAACTATTGCAATTTAAACTTTTAATATAGGCAACCAATTTTACATCAAAACCTAGCGGTCTAAATTACAATAATTTGTTTTTAATACCTTACAATAAAACCCTTTAAACTAAGTCACCAGTACAATAAAACGTTTATCTAGCCCCCAGATGCCCCCTTTGATAAGCCCATTAAAAATCAATTACGGCCCAATTCCCGGTAAAAATAAAGATTAATTGACGCAAAAACACGAAGCCTCATCGCCCTCCATTTATTTACATTAAATTAAGCTTGTCTCGGCCGAAGAAAAATCAACCTAATAAGCACTCAATGTTAAACCTTCGACTGATGGACTAGTCGATTAAAAACACGCAACCACAATTAAAAGCCTCATATATCACCGTAATCTTGTCTGAAAATGTCACTCCACGTTATCATTTCACGACGACCATGCCTATCATTAAAGATGTCACATATGACGATGTAAAGTTTCAAAGGAATTTAATCGTTCAGGTTTACCGGAAGAAAAAAAGTGGACGCAGAATGTACTCGGAGAGTGGCATAAGACCGAGAAAGATTCACGGTTGGACACATCCGAATTTTTCGTCACCGGTTTTTAGAGTCAAGGATGAGTTTGCTTTAGCGTTGCCATTACGGTAAGTTTAGCGTAAATTTTTATGTTTCTGATTGTAAAACTCCCAAGAAGCGGCTCAAAACCGAAGAGAAACCACACAGAAGTTGCGAAAAATTTTCTAAAAGTTGTTTTACACAACGTTGAGAATTATTGTGATAAGAGTACGCTACATGGGTTGAAATATATCGGGGATACTTCACTCTCATTGGCTGAGAGGTGCCTGTTCTTTTAAAAAAAAAATTTCTTAATTGTATTTTTTTAGATTTTTTTGGTCATTGGCCTTTGTTTCAGCTTTCATTTTTGCCTGTTATTACATTAATAATGTTTTCGAAAAATGGAATAGTAGTCCGGTTTTAGTAGCCTTTAACCCGACTGATGCCACTTTTAATCAAATTCCTTTCCCATCAATTACTATYTGTAACATGAATCAAATAAAACGGGTCGAAGCTGAACGAATCCTGAACGAACAGTAGCAGACAAAGTAATGTGTGTCATACTTGAGTTAAATTATTATTTTAGAAATCCAATTGAGCGACAATTATTGAACGATTATTGCAACTTTAAGAATAATAGTCTTGAAACGTCCACCCAGTCACCAAGTTGGGACATTACCCAGAATTTTTTAATCCGGGTAAAACAAACCGGATCTTAGCTCGGAATAACAATTTTTTTTAGGTTGGTCAGACTTGTTCCGACACTATAAAATCATGCATTTGGCAAAACGACAAAATCAGTTGTGAGGAATATTTCAACAATGATTTAACAGACGAAGGCCTTTGTTGCTCCTTTAACCGTCTCCCTGCTGAAAATATTTTCAAAAATCCGTAAGTAGCAAATCATGAAAAAAATATATTTCAGAAGTAATTCCAGTAACGATTACACTTACCTCAACCATACATTTCCGAAACGAATTTACGACTGGAGTCCTGAAAAGGGTTTCAAAAATGACAACGACGGCGATTTGGGAACTATTCCCATCAGACCCAGCGGCTCGGGGACCCATCTGGGTTTGTCAATTGTCGTGGACGCCCAAACTGATAATTATTTCTGTTCCTCGACCAACAGTATCGGATTTAAAGTAAGAAATATGCAATTTTTGGTCAAAATAAATGTGAAAAACTGTAGATTATGTTATCGAATCCGATTGAGACGCCCAAAATTCAAGATTATGGTTTTTTGGTAAGTCCCGGAGTTGAGGTGCGGTATGTCATTCAACCGGAAATCCGGGAAGCAACTAGGTCGTTGCGGTACGTCGACGTGGGAAAAAGGCAATGTTTTTTTCAGGACGAACGTCCGTTGAGATATTTCAGGTAAGAAAAGCGGACATATCAGCATTGTTTTACTATTTTTCAGGAGTTACACGAAACGGAATTGCAGACTTGAGTGCCAGTCGAATCACACTTTAAGGAAATGTGATTGCATCCCTTATTACTTACCAAGTGAGTTTTGCATTTTTTGAATTTTTTTCATGTTCTTAGAAAATAAAAATGTTCCTGTTTGTGGCAAACGGGACGAGAAGTGTACAAGTCAGGCCAAAGGTGAGGTCTTTTAAAATATTTCGTGTTTTAATTGGGTCTTGCAGAGGACATGGAACTCATTTATGGGAACGGGTATTAAGAAAAAAAGAGTTTAGTCATTTTTTTTTTATTTATTTCCAGTTCGAGTTGTAATTGTTTGGCAAGTTGTTACGAAATGAATTATGAGGCAAGCGCAACTTCCAGTACGTTGTACCAAATCTCAAGAAATCAGAATTTGGAGAATGTGACTAATGAATATTTCGTGTACTTTCATTTCACGATTTATTTCACTATTTTGAAATTATTTTTTTTAGGAAGAACATGGCCGTGCTTCATTTCTTTTTCAAAGAAAGTCGATATCGACGACAAATTAAGAGTGAAATTTACGGTTTCACTGAAGTTTTATGTAATCTCTAACTAAGTAAACAATTTTTTCTGAAAGATTTTTTTCAGCGAATGTTGGCGGCCTTTTAGGTCTTTGTCTCGGTTTCAGTATTTTAAGTTTGATTGAAATTTGTTATTATTTGAGTTTGAAAATATTTTGCGAGTTTATACAAACCCGGAAAAAGAAACAGAAAAATAAGGAAACAAACGAAAATTTTAACAATAGTGTTATACCATTTGTGAGATAGCAAGGTCAAGCAAGAATGATTTTTTTAAAGTTGGCGCAATTACTTTCAGTTTTCAGAACCGGCTTGCACTGATAAATAAAAAGTTATTTCAGCCCACAAAATGTCACTTATATGGTGTCAATGAATTACACATACAATATTTCAAAAATAAAAAAATATAGTGTTCCATTGGTGGCATTTTCGTGCAAAAAATGTGGTCATGATGACATTTGTTAAATACAACTAATAGACCTGATGTAAAAACTACTCCACTCCTATAATCATTAAAAGAATTACAGGGTGTGCAACGTATATTTGTCCACCCAGTATATCAAAGGATGTGTTATTGTCAAGATTGAGACTCCTTTACACATACTTACGATTATTATTTGGCATAATAATAAAACAATAAATATACAAATAAAATTTAAAAATAAAATGTGTTAGTAATTTAAATCACAACCATAACAAAAAATAATTTTTGACCATCAAAAATATATTTCGTTATAAACTTACAATACAGGCTGTGCCTCGACTCGAAATCATCCAAAAATAAAACTAATAATAAAAAATACAAGAGAATAAATTTAATTCAACTGATAATAGCACCAGCACTTATTAATCTTCTCGTCCGAGACTAGAAGTTAAAGCAACTAACCTAAACAAATCGGAAATAACCAAAAAACAACTCAAACATGTACATCTCCATTACTATGACTCTCCTCGAGCTGTGTATGAACATGAACTTCATCTAAATTATCACAAACGCGTCCGCTTTCTTCTTCAGATCCTGTTGTTGAAGAGTTACAACTTTGATAATCTCCATTGATGCTATGATGATCGGAGGCCGTGACAAAATTAGCAGCTCCCGATTGTTGAGAGATAGAGCGAACAGCCCGACGGAACGGATTCTCGCTCTGTTGCTGGAAAGTGCCCCCTTCTGTGCCCCTATTATTCGAGTTAATAAGAGGGGTTGTATCATCGGCGTCCGAATCGCTGTCAGAGTCGTGTTGGGGCTCGTCGTGCGCGAACACCTTGCGCTTACAGATGGGACACACGCGCCGGTTCTTGGTCAGCCAAGGGTCGATGCATTTCGTGTGGTAAACTGCAAAAAAACAAATTCAAAAACAATACCAAAAAAATAAATAAATACCGTGATTGCATGGAAGAACTCTCAGTTTCTCGCCCTCGATATAATCATCAAGACATATGGCGCACGTCTCGTACGGGTCCCCCTTTTGGTATTTACAAATCGGAATCTTATTAAGCGTCGACGTCGGCAACCGGTGTCTCCTCTGCCTCCTCCTGTCTTTAATACACTTCACCACTAGGAAGATGATCATTACAATAAAACAGATCCCGACTACGATCGCAAAGGGGATCAGCAGATGCGTCTGAATATTAAACGGGGATTCTCCAGTGATCACGATGAAATATTTCGGATCAGCGAAGGTTGTTCTCAACATCAAGCCGGAAGATTCACTGACAAATACTGAAGGAATGTTAATTCCGGTGTCGTTTTTCGCCGACATTGGGACGAGTTGGTTCGAGTGGACATTGTGGACGACGACGGCGTCGTAACCGGCCCCTTGACCCATACGGACCTTCTGCTCGAAAGAACAATTCAAAACGTCGTTATAGCGGGGCATTAGGACGATCCATCGACCTGTTTCGTTCTCTACGTCTTTGGGGGGCGGCTTCAGGGCGCTGGTGCAGCCGTCAGGAGGGTCGGCGTTCACCAAGATACCGCGAACCACTGAACACAAACAAACAAAAGACTGACGTGAAAAAATGTTACTTGAGCAGCAGCTGCTATCAAGTGACCTCAAAGATGAGATTACACTATTTACTATGTTATCGGGAATGAACCGAATTTGGTGAAACTAAAAATTCTGTAGACCAAGAATAGCATATACTCGTTTTCATATTAATGTGCATCGAAGTAGTCGTTGAAAGGGATCATTTTAAGGTGGCAACCATGCGAAAATTCAAACAATCCTAAACTCAATTTTCCCTAAAAATTATTTTTTCAAATAAATGTAGCAAAAAATAGTTAAAATTAACAACGTAATCAACATAGGATAGGAAACATAAAGATTTTTGTTATTATTGATGTGATTAAATTTTGTGTAAGTCGGACTTTTCATTTAGACTCATTTAAACTTCTACAACCTACTTGATGCACATTAATATGAAAAAGAGTATAAACAAGATATTTATTATATTTTACCCCAGTGTTACATATCTACATGACAAATTTGTATAAACCATAGGTTAACCCATAAAATTTTTGAAAAAAAAAACTCGATCATTATTATTATTGAGCAAAAAATTAAATATAGACATGACGATATTATTAAGTTACACTCCCACAATACAAAACAATAATCAAAGCTGTGACTAATTCATCCGTTTCAAAGCATTCAATAGGAATTTTACAAATTTAAAAAAATCTAGATAATTTGATTGTTTAGTTTGTAGTTAAGTCATTAAAATAGTAATAAAAACGGGGGAAATACTCAACTAATCTTGTATAACGTGTTGCATAACCACTTGTTTTTTGCCAAAAATTAATAAAATTGTTGTGAAAACATGGATTTAAAGTTTATAATGTTTAATTATAGCAAAACATGCTTGTGATAAGATACGCTATCTTATGACCTAGTGTTGTATCATAATGTTTACCTCCATCTGACAATTTCTTCCCAAAACTGGCAGGGACATCTTCAAATTCGTCAAAGTAGAATTGCGAGTCCTTAAACACGAGCTTGATTAGAGATTTTATTGGCATTTTTGATGTACTTACAAAACGTATAGCGTAGATTTCAGCCGAGGTGTAGTGGAGTACGCACAGCAAGCAGATTAACTCCGGTTTCTTCATAACGTTATTTATATAAAAATCCAACTATCACATAATTTATCGCCAAGTAAAGTTTGTTTGGTCAAAACAGACACCCCTAAAACGGGCTTTTAACTGGATTTATCATAATAATGTGGGAATTTATGGAGATAATAAGCAATCCGATATTGTTATTGTAGTAGGATGCTTAATTAATATATGTCAAACAGTCAACCTTCAAATTACGTCTTTGAAAATAAAATAATTAACGCACTTCAAGTCGGGCGACATGCAGGGATTTTGGGGTCGGCACCAGGGGACATCGGATTCGAATCAATTTGATGACTGTTAATTCTGATTAGAGTCCGTAATTAAGAAAAATCTTCGAAAAAATAAACACCAGCACTTTTGAGAAACGATTTTTTGACATTTCTAGCATAGCTGACAGACAGTCATGCCAATTAGAATGAAAATCACTAAAATGTGTCAGTAATGTCAATTACGAAATTTTAAACCAATTAAAATAGATTTTAATGGACATAAAATGCAATATTGTTGCGTAACATGATTCAGGTTACTTGGAAGATTAAACATTTGCTCGTATTGGTGGCGTCTCTTTCTATTCGTAAGGCAAAGTTTGTCGGAAATTTTGTAGGTTATGTTTTTCCCCTTGTTGCAGTATTGTTGATTTTTATTAAGTATAATCGGCAAAAGTCGGCCGAAAATGTATACAATTTACACTTATATCAAGACCAGCTCGAGTACAACAAGAACCTTCTTAAAGAAGCCTCTGAAAGAATACAAGAATTGGAAAATAAAATCTTAGCTCTTGAGTCAAGGGTACCCAGAACGTACCCCGAAGTAAAGTTCCTAAACTACCTCTCGAGAAAACGTATTTTGGTACAATATATTCCCGGTTGTGTTTCAATGAATAAAAACGTTTTGTAGATAACTGGCGGTGCCGGTTTTGTGGGGTCACACCTTGTAGATAGATTAATGCTCCAAGGTCATGAAGTCATAGTCGCTGATAATTTTTTCACGGGGCGGAAACGCAACGTTGAACATTGGATAGGTCATGAGAATTTCGAATTAATTCATCATGACATAGTGAATCCTTTATTTATTGAAGTTGACGAGATTTATCATCTCGCGAGCCCCGCTAGTCCTCCCCATTACATGTATAACCCCGTCAAAACGATTAAAACTAACACCTTGGGTACAATAAATATGTTAGGCCTTGCTAGAAGACTGAACGCCAAAATCCTAATCGCCAGCACTTCAGAAGTGTATGGAGACCCAGACATTCATCCCCAACCTGAAACGTACTGGGGACACGTCAATCCAATAGGTTGGCAACAATGTAGTTTTGTCCCTAAACTTTCACAGTTTTGTAGGCCCTCGTGCATGTTACGACGAGGGTAAAAGAGTCTCAGAGACTTTAACTTATGCTTATGCCAAACAGGAAAACATGCAAGTCCGGGTCGCCCGCATCTTCAACACTTATGGCCCCCGAATGCACATGAATGACGGGAGAGTCGTCTCTAATTTCATTCTCCAAGCGCTACAAAATGACGTAATTACGATTTACGGGTCTGGGGAACAAACTCGATCGTTTCAGTACATTTCCGATTTAGTCGACGGGTTGGTAACACTGATGAATAGTAACTATACTCTCCCAGTGAACTTGGGGAATCCCGTAGAACATTCAATTAATGGTAATTGCTTGGAAGTTTTGAAAAGGGTCTTAATGATGATTTTTAGAATTTGCGTCAATCATTAAAGATTTAGTGGGCGGTCGAAGCAAAATCAATCATTTGGCGGAGGTGGAGGACGATCCGCAGCGACGCAGGCCAGACATCACCCGCGCGAAAAAATACCTAAACTGGGAGCCAAAAGTGGATCTCAACACCGGCCTCCAAAAGACTGTTGACTATTTTAGACAAGAATTGCACCGGTTTAAGCACTCACAAAGGAATAAGTTTTTACCTAAATTGTGATAATTATAGTTTTTAATTGTTTTAATAAAAATTTTAAAATTATGGGGATTTTTTCGCGTGGTACGACTGTCATGTGTTGGACCAATCAGAATGAACCACGAAACGTAAATTTGTTGTATTCGTGTATGTCACAAAATGGAATAATATTACTTGGAAAGTGGTTGTAAATAATGTTAAAGACAGTACAAATGGTACAATTAATGGAAACGACACATAGAAACCTCTGGTTGAAGTTAACACCGTATTTAGCGTTATTTATCTTTATTGACCGTAAGTTGTCATAACCTCAAAAATTTGCAATAATTTCAATTTTTCAGTTTCGGAATGTATAAACCAAGCCGAAGTTGACCGACATTTAGAGCTAGGGAAACAATATTTAGCTAAAGGCCAGTTAGGGGACGCTTTGAGTCATTATCATTCGGCAGTTGGTAAATATTTTCCCCGACTTTAATAAATTCTTCAACTATCAATATATCTGTTTCAGAGGGCGATCCTCACAATTATTTAACATATTTCAAACGAGGCACTGTTTATCTCGCTTTAGGCAAAGCGAAAAATGCAATCAGCGACTTTGATTTGGTCCTGGAGATGAAACCAGATTTTACAGCGGCTAGAATTAGTAGAGGAAATATTCACTTAAAACAGGCCAATTATGACTTGGCACAATTAGATTTTTATAATGTGGTAAGTGGCGATTCATGTTTTTAAGAAATGGTTAAGTACGACAAAAATTCTAGTTAAAAACAGATCCCTACAATCAGGAAGCTAATGATCTAATTGCGCGGATAGACCCAGCCAAAGAACGAGTTCGTTTGGCCGAGTATTATTACGCTCATGACGATTACATAAACGCAATTAATTTAGTCACAGAAGCTCTGGAGACAAGCCCCTGGGCCGCCCAATTGTACGAACTTAGAGCTGAGATGCATATGAACAATGGTGAAGAAATGGCGGCTGTCAGTGATATAAGATCAGCCACAAAGCTTCAAAGTGATAACACTGAAGGTTACTTCAAGTTATCGCAGTTATTATACAAGTTGGGTCACGCTTCCGAGTCCCTCAAATCGATAAGGGAATGTCTTAAACTTGATCCTGAACACAAAGATTGCTTCCCCTTTTACAAAAGRATTAAAAAAGTGGAAAAATTTTTGACTGAAGCTGAGACAGCTTTAGAGAATAAAAGTTATCARGAGTGTATCGACGCAGCTTTAAAAGCCGAAAAAAACGAGAAAGAGGTTCAAAATGTCATTTATCATGCCAAGCGTTTGTTGTGTGCTTGTTATTCAAATGATGAGCAGTCTGATGACGCGATAACAGCCTGCACTGAAGCTCTAGGTATAAATGATGATCCAAATGTTTACTGTGATAGAGCGGAGGCGTATTTACAGTCAGAACTGTACGACGACGCCATCAGAGATTACAAGGCGGCTTTAGAAATGAATTCGCAGTTTGAACGGGCGCGGGAAGGGCTCAATAAGGCCGAAAACCGGCAAAAACAGTCAGAACGTCGCGATTATTACAAAATCCTAGGTGTTAAAAGGACAGCTTCCAAGAGGGAAATTACGAAAGCGTACAGAAAAATGGCTCAAAAATGGCATCCTGACAATTACCAGAATGATGAGAAAATGAAGAAAATTGCCGAGAAGAAATTTATTGATATTGCTGCCGCTAAAGAGGTCGGTTTAATAAAAGAAATAAATCCTGGTATGTGCTAACGTTGGTGTTTCTAGGTTTTGACAGATGATGAAAAGCGAAGACAGTTTGATAATGGTGAAGATCCTCTTGATCCTGAATCAGGACGAGGAGGAATGCCCAACTTCCATCAGTTCCACACTTTCCACGGAAGTCCGTTCCAATTCAAATTTCATTTCAATTAACTTTTTATTTTGTGTTTTCGTCTGCAAAGTAAAGTCGGCAAAACTCAGGATAAGTGTGTGATAAAAAATCCAATCACGGAAATTGCCAGAACAAGCTTATTTAGTTATTTTTGTGTAAAAAGGGACTGATATCATGTACATAAATTAAATGAGTAGTTTTTACCATTTGCCCTTACATTGTACATATTTATATGATAATAAAATATTTATATTACAATTCCCTTCCCTCTCTTCTATGTAAAGACTCCATTGYGATTTATGAAAACAGCGCAGTAAGTGACTTGTGGGCACTCTAAATGTGTGTATAATTGRTTGCATACCAATCTTTTGCTTTGTTAGGTAWTGATTAAAGGTTGGTAGTCCTGCGCAATTCTTCCTSATTGGATGACATTACGTCTGTCATTCTTTTTTGACAGAATTGCATTTCGGTAAGTTAAGTTTCCTCAATTTAATTAAATTTCATGAAAATGGGGCCATTTTTGTTGAAAATAACTCAAAATCCCGCTCAGTCACGATTTGCGTGACCCAACCGTGTGTTTTTCTGGCCGGATTGTGTCATTTCCGTTCAGATAAACCTGGATTAACCTAACTTGTTTACATGTGTGTTATTTTGCAGCGATGGCAGACGCAGCAGCGAAGAAGCCTAAAGCGACCAAAACCGCGAAAGAAGGTGCGGAGAATGTAGCACCGAAAAAAAGGATTCATAAGAGACATGGAAGGTTATACGCTAAAGCGATTTTCACGGGTTACAAACGCGGTCTTCGCAACCAACACGAAAACACCGCACTTTTGAAAATTGAGGGCACGAATGCCAAGCCTGATAGCTGGTTCTACGTTGGAAAGAAGTGCGTTTACGTGTACAAAGCTAAGAACAAGACTTGTGTTCCTGGAAAACCGAAATCGGTGAAAAGTAAGGTTAGAGCCATCTGGGGTAAAGTAACGAGACCGCATGGCACCAGTGGAGCCGTCAGGGCCAAGTTTAAGAGGAATTTGCCGGCAAAGGCTATGGGACATCGCATTCGCATTGTAAGTAGGGGGTTTTATGAGAGAGAATGGGTTTTGAGGTTATGTTTGCTGTGATGTTTAAGACATTTGAAACCTGAATTTTCATTGAAAGAGAAATTTAACTGAGCACTTATCACATAAATAACTAATTCTTCTTCTGTTACGACACGTAGTGATTAGTTTAATTTTTTTGTTGCAGATGTTATATCCCTCCAGGATCTAAACTTTTTACATTGTAACATAAGTTATAAAAAAATAAATCAATTTTTATTGATAATCTGTCTGTTTGATTGTCCTTTTGGCCAGTAATTTTTAAAACAAATGGTGTATTTTCTGTGCTAGTAATAGTAGTGAGAAATTATATTGTCTCCCAATGAACAGACTGCTCAATTTTTTGTTTACTTTTTTTTTTTAAATAGATATATTTGTTGTGTTCGCTGGAGCTGGAAGAAAATAAGACACATAGATTTTCTCTTGCTCTTTTGCGCTTTTTAGCAAAATATTGAAAACAGATGAAAGTAAGTGATACAAAGGGTCTACAAATACCTTGGAGGCCCAATTTTGTGTGAAATTACTTTTTAAAGGCAGTTTCAATATGAAATGAAATGTTTCCTCAAATATTTATTTAATACACAATATCATTATCAAATAACAATATAAATACTTTGTCTGAAGTGAGGTACAATAAGAAATGTGCACCCGATCTACACCACAAATTGGTAACACATTACAACAAAWCATCACATTCTATTCTGTGAGCTATATACAATATATACACTACATTTGTCCGCAATGTACTCCACCAACCCCAACCCCTAAACTAGCACAATATTAGCGACCGAACTATTCACCTCCTCTTCCTCGTAYCCGCTCTCGTCACTACACGCACTCTCATTCTCGCCTTCCTCCTCGCACATCTCCCTCGTCTCCAAACTCCTCCTCTTGAACACCTTCAAGGAACTGAAGTCGGCCTGGCTCTCCCCCACGGGGACCAGCGAYACCTCCTCGTTGCCTARAATCTTCAACCCGCAATACGCGTTGACTCTCTCGAAACTGCGAACTCGAGCCAACACGCAGCCCCCGACTTTAAAATCTAAATCAGTCTTTTTCGGCTCGTCCTCCTCGGAGATAGCCGGGAAGACCGGCTGGTCCAAGTCTGAGGTGACGGTGGAGGCCGACTCGCAGCCACTCGAGAGGGACCCCTCGTCGCTGTCGGGGGGCAGCAAGTCGGGTTTTTCACTCAAAGCGTTAAACCAGGCCCTTTCGCACGACTCGAGGAGGTCGTTTCGGAGGGAATTTTGCACCAACTCCTCCAAAATCATGTCGCTTTTCTCGTCGAGGGTCAACTCTTTGCAGGAGTCATCACAGGCATCTTCGCGGACAGGTACTATCGTCGACTCTTGGAGCTTCCGAACAAAAGTTTTTCGCTTGTCAAGCAGAGCACTAGTACTGTCATAATGCCTCAAAATCTTCTTGTAAACATTTTTGTTCGGCTCGGGGGTTTCCTCCTCTTCCTCTATTATTTCTTCGATGCTGGTCAACTTGGGGGCGGATTTCGATCGCTCCAAAGGGGGCTTGTAGTTGTGCGATCCCGTGCTTAGTAGAATCTTCCTCCTGGGGATCGTGGGGTTCTCGTAGACCGAGTTAACAAGGGATAATCGTGCATTTTGACGCGAGATTTTGTCTCTCTTGAACTCGGCCAAAGCCAGGGCTAGAGCTTGCTTTAGTTGGTTTTCAATGAGTTTGGCGATGGCCGCCGAGGGGCACAGCACCGCGTGACAGCGCAATTCGTGTCGGAGACGGCGGCCTTCGTGGCGGTAGACCCAGCAGAAGAGACGCGGAAATTGGGTGGGGGCTGAACAGGTGGTGAGTCGGTGGGCCCAATATTCGGTCAGGCCGTGGTCTTTGGTGGTGGCTTTGAGGCCGCCGCTGCTCACAGTGAGCTGCATGCGGACGTCGGGACGGGACGATTGCGTGTAGTTCCGCCATAAGGTCGCTAACGGCTTTTCCACACAGCCGTCACCTGGAAAACGGAGTCGGTGAGAACGTGCCGAGGTAATTAGCGGTTTAATGAAAGGAGGAATAAAAGCAAGAAGTTGACTGAATGAACGGGATGTGCCAACAAAGAGGCAAAAAGTCGTCTGCTTATTTCTATTACAAAAATTGGCTTTGTGGTGCATGATCTCAACGTAAATTTTGTACCAAACTATATTCTCATAATTAAAAAAGATTGTCATTCATTATGAAAAATAAGGTTTTCTTCAAATGTGAAACATTGAAATAAACTCGAAAGTTGCGAATTGGACGAAAACGCAGTTAGCTAAAAACAATTGCCTTGAGGCGATTAAATCTAAATATTCGAAACGTTTCTAAATTGGGAACACAAATTTGAACCCAAAATTCATGCAGAGGTACCGTTTTCGGCGCCCCCTATATCGGAAGAACCATTGCGTTATATGTCATGCAGAGGTTCTTTGACCCTTATTCTCGTCCATTTATACTTTCCCAGTGATCGGCGATGTTCTTTGGAAAGCTTTCCCCGCGCAATTCTTTTAAACATCACTTGGAACGTGACTCAGCTCTCCGAAAAATGTCAGAAACGCATTACCAAATTGAATTTTGATTTCTCCGAAGCCATTTCTTTGTCATCACAATTGCTTTTTCACGTAAAATTGAAAAGTATTAAATTCAATTAGAGGTTTCCTGGTAGCCTGGCGCCGAAAACTTTCAAGGAATTTCACAAAAAAAAATAGAAATCCACACTTTATTTAAAATGATTGTTAAAATAGAGACTTTAATGAATGGAAGTTGGTAGATCCAGTTAAAAAAACTTCAAAAATTAATAAATACCAACATGACAAAAGAAAGTCCCACTGTTGACACTCATTTATTAGGGTTTTTGTCCATCAGTGTTAGCACCACTGCTCTAAAAATAGCTCAAAATGACTTAATCCCCATTATTGCTCAAATAAATTTGCAAACACACTAATTAACGTTATGGAAAGTTTATCAAATTTCGCTTTGTTATTAGAGCAAACAAATTTAGATTTGGCGATGCACCAGACCGATTGGCAGCAGTGTGCAAATTGACCGGTCATTTTCCAAAGCGCCAAATTAAAATTTACTCAATTCAAATGCCGTTTAATCTCGAGAAACAGGATTTTTTTATCCAGATCGTTTCTTTTCTCACATTGGGTGTTATCAAGTGTCTTGATTCCTTTATTTTTCGACTTCCTGTAAAACCTCGCTTTTATAGTCAATAACCTTAGCGTAAAAGTAGGTATTTCATTATGAACTTTGTTTAGAAAGTGCACTTAAACGGTTACGAGTATTTGTATAATGCAAGGTCAGGAGTTCTTGAAAAACTTTTCAAAAAATACGAATTAATTTCTCTTTATACAATGCGATATTAAGTTTTTCTCACAACCGGTTCAACTGTTAATTAATTATGACAAATATTCGCCGAAGGCATTCTCAGTTTCCCTATAATAGTTATAAATATTTTGCAAACGCTTTAGCCTTGAATTTGGACTTGCAAAGAAGGTCGAAAATTCAATTTAATATCAGGTTTTTTATTCTAATGACACTTCCGAGAACAAGTGCCATATTTTTGGGACTATTTCGACTTAATTCGGTTGAAAAACAAAACAAATCGAGTTTAATCAAGTAATAAACATTCCTAACGACGTCCAAACAATAACAATTTAATTTTATTGATTGGTGATAATCAATTGCAATTTGGTACTTGGACAACAGAAATTAACTTAATTGTAATTTAAAATGCTTGACGTTAAAAATGTTCAATTATTCATAGCTCATTGCTCAACAGGTGGCCACGACAAAATCATATTTTCGTTCAAACAAAATTAAAACTTCAAACTAAGCAAACAGTGCCCATTTTTGACACTATCTTTGTCTACAACAAAAATTTATTTTTTAGAAATAAAAACAATATTTTGTCCTTTTTTCAGTAAACGATTTGCGTTTTGTTTTTGTACATGTTCTTTAAAACCAATCCAAAAAATACTGTTTTGAGCTTTTTTCAGGATACATTTTCTGTGTCACGTAGTTTATTTAAAGATCCGGGATTCATTTACTTGAACTTTATACCAATTTTCTTTCGTCGAGGTCAAGAAAATGAAAAACATGCAATTTTTTTTCTATTTCTTAATGGTTTTGTTTTGTCGGTTTTATTTGGCATCTCACAAACATAATTATTATATATAGTAAAATTGTTTTTTTGAACATAATTACAGCTATCTATTTAATTTACGCAAACCTGTTTAAATAATTACAGCCAAGGAGGAATGAAAGAGTATTTTATTGCGTTGCGATAGGAAAAAGCTTTTTCGATTACATTGTAAGAGTAGGCTGCTACAAAGAAACGGACACGTGTCATGTAATTACCGGCCATCAATGCAAGATTGTTTTTGGTGACTTTTCGAGACAGTTGGTAACGGCGGCAAAAGAATGAGCGCCCATGCATATTTCCTTCAAAAATCCATCAACAGTGAATCCTGTTATTATCGAAGAATTTTTTTGTGGTCAGTGCTGCCACACGTGGGTCGCGAAAATCCCACTCGTGCAAAAACTTGCTTTGAATTGTAAAATATGAATTTGTTGTTTGTTGTTGCACTCGACGTTTTTCATCCGAATTCAAGGCCGCGAAATATCTTCACTTAATGAGCCCGGGTTTACCCAAGAAGTGTGAATATCGCTGCATTATCGCACTTAATTGGATTATAATTATATAAATATTTGGGGACATTACCGAACAAGTAAACAATAACAGATAATTAATAATGTTAAACGTAACAAATCGAAATTTCACCAAGACAAACAAAGAAAAAAATGTCTTCTTTTTTACTGTAGTTATTAAACTGCCTCGTTAGTTTTTAATTGCCTGGAAATAATTGTGTAATAAAAAACTTAATGAAGATAATCGAAAATGTGTAATAACTCGTAGCAATTGCGAGCCGATTTTCATTTCGGCTGTTGCTCTTTAACTTGAATTCTTGTTAAGTTGCACAAACTGGATTGACTTTTTCTACTGGTTGCGTGCAAGAGGCAGGAATTTGGGTCAAAATTGAAGTGTTAACAAGTAGATTTTATTTACTGGGAATTTAAAAGATTTAAAAAAAATGACATTTTTCTAAAAAAAAAAAACAGGTTGTCAAAAAGTACCCAAAAGGATTATTTCTGGCACTCATCTAGTCATAAAAGACTCACGGTAATACTAACAACATTAGCCAAAAATTTTAAGAAGAAAAATGTAAAAGTTTGATGAACTGAACTGGATTAAATTTTCTTAATTGCGATTGCGTGTAGACGCAAGAATTTGGGTCAAAGTTGAAGTGTTAACAACTAGATTTAATTACGATATGAGGATAAAACGAGATTTAAGAAGCCTCAGTCTAAGGTTGAGGACAAACTCAACAATTCAAAACCATTTTTGACGTAATTTTTCGTCATTTGACCTTTTTCGGAGCTGTTATTCAAGAAGATAAACGAGTGATGACTACTGTTTTCAGTCGGATCATAAAAGAGAAAGTATATTTAGTCATTAGCATATTGGAGTGAAAAAACTAAACTACAATTCAAACCACAAAACGGTTATTAATTTCAGACAGATAATTACACTGCATATTTCTCTCACACTAGAACAGTTTTTTTCACATGTTTGTTACGTCACACTGGTAGGAAAGCGGTTTGACCAAATTTGTCACTACAGTGCGTCCAAAAAAAGTCGCGTCACAACGGTGACGTTTCAGCGGAGGCGTCCTGTGACTAATTCCGCGTAAAAACTTCGCATGAATAATTATCCATCGGGGCAAAATAACTGAAAATCGTTAAAAAAGGAAAATGCATTTTCAGTGCAACGACCGATGTTATGTGGTGTTTCATCAGAAGAAAAATAACGAAATGATGCTTTCACCAAGGATTTCACCGCCGGAACGATTCATATTTGTTATAAAGTTGAGTTAACTCTGTAGTGAAGCAAGACGTGTTATTAATTTTATAAACTCCATTTTTTACCAGATAGATAACTAATTTTTAAGTAGTTTTATTGCAAGCAATTTCCAAAGACCTTGTCTCCGCAGTCCACACTATCCATTTTTTAATTTATTTTGCAGTGTTTTTTAAATAGAAAATATTTTTTTACAAAACAGTAAAAGACTTCACGAGTTCGAAGAACGAGTGGAATGTTCGGCTTCAATTTCACGAACATAATATCTTCGATAATTTATCAATTATTCATAACAGGTGTTATATTCGAAATAATATGAATGAAATAAAATAGTTACTGAGATTCCTTGTTGATTACAATATTTTGTGGAACGGTCTTCTTTGTGATTTCATTAATTTCATTGTTTGTTGCCTGTCCCCATTGACTAGTAGCGAAATAGTATATTACATAACGAGCACGAAAAATGATAAATAATGCACAACCAGGAAAGTTGCGCACGAGGCGTTAGCCGAGTGCAGGTAATACCACGAGTGCGTTAGACACTTTCCTGCAAGTTTTGTAGACTATTTTTCCTACGACCATAAATATTTTTTTTCTTACGAACATATTTTTTTTCATAACGATTTATTTTTTATAATGCATACAAAAATACGATGAATAACGATTTATTTTTTATAATGAATACAAAAAAAAAACGTTAAATGAAATAATACAAAACATTCGAGTGTGAATTGTGCGTTAGATTTCTAATACACAGTGCGAAAACAAAACGCACAGGTTTCCGATCTCGAAAATTGCCAATTTTCGCGCATATGTAATTGTTCTTATGTTCTAGTTTCGTATATGGTCGTAGGAAAAGATGTTTTTCCTACGACCCTAACAGAAAGTAAATTTTTTCCATCCTCCTTTCAAAAAGGAAAGTGACCAATTTTACCTCCCTTATCCGTCAGAACTACAATAAAAATAGATACAAAGAGAACAAGAAAATAATAATTGATCAAAATTAAAGTGCCATAAAAATGTGATCATGTTTTGAGAATGAAATTTTGTGTTATTGCGTTTTTTGTACAACTTGAAAATTTTTTTCGATAAAAATTGAATAAAATGTGGATAGTTGTAATGCTTAGATCATAGCTTTTGGAAAAAAATTATGGTGGGTTGCCATATAAAAAAAATATAAATTCTGCAGGACTCAAAAACAAGAAAAAAATCGAAAAATTTCATGATCAAACATCACCATTCATCAATTAATTTTTTCAAAAAATAAATAGTTTAAGCAAAAAACGTTTGGTTCCATATACTTTTTGTTCACCTAGTACATCCTCTCAAGGAAGTAAAAATTTTACCTTTCCATATGAATATGCTGCTAGATTTATAAACCGAAATCTGCCGACTTTCTAATTCAGCTCACTTTCTTAGAAGTGCGGTTTGCAATTTACACAAAATTTCAATTGAAAAACGTTTCCCATGATGGCTTTTGTCCGCTTTACTACAAATATATTTTTGGTTGGTCCACCTCATTTTATTATCACAAAATCAAATAAAAACACTATACCACAATTTATTTGACAAAAATGGGCATATAATTCGTCTGGTGGCAAATCTACTATTTTGCGGATAAAGTTGTATTATTCTGACAATATAATCAAATAAAAACGCATAATGTCCATAGTTTTAAAATCATCTTATTACCTACTTACTTTCGTCATTACGACTTTCAGTTCTGTATTATATCTAATTATATTTTCGATAATTTACGGATAATTTTTGATATGTTAGTCGATAATTTGATGACGTTTCTGTTATTGTGGGGACAAGCTTATTTATTTATTGATTGATAAATCACATTTAAGAATAATTGGAATTGCAGTCAAAGGGAAAAACTGGTGAAACAAAATTTTACCTTTGGCCCAACCTGTGACCACGTTGCCCAGATAGGCGACCCGGTAGGTCGGGTCCGGAAGTGAAATGGACACACTGGCCGACTTCCTGAGCCGGAGTCGATTCAGCAGCGTCTTGAGCATTTTACGGCCTCTCTCCTTTTGTAGGTTTTTTCCGGGCATTTCGCTGTTGAGGGCCTCTATCGAGGGTACTTTTTTCACCGTTTTGGTCACAAACACCGCGTCCACAACATCCTCTTCCTGTTCCATTTCTCGACAATCACTGGTTATTTCCAAAAATGACTAGTTTTCAATCCAAAGGAAATGGTGAAAGATACGAACTTCCGTCCAGTGGCGGCGTTACGTCATGTTTGAGGGCCCCCTGGAACAAGTAATAGTCGATTTGATAACTGGTTTTTCGGCGAGACAAGTGTTATTTCGTGTCGTAAAATCGATATAATTTCGTAAAGAAGAAGAAGAATTTCATCGCACGGACAACCAAGGTCCACTACATTCACAACCGTTGCAAAACCGTTTCGATAATTCATACTTGGAAGATAGCGCATTTCTTTTGTTCAACAGAACTAGTTTAGAGGCCAATCAGCTGTTTTTGTTTTAATGTGTCTGCATGAAAAGCAAAAATTCTGGTAATGGTTGAAGGTCGCCCGATTTGCATGGACCATCACTGATGCGATGAGAGTTTGTTTCAAATTATCGCAACATCAAGTGCCCGAGGCGCATACAATGTGGGCGAGTTTTTCGGCCCACCGATTAGAAGTGTTTGGTAACGTTTGAATTTCGAATAAAATTACGATTTGACAAATAAACAAAACGAAATTTCACAACACACAAGACTGGTTTTTGGGGACCAAGTTTTCGTATTTGTCTTTCTGCTAAAACAAATAAAAAGCTTAAATTTTACACAAAGTCGTGGAAAAAACATGTCTCAGTACTTTTCTGAAAGATTATTTTTATTATCTGCAAGAATTACAATACGTTGGTTAAATTTCTGATCAAAGTGACCTGTGACTTTGAAATTAAATTGGCAACAATGAATAATGTAAAGTGACTAAAATATTGTTATTATTGTGGTATTTGTCGTCAAGTACGCCACAAGTTTAAAATCTTAATTTGGCAACATTGACTTTCAAATGCAAACGTCATAATTTTATAGTCAATTGTCATTCAATTGCAAGGGGTCACCGCTGACATATACCTTAAATAACCTGATATCACAAACTATAGAAGAAAAGTGATAATTCAATGTTGCCAATAAATTTATTTGTCACAATTGTTCGTTACTGCCAGTTTAATTTTAAGTCGCAGCCCACTTCGATCAGCAATTTTGTTGACCGCATGGTATAATAAATTCAAAATCCAAAAAAGATATTTTTCTTAAACAAAAATATAAACAATTTGTTTATATTTTTTTGACTTTTTTGTTTTAAAATTTTTGCCAGTTTCTATTGCTTCCTTTGCAGCTCCCCATCAATCATAACATTGGATAAAATCCTTCAAATTAATTAATTAATTGCGAGCTAAATGTCGGCACTACACTTAGCCTTTTTTGGATTTAACTCATTTATAAACTGTCTGTCGAAGACATAATTGATGAGAAACGTTCACGAGATGAATATTTCCAGATAAAATTTGACAGATTTTTGACATTCCATGAAACAATCGAAGGCTTGCGAAACTTTCCCATTCTTTTAATTGCGGGAATTGCGAAACAATTGAAAGATGCGACAAGTGACCTATTGAACTAACAAGTGGTCAGGAAATGCTCGTCACGGTGTACCTACTTGATTTCGAATTTTCCAAATTTTTGGTCAAATGTCAACTGACCGAAACTATGACAAGTTATGTAATACATACGAGATTTTTTCTAGTTTTTTTCCAATTCCAACTCACTTTCTATACGCTATTTTAGTCACAAATTAAAATAAATCATTTTTAATTGCCACCATCATAGTTGTTGGTATTTAATTGTGAAATAGAGCGAACATAATTTGCCCACGATATTCCGATATAAATTCAGTTGAGATTTTGAAAAAATCTTTTTTTAATTAAACTTTTCTCAATTAATCATTCGGGATTTTTTCAACCGCGACCAAGACCAATGGTACGGCTTCCATACCAGCATGGTACTAATTACCCATCCGAGTAATAACATCTAAATCGACGTCGGCCGTGCACAACAAAAACGCATCAATCTGTCATTCCTAGCACCCTACGATTTGCCAATTTTCGGCCAATTAAGCACCGTTTAACACTAAACAATTGCCATTCGCCCGCCGCAGTCTACTCACAATTTTGCAAAAATTCTCAAGGCCCATTCACATAATCCGTAAAAAGTTCGAACTCGTTTGACAGCGCGACCACTTGCCAGCAACGCTTTGGAACAACTGCCGGCCGGTACACAAACAAGTGAATATCATCGCCATCGCCATCAAGGTAGCAAAGCTCCACGGCCTACCGAGTCGCCGATAAAAACAACAACGCGGGCGGTTCGTCTTTCCCGAATCGTCCTGTATAACCTCAAGGTGATTTTTTCAATTGTTTTTGGATCTTCACCAGGAAAAAAACCTGTTTTTTGATAATTCCTGTGTTTAATTGATAAGTCAAGGCTGCGCAAATTGTTTCGAGATTAGCGTAACAAGAAATATTACTTTGTCTTTTTTTTTGGGGCCCCATTAAGAAAGGTGCTTTAATTGCCGGCAGTCGTGGGTGGGTGGCAAAAATGCTTCAATTGATCATGATTCAGAGGTGATTCTTTTAAGGCCTTGAGCCGTCTTGGCGTAGACTATTTCAAGTCGTGATCGGTCCATTTACCCAGAAATCTCCACGAGGAATGAAATACATATTTAAAAGCGACTGCTTTTGAGCCGACCTGAATACATAATTGCAATTGATTCGAAGCCTTTTTTGGGATCGATTAATACCGTATGAGGGAAAAGCATTCCAGTTAATATGGACAGTAATGCGAATTATTTCGGTCCCTTTGTAAAATATTAATGAGGTAGATGGAAAAACTGAGTTTGAAATATTTCAAAAGTAAACACACGGGGTAATAAAACAAGCGGAAAAACACTAAAAAGCGAACATGTGGGATTTTCAAACAAAAGTCGGGTTTTGGGTGAAAGCAAACACTTTGGGAAATAAGAAGGATAAATAGGAAGCGTCGGGGTTTTTAAAAATAAATCACAAACAAAGCCTGAACAAATAATAAAAAAAAGTTCGTCGTTTTAAAAATAATAATTTTTTAAACAAACATTTTTTTGTTTTTTATTATATACAGGTGGTCCCGATATAACCTGCTAAAAAATTCAGAAGAATCCAACAAGTCCGGAAAACCCCTTTCTATTAGGTCAAAAATAATGAGGATAAATAACCCCTATCCACCAAGAATCGATGCTACTAACCACAAAAACAAATTAATTGTTAGTGTTTGTAACCATACTTTCGCAAAGTCAACACACAAATTCAACTTGATAAATGTCAAAAGTGTTATACATATAAAGTACTTATGTCCCCGGATTGAATTTACAAGAGGAAAAAAAAATTATCTTTGATTTTGAAATCAAAGATAATTTTTTTTCCTCTTGTAAACTCAATCCGGGGACATACTGTAGATACCGTTGCTAAAGAAATTGCAATTATTGTTGCAAAGCAACCAGAATTACCTTTTCAATTACCTCACTAGTGCTTTAGACTCAATATGAATTAATTTTCATCTCGAAAACGAAAATACATCAGCGAGTGGCTGATGAAGTCTATCAATGACCATAATAATCGCCTGAAATTATTCTAGGAATATACAGAAAAGAATTACAGTAAAAGTTAATGTTTTTTTAATAAAACACGCCACGTTTTTTGGTATTTTTGGATGTAGCTTTTTAATAATTATGACACAGAAATTGATAGAACTAGAAAAGTAGAAAAGCGAAATTTTTATTGTATTTTGTACCTTACAAAGTTTGGGACTAAAATAGTTTTAAATAAATTTTTGAGACGGCCTCTGTATACTTGAATATAAGCTGTGACTTGTATGCAAATTTTTAAGTATTTTTAAATAAATCATTATTTTTTCTGTGACAGTATTAAAAAAAATTATAAATGGTATTTCTTTACGTCATACCAAAGTAATTTTTTAATGTAATTCACACGGACGACATAAAATTACTTAGATTAGAACATACTAATGTCGTAATTGT
The DNA here is from genome assembly GCF_015345945.1 of Tribolium madens. Taxonomy (NCBI): domain Eukaryota; kingdom Metazoa; phylum Arthropoda; class Insecta; order Coleoptera; family Tenebrionidae; genus Tribolium; species Tribolium madens. The sequence continues at coordinate 5,478,661 of NW_025401068.1, forward strand.
GGACGTTCTAATTTTATAATTATACAGACACCTATATAAATTATTGCATTTATCACTGACAGAAAAATGTCATTAGACAGATCACTTTGGAATATTTGTAATAAACACGGCTGAAGGTCAGGCAGAATTCTCAAATTTCGCAAGTAATACATGAATTTTAAACGTTATTTAGGAAACAATAAAAATCCAGGTGATATTTTTAGCTCTCATTAAACTAGCGAATTGTTCAAACAGTATTTTTTAATTAATATTGACTCATTAGAGAGGCAGTAAAAGCGATCCAAACAAAGTATTTGTTTTTTGCATTTGCATCAATTTAGAAATTCAGTAAAGATTTGGAGCACAGGGCCGGTTTAACCGAAAATGCAGCCCTCAGACTTCCATTAGCCTTTGTTTGGCAAAGGTCAAACCGGTATTCAAACCCGGAAAAATTAAATTTTATTGATTACAGTCCGTTCCTGCATTTCTCGTTCTTGTATTGCCGCATTTACATAAAGTAATTGATTTTAAGGCCGAATTATGCAACCGTTGAAATTGAGAATAGTTCGCAAAAATCGAACTTTGCGTGGGTTTCGAGTTGAAGAACCTCTCAGGTTCACGTCCGCAGGAAAATCTCGTCAGTGAAAAAAATCCCCGAAAGTAAAAGCGTCCGAAATCCGATCAATTAAGTGATGATAACCGAATTATCGCAACTTTCGCTTCAGTCGGATTTTTTAGTTTCGCAATTAGGTTCGGAATTCGAATCGCTGTATGATGTTATGCAGGAGTTTTCCTTTTTGGAATTGGAAACATGCAAACATGTTTAGTACAGATACAGTCGGTGCGATTTTTCTATAATTCTCATTAAATACATCGCAAGGATGATTAATGGGAGATGTGAATTCCGTTCGGGAAAAATGATGCTATTAACAACTTCTGTCAGGCATAATGATTGTTCACTTTTATACAACAAACATTTATGGCGAGAACAATGAGAAACTTATGGCTTAGGCAGGCCTTGACTCGGTACAAATTTCAAAAATAAATACGAGGAAAAGTCAAGAATCGGAGATAATTTGTTTCAAACACATAAACAATAATTAGTGTGAAAAAAATTAAGATGGAATATTATTTCACATCCTCGAAAATTTGAAGCGTAATGATATTATACAGTATGTACTTACTTTTCAGATCTTTGCGCTGATGAAGTTATAAAACATGTATTTCGAAACATCGACCACACCTGACTGTTTAATTTACTGATAATTCAAGAGGTGTTTCCCTATTTCAAACAATTTTGAGCGATTTAAATCGTTTTGAAACCAGAAATCAACTTAATTCAAAAAATGTACTGGGAAAAGTCAGAAAATCGTCGTTTTAGGACTATTTTCCGCCAGATAGTTAAAGTTTTTAGTCTAAATAATACCATTTCAGCAGACCTCTAGCGGCTTAGTCAGTTTTTGAAACAGAAATTAAATTAAATCAAAAGTTTTTGCTGAAACAAGCCAGGAAATCGTCGTTGTAGGTCATAATAGGTAACATAATTTTCAGCCGATTCTGAGCCCCTTATGTAGATCGTTTTGAAACCAGAAATTGACTTAATTTAAAAAAAAAATCCGAAATAGGCATAAAATCGTTTATTTGTATCTGAAAACGTTATTTCAGCTAATTTCAAACGATTTAGATTGTTGTTGAGCTAGAAACTCACATAATTCAAAAGATTTTGCCGAAAGAAGCCATACAATAGTGAAATATTGAAAAAACAAACCAGAAAGTTGTCGTTTTGGATGTAAATAAAGCCATTTCAGCGAACTCCCAGCGTGTTAGCTTGTTTTTCAGCCAGAAATTTACTTCGTACTTAGATTTTGCCGAAATGAGCCTGAAAATCGTCTGATGAATAACACTATTTTAACGAATTCTGAAAAATGTAGCTCGTTTTTGGGACAGAAACTTACTTAAATTGTATGCAAAACTAATAAACTTTTAAAACATGTAAACATTTTGTTCTTAAGTTCAAATTTTTTACAAAGCCTTGAATTTCTCAGAAATGCATTAGAATTTCCGGCGTTAATTTATCTTGCTCTGAAAAAGTGATTGATGCATTTTTGTTGATCGAATAAATTTGCGGTAATATTTTCTATGATCGTCACTGTATGTTTAATGAACATAAATTTCCGAGTTTACAGTATGCTTGCGCTATTAATAATCCTCTCGTCTATTACCGGCATTACGGTCCCGTTTTATTAGTCCTTACTCTCTCGAATAAGAAAAGCCGCAATTACACATAAAATTTACGACTCTCTCGATAATTAAATATTGAAATCCAATCACCGAAAAGTCGACTTCCCGATTAATTTCCCTGTCTATTCACATCGGCGATTAATTAAAACTGCAACATTTAGAAACCTGGAAGTATCCATAAACGAGATTATTAATTAGTTCTTGAACCAATTTATCTCACAGATTGGTAACTCGTACGATTTTATAGCGTTGTAAAACATTTAACAAGATTAAGGCCGAATTAATACGACATTAAACAAGTGCATTGTTGCCTTAACCGCAATTGGAGACAAACTCTTGAATCTCAGATTTATTTGACGGTTTTTTCCAGACTCCGTGAGTAAACAATATTTAATTCTAATAACGGGTTTGCATATCGTGATATCATCACAAAACGCGCAATTAGAAGACCGAAAAATATGACCACCAGAGCGTGGTAAATGGTACCAAAAACGGGGTCCGTGATGTATCTCGTTCCGGGTACCGTTTTATAAAAAAACCAAAATTAATTCATAAAAATCAAGCTTTTAATTAACTTACAGTTTGAGATGTGGTTATCACCCACTTAGAACCTTATCAAAAATTAGGTTTTGGAGTTAATAACCCTGGTTTCGGATTCTTCAATGAAGCAGCGAGGAACAGTTAGTGAAAACCACATTAAGGCAAGAATTTACGTTTGCTTATGGTTGCTTTTCACCGATGCGAAATGTTAACGACTAAACAAAACATTAAGCGGTTGGCAAAAGACGTTTATTCCGCCACACGGTCGTAAAAGAAGATGTTAAGAAAGAAGATACTAAAACTTGAAATGTTCTTTGATTTTTTAAACTATTTCTCCAATTTTAAAAGGACAAACAATGGATTGACTCCTATAGCAAATTGTTTTCTAAAGTAAAATTTTGACGAAGTTGTGAAATGATTTTTTTTTTGTCGCTCTGTACTTATTTTTGACGATGGATGGATTTTCACAATATCCGCTAAATCCAGACGATTGTAAAAGTGTAACTAATTTTTACCTACCATAATTAATTTTCCAGATATTTGTCAAATTATAGACGATTATAGTAGGTATTAGCAAAAATTTTTAGCAATGTATGACTATTTTTTTATAGCCGAGTCGATTAATATAACTATTTTTTTTATAGTCGAGTCGATTGGTAAATCGTCTTGAAGTTTACTTTTTCTAACGTAAAATTGTCCAGGGAATTCAAAACAGTAATTAGTTTATTCATTTGATATTTATTTTTTTAAATGTAAAGTCTGTTTTTTTTTAATGGAAATTACCAAGTCAAAATTTTGGTGAAAAAATTGGTAGCAGCTTGTCTCCATAGCCACAAATTTTGTTTGCTCTTTGTTTCTGTCCCTAGAAATTTTGTTAAAAAATTATGGTTATGTTTTCAAATTGAGATGTTGTYAAAATTTTGACTTTTATGAATCTTGTGTGCCTGTTTGCTCTTTGAAAGCGCTATAAWTGAATACCTGAGGACAGACATCATTACCTAAGGTCTAAAGACAGAATTCAGTGCTAATAGTTTTGACAGAAACACACCGCAAGTAAGTACAATGTTGTGGACAAAAATGAGATTCTTGCTACAAAAACTTTGAAGAAAAAGAATGTATATACAGGAAAAAGTTATTTAGCAAAAGATACAAGTAGGTATTACGATGATTGGCAATAAATTTTGTGTAATTTATTGAAATGAGCTCAAAGTTGATGCATTTTATAAATTCTTCTTCAGCTTTGGTTTCAAGATTATTATTACTTCTTCAACTCATTCCTCAAAAAACGATGCACAAGACACTAATTTAATTGCGTTCTTTCCGAGATTCTTTCTTATTCATGTTTATTTTGTATTCTTGTCGATTTCTCACTAAAAATTAAGAATATTTGGCAAACCTGCATTACAAATTGCGTCTACATTTTAACGTGCCCTTTTTCTAATTTCTTGCTTGCGAACTATTCGTTTCCAAATTTCGAAAAACTGTTAGTGTACCGAATTTGTTTCTTTTTTGGTGTTTCGTCTATAAATTTTCGTAGACGATTTTTTGTGCTGACGTTTAATGACATTGTTATCAAATTAATTCGAAAAACCGGAACTGCCAACTTCCTTTATTAAAATTACCATGAATGAATTTACTAGTGATGCCAACGTTAAGACTGTTTGGCATTTCCATTAAAAAAAAACAAACAGACTCTAGGTCAATAATAATTAGTCCTTTTGATTCTTATCTTAAACCTGACAAAATTGGTGGGAAAAAGAAGACAAAAAATTTAAATTAAAAAATACGTAAATATTGAACCAATTCGCGAAATATGAAATATGTGTTACGGAAATTAACCGTATTTTTTTAAAATTAGATTTTCTTGTGTGTGCATCCGCTTTCTTACATTGCGCATCTCGGCGTTTAAAATACGAAATTCGCGTCCTGATTGTCCGTGTCGACCTTAACATTGGTTAGCCTTGACTTTCTAAGCGTATGCAAGAATTTTCGTATCTTTTTAAATGAACGCGATTAAAAAGAAAAGCACGACATTGTCCCACGTTTATATTGTTATACCCCGAGTCAAGGAAAAAGTTTGCAGAGCTTCCACATAGCCGTTTGTTGAGAAACAAAGCCGCACAAGAGTGGGAATGATTCTAATGATTATTTATTTGGCCATTCGAACTGTATTTGTCCCCCTTTGCCTCCCTGCAATGTTGAGAATTTGCCGGCTGCTATTTTATGCAAATTTCATAAGAGAAGAATGTGACCGCAAACAATGTCGTTGAAGAAATTGAATTAAAGGGGCCATTCTATTTATATAATGCAGGGCCCCCCTGTATGACACGTGGAAAAGAGCAGAAAAGGAATTTCAATGGAGGATTAAGTGCCATTATCAATAGGTCATCTCTAGGAGAGAGGAAAACATTGAATCGACTTTGTATAAAATGATTTATTGACAATAAAAAAATTATAAAAATTGCACTTTGGCTGCGTTTTTACGAGACATAAAAATTCACATTGAACTCGATACATATTTTCAGGGGGCCTTGACGGCACAAAAAAGACAATTTTTACTACTTAATTAGCGAGTCAAGTTTTATTTCAACGAACAAATAGACGCAATTTTCATTAAAATGCTAATTAATGCCAAACCAAAAATTAAATATGACGACAGTCATAATTAATAAAATATTGTTTGCCGTCACTTTATTTGCTTCAAGCTACAAACAACTTTTAGTGGTTTCTGGTGTTTTGACAATATTTTGGTTGACTTTGCATATTTTCACTTAAATAAATTCTACTTCAGTTGTTTGTGCTAACACAGAGCCGATGTCAGGGGTTGTAGAAAAATATCTCGAAAAATATTTGCCGTAAAGTAAAAGTAATCATAAAATTCTCGGACAAATTTACCTTAGGGAAAGTTGATTTTAGGATAATTTATCGACTGGAAAAATGTTAATACGAACCCTTACAATGTTGGCTACAATTTGACACATAAATTGAGAATTGTAAAAACTAATTACGGATTTGAAATCCTTAGATAATTTTACGACAGAGCTAATTTTAGGGCCATTAGGTTTGAGTTTTTTCTAGAAAACTCACATTTAGCGAAAGTTGAATGCAATACAGTGGTCTAGAATTCGACATAAATATCGAAAAGTATTTGTCCTAGATAAAAAACAATTGCAGATTTGAATTGTTCGTGCAATTTTGCGCAAGATAAGTTAACCTCGGGACTGTTTATTAGTGGTCTAATTTTCTTTGGAAGAAAATAATAAAAAATTGAATAGAACACAAAAGCGTTTAGAATTTAATAATAATCTTAAAAACTCTGAGTCGTTTCTAAAAAATTATTACAGATTTGAACTCTTTGGACACTTTTATATCACAACAGCGAACAAGGTAATCATGAAAAATTACAAACTTAAAATTTTTCTAGTTTTCAAAGCCAGTAATTTTTTATTTTGTTTGCTTTCGAATCACTTGATTGCCCCTAAAAATGAGGAATTGCCGTCTCCATCCAGCATAAAATGAATAACCACGATCAGATATGGATAATGAAATTACACAAAGCTGGGGAGGATAATTAGTAATTACAGTGCTGTACTTGCAACGCATATCAATCATAGATCGGAGACACCTTTCATTCACCATCAACGCTTTTTTCTCATTTGAGGTCCGGCCCTGACTCATCAAAAATGTAAATTTATCGATCCGTCAAGTATTACGTGTCTGTCTCTCTTAATTAGTCCGCAATTAAAAAAATGACACGCAGTATTTCACCATGATTGAGGATGTGTTATTACAAGTGATCTAAATAGTCACGAAATTAAACATTAATTACATTTAAAATACTCCTTTTATGTCTAATTGGCCGATTTCGGTTGTTAGCAGTCTAATACGGGTTATCAAGCCAAGGGGAGCCTTGAACTGTCTATTTTTCGCAATTTGATATCCAGGTACGCACACTTAGCTGAAACTGCTATCGTAATCGACTCTAATTGGATAACACAATTTATTTTTAGAATAAATAATACAACGCAGAATGTTGCTAATAGAAAGTAATAGGATGATTGGGTTATTTCGGGACGCCAAATTAGGAAGTGCCCCTCGAGATGTAAACATAGAATTATTCATTTTTCTGCACACAATAACAAGATTTTCAATGTCTGGGAATCGACGTGCATTGAACTTGCACAATTTCGAAATGATTTCACTTTCACCTGTGTGTTAATGATAGAAAGTTGACGACATATGGACGCTTTTTATTACGCTTTGTTTCGTTTGTTCTAATGCGAACAAAAGTGGAAAATCGGTGCGTGCCAAATTGCGATAGCGCTTTAATCAGCTGGAAATATGCATSGAAAAGAACCGCGATTTCCCACCACATTGCCTGTCAGAAAACTTTTGATTAAATTTGTTAAGAGTTTAACGAATTTCTTACCGACTACTTCAAAATTGTTCGGAAAATATGAATTTTTGATTAAATCTTTTATGACAGCAGTTTTTAATCTTAGAAGAGACATACTAAAGGATTCAGTTATAATATAAAAACATATCAAAAAAATTAACCCCAGTATATGATTAATAAATAATGAAAAAAAACGTTTTATGATCATTTTAAAATTGCATTATTTTAGTTTATTTAAAACTTGTTGAAACAAAAGGGCTAACCATAAAAATAAAATAAACCTCAGTTTACGAATGTACAAAAATCTAATTTAATTATACTAAAAATTATAATTTTGCAAAACCTTGCAAAAAACTAGAAGAAAACTTGTCCAGAATTGAGATGTCATCAGTAAAATATTTTTGAGTTAATTAAATGAATAGTTCTTTTTATAATCTTAATGTTTTGTTTAAACGTTGAGGTATTAAAAATAAAGACCAATAGATTTATTTCATATTTTTTGCTTAGACTGTACCTATAATAGTGATCCGTTTTTACTGTTACGAATTTAAATAAATGATTATATTCAATTATAAGACAAAAGTTAAACATATTTAACATATTTATTTTCTAAACATATTTCGAAAAATGCTATGTAAGGGAGCTACACCCCCTAAGAGGGGTGCGTTTTTTTAAAGGGTTTATCCCAATTTTTCAAAATAGATAAAATTAGAAAATTTGGTTCAGCTAACATTTTTACACCTAAAAGAATTCTAAAATGAAATGTCGAAATTTTAAATCAGGGATGTCCTAAACGGTAAAACAATTTTAATTTTAATTTTTATGCTGTTTATGGTCTGTAACATAAATTTTAAAACTGTTTTTACGCAAAACAGCCTTTTTAAAAATAAAAAAATAAAAAATTTTGAAAGTGGTAAGAATAAACTACAGCCAAAATAGTACTTTTTACTCTAAACCCACCCAGTTTAGAAAGCCCGTGATTAAAAATTTCAACATTTTATCTTTGAAATCGTTTAGGTGTATAAAGATTATCATCTGTATCAAATTTTGTAATTTTATTTAAAATGATTTCGAAAATATTGGAAAAAACCATTAAAGAACTCATTACCTCTTTGAGGGGGTATAGCCTCTTGCGTAGCATTTTTCGATAAATGTTCATAGGAAACTTTTGTTTAAAATTGAATATTCTATCTCCTATTTAAATTTGTAACAATAAAAACGGAAAACCTGTATATTTTGAAGCTCAATTTTTTTCCGTATTCTCTTTATCAAAATTTGATGTAGATATTTCCTCTTAAGCCAAGTTACCTTACTCCGGCCCTAAATGTTGATCACTTTAAGTTTATTCATAAAATTGGACAAATATTCCAAAACTATAATTATGTAGTGCTTTAAAATAAGATACCATTCAAATTTTAATCAATTTTCATAAATTTATTGTTTTTGATGATTGTTGTAGGTACAGACTTACCTATAATAAAATTTTCAAGGTGGTTCAGGCCATCAAATGAACTTGAAATTTGGTTTCTTTGACGTAAATCCACAATCAAGTTTATCATAAACTTGAAAATAAAAAAATCCTCGCATTTTGGCCCTTTTTGCCCATCGCGAGTCGAGAACTTTGTAATTAATGTTTGACTTGCATTTATAACAAAACACACTCGGATAGAAGCGTGACCGATTTTTGTTTCTCTTATTATCCATTTGATTTTTTCATGATGTTACAATACATCTGATATAATAATAATAATGAGATAATTCCATTCCCTTTAGTATAAATAGAATCAATTTGCATGAACAATAAACAACATGCAATAACTCAACTCCTCCATTAAACAATTGAAACAATTTCCTGTCTTTAAGATGGCCGCCGCGAATATGGCGTCCACCCCAATTGGCCCAACCAGAGCGAAACGGTCCACTTTGATAAAATCACGAATTCGTAATAAATCGCATGACAATACAATCACTGACACAAATTGCGCTAAATAATTTTTTCTGCGGAAATTTTGCATTCCCAACGCGTGCTCGTGCGCGGGTCATGGTCTCGAAAAACTTTCAAGTTTCGAATTTTTCAACGTCACAAAACATTATTATTTTTTTATAATGGGATTTGCGTCAGAGGCAAAGTCACCTCAGCTGTTTTACGTGTGTTTGGAATGTCAAAAAGACGAAGCCCACACCCTGAACAAAATGGCGCTAGACGAAAGTAACAGTCATCTTCGAGGCTCGATTTCTTCATGAAATAATTAGTTCGGTTAAAGCATTTCGTTCATACATTCGGCCTTCGATTGCATGACTGTGTAGTTTACATTTATGTATTATAATAGTAATTACATTATTACAAGTTGTTTAATCAAGTAGCTTGATGATAATTACCGAAGCCAACTTCACTCTGATTTAATCACTAATCGGGTTATTAATTTACTGCACTTAACTAAAATTCTAAATCATTGCTCCAATTACCCCACATGTTCCACAGAATGTGGCTACACTAGAATGCATTATCTGCAAAAAACATTCCGCTGTATTTAGTAGAAAAGCGAGATTGAATTGACTCAAAAATGAAAAGAATTTACACGAAAGTTGCCAACCGTATAAAATAGAAAGTACAAACAAAAGGTATACTTAATTCTGCAAAGTGATCATGTATATAACACGATCTGAGTTATTTTTTTCTATAAGAAATTTAAATATTTTTAATTCTGATTATTTTAAACTCCCAAAACCATCCTTCTCTAAAATTTGAAATAAGGTAAGTACCTATAAAGCAAATAAGTTCCGGTGCTTAAAAAGGCCCACCGTTAATATTTCTTCTAAATTGTGAAGAAAATTAAAACCATCTAGCCTACGTTGGACATCCAACCATCTATCATCAATTATACAAGTTACTCCTAGATATGTCTTTTAGTTGACTGTAAATGGTGAAATATGTTATAAACTGATGCGTCATCGTGTTGGATATTAAAATTAAATATTTCTAGTTACATATCAATACATGTTTTGAAGTTTCTTTACTTTTTTTTGTACTTTTTATGTTGTTTTTTGTTTGTTTATTAAAGATTTTTTCCTTAACTTACTGTTAATACGATTAATCTCAAATTTTAAATATGGGCCTTATCTAATGTCGATGGTGGGCCTTATTTGGGGCTAGGAGGTTCCAAAAAAGGCCCTTTGTAATATTTTATATTTATGTTAAAAACATGTAGAAAAATTAACAAAATAGGCATTTTTGTGGTATACATTGTTAAACAAAAGTTCAAATTACAATTTCGATAATAAATCCAAACCTTCGCATATTTCAAAAAATATATAAAAAATAGTAAAAATTAAGTGGGTCTTATTTGGCTAAGTTACCTTATAAATATACATATTTTACAAATTTTGTATGCCACTCGTACGAATACCACTCATGAAAAAAGTCCAAAATATCTTAATTAATACTAAATCTAATTAAAATTGATATTTTTGGAATTTGAGGATAATTTTGAACAAAATGGTTTACTTAAAAGACACCACTATAAAAAACTAAAACATACATTAGGTCACGTTTTTATCGCTGAATGTTTTTTTTTCATTTGTTATTACTTATTAGCAAATGTATGAAGCATCACAGTTTGTTAAACATAGTATCTAGTAGCTGCAGCAAATGGCACTTCCGCGTTGATGCTTTTCATTGTCCGGAGTTAATGTTAACAGATGGAGGTGTTCGTTTAATGAGCTGTTACATTCTCACGCATTACTCTCGAGTGATCCGGCGATTCTCCTCTCAATTAGAAAAATCAAACTGTTTTTAATTGAACGATTCGACAAGAGGAGAAGATCAATGTTACCTACTGTTATTCACCGCCAATAAAGAATTTTAAAGGCGAGTAATCTAACACGATAATAACTGATTCATTTCGCTGAAATAAACATTATATGCATTTCTAGAACAATGGCTGTGGCGAGTACTTTCAAGGTTTTAATTAATGGAATTACCGAGTGGGATGTGACCTCTTGACATGTGGTGAGGCACATATGACCCCAAACGAAATGCACCTAGATTTGTCACAAGACCGGAATTTGCAAATTCAAACCCGGATTAATGAAAAAACAGTAAGTATACCTAATTCTATTATAGGGAAAAATTTGAGCACTCCAAATTTGATTGTCGCAAAAAATAATAACCTCAGACAAGGCTATTTGAAAAAAAGCTTAAAGATTTTACAGAAAAAAAGTTTCTATCCCATTTTACATAAGCAAAACGCAAAAAAACGAAAAAGAGATTTAACTTCTAAACGAAATTTATGGCTTTTCTTGAGGGACTTAGAAAATAAAATCCTTTTCCATTTTCCAGTTAAAAAATAACCATTTCTAATAATTAAGCTTAACACGAACTTGTTGCCTCATAAAAGTCGATTTTTGGCCTAAGATATCTTTGACAAATTACTAATTAGATATTTGTTATTTTTTGTTTAAGTAAATGACGGTCTCGAATTGTGTTTGTGATCATTCTAGAACAATTTGTCTAAGCCAAACAATGAATAAGGATTCAAAAGAAATGAAAATTGAAAATAATAAATTTTAATTTTTGGTTTAAATAATTCTCTGTTCTGGAATCGTTTAATATGTTTCAAATCAAAGTGATCTTTTTAAAATAACGTTTAGTTTTAAAGAAAGGAATTTTATCGCTCATTACCGAACTGGTTGAAATCGCCTCCACTTATTTTGATTGTTGGTTCATTAAACTTTCCTATTATTTTAAAAGCACCGATCAAGTTCATTGTCGTTGTTCTATTCGAACTTCATTAAAACCGGCATTGGGGCACTCCGGACGTTCCGGAATGCATTTTTGTTCAAGACGAACAACAGTTACAATAAAGTAGGCCTTAGCCACATAAAAATTAAATTATGATAGTTGCTACCGTACTCATACATCCGTTATCCGCGCCCGGACTCAAGCAATTACCCAAAAATAACCACTGACCTTATTCCGGGTTTGAGCCGCAGTCAAAATTTTCACTAAATCGCAGTCATTTTCGTGCAAAACACCAGATTTCATTCATTTCGTCGGACGATTGACACAAACACACCTAAGATGTTGAAATTACTGGCACGAAAGAGATAAGACGCGACTAAGACCTACGTCGAGGAATACCTCCGGAGTGCCGTAAGTAAACAAAATGTAACGAAGGAGGAGTGGCGTACAGCCTAGCTTGACTCGGACGAAGAAGGAAAGGTAACACGTATTACGACAGGTATTTCGAATTCTTCTTCTGCGTCCGGAGTAGTCAACCTTCAATTCACGTCGTGAAATTTTCGTATATTTGATAATTAAACGAGGAAATCGCAAAACTTCCTCATTTTTTTTGTAAGGACATCCGTCATTTTTTAGTTTTTTGCATAACTAATGCGGTGCAAAGTACCAACAAATTTTAATTCCTTGTTATTATTTATTTATCAGACGCGCTTTTGTATGGTAATTGAATTTGTTTATTGTTTTAAAATGGACGAATAATTAGCTTGGGAAGAATTTGAAGAGCCAATTAATGCTGTTAAGTAAATTCGAAGATCCGGGCAATAAAAAATTAAGCGCGTGTTTGTTGAAGAAAATTATATTTAAATCAAACATTAGCTTGAAAAATTCCAATCAGGCCCTGATCAGATGCACATGGTGGAAATTCTTGGACCGTATTTATGCAACCAGCAGTATCAGCTATATAAAGGGTTGCATAAGCGAAAAAAAATTTACGAATTTTTATCACACAACATTATGAGGATTGCGCCTGATGTACGCACCCTAATATACAAAAGTCACAAAACACTAGATACAAAAAATACACATTTAATTATTGGAAATACTTGACAGTAGTTGTCAAACTAATCACTGTTTCATTAATAGTCAAGAGACGACATGAATATGATTCTAATTTATCTATCTTAATCACTAACTAACTAAAAACGTTGTAATTTTTTAAAGGGTGAACAAACTAAATAGAGGCGATTATCCAATTTTTCGAAGTTTGTAATCGAGTTCGTATTGGAATATGTATTATTGATTGTATCGTTCAGGCGTAGGCCTCGTAAAATTATGTGAAACACCCTGTATTTACTTGCTTTTTTCTTCAACAAAACACTATCTTTTAAGATTCCAAACTTTTCAGCTTTTAATAATTAGTCGCAGAGCTCAATTTAAAATAAAAATTTAGATCTTTTTGAGCAACTTAAAACCACCGACATTAACTAAATATAATAATTAGTTGGATTTGTTTTTTTGAACTCTGGCTTTTGTTCGAGTTCGATATTCGGCAACTATTAATTAATTAATTAATTAAGAAAAAAACTCCACGATCTTATGTAAAAGTTTATTAACAATAAATGTCTGGCAATAAAAATGTATAAAAATATAAAATGTCTTATTAAAAATCCATTCGGCTCACATCACACAATCAAAGACTCGTCATGGCCGGCGGCCTTGCGTAAGCCTTGGGTATGAACCCATATTTTCTCGTTTTGGGTGCATACGCCCACAACCACCCATCCACAGTTTGATTATTCAAATCGGCATAAATCCAGTCACCTCTTCTTACAGTTAAATCATCAGGGGCTTGCGCTTTGTAATCGTACAACATCACCAATTCCGTCCCGTGATAGCGCAAATCGTCAACACTCGACGATGTTAACAGATGTGAATTGCTCTGATTGGGCAAATTGCCACCCAGATTCTGATTCGTGACTCGATTCAAGTGGCCTTGAATCACATTATCGGCCGGGTAGACGAACCCTGAAGGGATGAAGCCCTCCTGGCCGTCACTGCGGACGATCCAGTACCAATCCGGGTCTTCCTTATTCAAAACTGAAACAATTTCATCACAAAAGTGGTTCTTGAGCCCCGAATTGGGGTTTTACCAGTAACAAACTCGCCACGTTCGACTGAAACGTCGTTCTCATCCCGCGCTATAAACGTGTATAAGACGATATATCTCCCGGAAGGATCCTTCGAAAATGGCAACATATCCGGTTCCGACCGGATGCTAATGGGGCTTCCGGCCCCCCGCACCTTATTTTTTCCCAACGAATCGCAGTCGCTAGTGTCCAAACCACCCTCACATTCGTGGTTCGTGTCCGAACTCTCTCCAGATGGCAATTGTGTCTCCCGGGGGAGCTTTTTCTTGATGGCCAATTCGGCCAAATGGCTGTTGTATGGCGAACAGTACGAATAAGGGATGAAGCCCTCCTGTCTTGTATCTAAACCGATCACATAAACCCAGTCGTTCTCCCGATAGAGGATATTGACGATCTTGAAAATAGCAAATTGAGGTAAAGTTTGAGTGAATTGGGGGAAGAACCTGTCCGCGTTTCACTTCGAGTTCGTCGTCGACGCATGGAGTGAAGTCGTGGAGGACCACCATTTTGGAATCGGGGGAAAGTCCGTGCTCTTTTTCGATTCCGACACGGACGAGGGTCTCGATGCTGGCCGAACCGGTGATTCGACCCATGCCGGGGGCGCCATTGATGGGGCGGTTGAGGTCTTTGTCGAGGTCGGAGATTGTAGCTAAAAAACATTTTCTTCACAAGGTGCTAAATTTATACTTTGTGTTCGTAACAACGCTGTTAATTCATTTCTTTCAAATTTCAATTTTTTGTCGAATTCGTGAGTTATGAATTGTGTTGGCCAAATTTTTTAAAAATTTTGAAATTTGATCCTAAAATATTTATTTCGGTCACAAGATTTTATTATATTTTTTTTTTCCAAGATTATAAGTTTAGTATCTTCAAATATCTACTTCTTTGTTTCAAGATCTTCTAAAAATACTCATATTCTTCTAAGACGACACAGTTTCTAAATTCTTTTCTTCAATATATTTTCAAGGCATATCTGGACGTTTGACTCGAAGATATTTGGTGCCCAAGTCTATCATATCTAAATATTTTCTTCAATTTTCACTTTCAAATATTTATATTCTCAAGATCTCCCATCAATTCAGATTCACAAAATTGAAACATTTTGTTAAAAAGATTATGAAATTTTGTCTTAACAGTCGTGAGATTTTGAGGATAAAAAGTGTATTTTTGTAAAATTGATAGTATAAAACATTTGTTTTATTTGTACTGTTCGGTAATGTAATTTTTGGTAAATGTGATCATGTGATTGGTATTAAAGAGAATTTTTTTGTCATTTTATAGTCAATGATCACAGAATTCTGATCAAAGTAATCATATTCATAAAAATTTCCCATAATCAGAGTCACAAAAATGTGAATATGTATTTTGTTAAACCACAGGTGAGATGAAAGACGATGGGTATTACACTTGTTTATAAATGATCATTAAATTACTATGATTATTATAATCGTTTTTTGCGTTGATGAATTTTATTTTGATGCACATTATCACTTTCTGTCAAAGTCAACATAAATGCAAATTCTTATCATGTGGAAGTCGGGGTAAACCACCGAGATAAGGGATAAAAAATGAATTTGTAAATAGCTCTTGTTACAGTTGTGTAAATTTGATCGAAGTGAAAACATACGAGTTATTTAATTGGCTAGAATTTTCCCACGGTTGTTATTAGCTCGTCTAGAGGCTATAAGCAACAGGTAGGCAGGTAAAATTAAAGTTTCGAGTTCATTTATGTTTATAAAATCGACCTTTCGTGATTATTGGGCGAAATATTGTTAATTGAAAGTATGAGATTTAGAGGACCAAGTGTTGAATAAATGAGAATGAGGACACGTTCATTCAGGGGCCAAATAGAACTGTTACCAAATAATTAACCACAAAAATGTATTGTGCAACAATAATTTAAAACTGTAGAATTTGAACATTTATACGTGAAGAATGTTTAAAAATTAAAGTCTACTTTATGTATTTTTTATCTAGTAGGCAATGTTGATTTTTTTGATAATTTGGGTAAGTTTTACTCACATTTTTTCTTCTTGCCGCGTCTGATACGAACAGGGCAAAGAAATGCCATTTTTCATTTATCATTTATCTCATTTTCACAGAATTCACTTAATATTTCAATAATTACAACTGTACTTCTGTCAAACACAATGATCTTTTTGATCAAAAATCACAACGCAGAGGGCGATCAAAGTTGGCACAATTCTAACCAACAGGTGGCGCTAATCAAAACACCACAATTTAATCCAGCAACTTGCAAAAAATCTGTACCACTCTCTATACAGTATTTATTTCAGCTTCAAATTAAATAGTGTTGAGTTGTTTCACACAATTCATGAAAGTAATTACAAAATTATTTTTCCCGATTTTGTCACGTGTGTAGTTAGATGGCGCCACACAATTTGTCAAGAATGTGTCATGCAAACGTCAAAGTGTCAGTGACTTTTCAGGGCCCCAGTTGAATTTTTTTTCGAAAGTTTTTCCTTTTCCCAATTTTGGAAACGACTTTTAGAGTAGTGCCTGTTTCAGTTATAGTCGTAAATAATGAAAATGCCGCCGCCTGGCATCGATAACAAAAATTCGCGACTGCTCAATCACGATGAGAACCTGCAAGTTTTCAGGTTACTGGGAAATCGGTGTCAGGTGAGTAACCAAAAACAGCCCCTTTTAATATTGGTCACTTGAGTGTATTTTCAGTCATTAAGCACAACGGTAGCCCAGCTATTTTGCACAGAACCTCCAAATCATAACCAATGGATCAAGAAAGACGTGGGAGTGCTGTGTTTTGTTAAAGACAACAGCAGGAAGAATTATTTCTTTAGGATGTTTTGCTTGCGGAAGAATATGTTAGTGTGGGAGCAGGAAATGTACAACAATATGGAATATAACGAGAGTACTTTATTTTTACATATTTTTGAGGGAGAGGTTTGTTAATAGTTTAATTGTGGCTTTTTGTCATGGGAATTTTAGGACGCCATGGTCGCTTTTAATTTTGCAAGTACTGATGAAGCAAAAGAATTTAAATTGGTCGTAGATGAGAAACTTATGGTACGCAAAAAACGGGAAGGTAAATGTTTCAAATTTTTTGTTTGTACAATTAGTATTTGATTACACATTTGTGTTCGTGATAAACTGAAAAAACACACGGAATTTATCGGTTACGTGACTTTGTTTTGAGTGAGTCAACACTGAGTTTAAGTGATTCAAATTGAGATTTGGCTCCCATTAGTTGAAATTTTTCGTCAAAATAAATTTGTAAATTTTAAAATTTTTGTTTTAGAACGGCGACAGAAACAAATAAGGGGCCCCGTGTCTCAACAAAACAACATTGTGAATTCAAACACCCTTCGCGCCCCTCACGATTACAGAAAAGTGTCAGATCCAGGTAAACCCCCCTTTTAAAATTCGAATTGACTTATTATTTCGCTAAATACAGTTGTAAAGCAAGCAAAACGCAAACGAAATATTACGAAGGCTGATATTGGTGTCCCCCTCGACTTTAAACATGTATCGCACGTGGGCTGGAACCCCGAATCGGGCTTCGATTGTGACATCGACAGTCAAGACGAACAATTGAAATCTTTTTTCGAAAAAGCCGGAATTTCGGAAAAACAGCTGCAAGATCGCGACACAAAAGAGTTTATTTATGATTTCATCAACAAACATGGGGGCCGTGAAGCGATTCAGGAATCCACGAATAGACACTCGGCGCGGAAAGCCCCAGCCGTGCCTCCGTTTACACAGGCGCCACCTATACCCCCGGTGCCCCCTAGAGGGCCTTTGAGGTCACATGTTTCCAGCCACGTATGTAAATTTCTATTTGTTATAAATGATTGTTTCAATTTTTGTAGAGAGTGGCACCCCCACCGCCACCAGCGCCTGCTAGTATCACAAATTCGGTTGAAAGTAAGTCTTTGTTGATTTTGAATTTTTTGTATTTGTGTGTATGTAGGTGAGAAAGTTATCCCGCCACCGCCGCCCCCACTAGCCGATTTCGAGTCGGTGCCACCGCCCCCGGTGCCCGCGTTCGACCTGTCGCAAGGTGACGGTCCGATTCCGATTCCGCCGGCCATGGGCTCTGCGCTTTTGGATAGTATTAAAACGGGGACGACGTTGCGACCTGTCGAGGAGCGGAAAATGCCCACGACGCCAGTGGTTGACGACTCGCGTGGACAACTCATGAAGGAAATTCAAAAGGGGTTGAAGTTGAAACCGGTTTGTGTAAGTTGAGTTTGGGTGTTGTGGGGTCAGTTTTGATTTTGTCTTCTATAGGAGAGGGATGTCAAGCCGGTGAATAACGTGGTGGAGACTAGGAGTGGAGATTTGGCTGAAGCATTGGCTAGGGCGTTGGCCGAGAGGAGTAAGGCCATACATTCAGAGGATGATGACGACGAGGAGGATTCGAATGATGACGAATGGGAGGATTAATGGGGTTTTGGTTGGGATCGAGAGAAACTGTTAAAAAAGATTAATAAAGACTTTAACTTTAATAAAACGGTGTTTTATTTCTCCCAAATTCATTTTCTTTTGTGTACTGTGTTTCTCACTTAGTCAAATTATTTTATTTGAATAAAAAGTTTGTTAAATTGTTTTTCAGATTACGGTTGTCTGTGGTTCAGAAATTAAGTTGGCTATACTCAATAATGTAGAGACAGACCAAGTGACTGTAAATATGATGAATTTTGTAAAATGGCCTACAAATAAAATTTTTATTTGGCAACATTGTTAAATTCCAACGTCAAATTTTGTAGTCAATTGTCATTAATTAAGCAACCGCGAGTGTAACCCGCCATCTAAAACAAGTTAATATCACTAATTCACTCATAATGGTTCAGTGTTGCCAATCAAATTTATTGACACTGTCAAAAAAAATACCGGGGGACTATAAACGATTGTGATTTTTTCATTTTTTTGCCTCAAGTTGGTGTCAAATTTAAAATTCTAGTTTGGCAACCTTGACTTTCAAATTCAAACGTCAAACTTTTATAGGCAATTGTCATTCATTTGCGACGGACAACTGCTGATTTAGCGTCACTTGAAATATTCTGGTATTTTAAATTAGAAGGATTACTAATAATTTCAATTCCAATAGATAGACATACACTTGAATGTAAAAAAAAAAACGCAAATTGTTTTTTTTATAATGTAATTTGGCTTGTTAATATGCCAGTTTTTTGACGTTGTCTTTGTCACCATTCACAATTTCATAATTGTCAGGCATCTTCCAAACTTCTATCAAGTTTTTCCATGTTTTTCCATTTCATTTTTAACACTGACTATGACACTGCACTGGCAAGACCACCAAATACGACATTTCTTTTGATAGTTTTCTAACCTTTTTGGGAACAATCTTTTTCATACTATGTAAATCTGTGAAAAATTGGACAATTTTGTTTCTGATAATTTGCGTTTTTTTTTGTACTCAAGTGTACATTAATAGTCACCCGGTAAATGTTGCCAACTTAATTTCAAAATCAGAAGCCACTTTGATTAAAAGTTTAATTGATTCCCGGTATTAATTATGAAACAATTTTAAACGAATAAATGCAAAAAGTTTAAACCAATTTATCGACGGAAAAACTAATCCCTCTTTGCAAAACTTTATATTTTCTATTATCTACCTCATTGAAAAATTCATAATACGAGTATGCATGTTTTCTCTTGGACATTTGTTATGGCACCTTTTTAAATCAGTTTAACATAAAAATATTTAAGATTTGAAAAGCGATATTCTCATTTAATTATAATTTCTATTTTGATACCAATTAAAATTTAAACCTTGCCCCTCGCTTTAAATAACAAACTGACCCATTGCCAAATCTTAATTACACCTCTGCTAACGCAAATCTAAAATTTTCTCCTCTCCATCTCCACCCACTCCCCATTTGCCCTTAGGTATGATTTTAGCACTTGGTGCCCAAAACAATCAAAAACTTACATAATTTAAATTCTGCTGTTGGTATCTCAATTCCGTCTGTCTGGCTAGAAAACCTAATGATTACCCATTCACCTGTCACTGTCAGTAGGTCGCCCCATTGTCCCCACCTATTACTCTAATAAGTAGGTTCTTGTATATGTGAGATATTTGTTGGTAGCGCACATGTCGACGAATATTGACCCTTCAAATGTTCGCAAACTCGCTGTGGTAGTTAAATAGATTTCAAGTGTCTCGAATCTCAAGTGTGATGAGTGAAAAAAAGGCTCAAATCTCTTGTTTAGTAAGTAGATTTTTGAAAGTTTTTAATTTTTGAACCGGAATTACGCTCGACAATGATGAACCAAAATTTTAATAAATAAGTCATGGGCTTTTAATTGTTACAAAATAATTAAAATTTTGATGGATTATCACAACCAACTTTCTAATCGTGAAAACTGAAATTGTAAAATGTAAGGCGCGTCGCGGCAAAATTATTATCTAGTGTACGAGTAAACTTGCATTTTTTTTTTTTTTTGGAAACAATGAATTTTTTTATTGGGGGATATTCCAGCAGTGTCGACAACCTAACAATGTCTGTTTACGTCATTCGGGCTTTTTTTAGTTCCGCAACCATGGGAATATTTTTTATCCGTCTTTCTGAAAAAAATCTGGATTAGCGCTCCATATCTCTCTACATCTTAATCCTCTCATTTGCATTCAAACAATAAATTACAGAATCAGGAAGTTTCGCAAATTGCGTATTTGAATTATTTCTGTCCGTGACTGTACCGGTTTGAAAATGTAACAATCAGTACTTAATTAACCTTAACCTTGTCTCAAAACGGCAATTTAATTGTGTCATTACATAATTGTCTTTCGTGTGGAATGCTAATAATCCGGAAAAATTAAAAATTCCACGGATCGGAAGAAAGTCGATTAATTCAATTGTTTTTCTAGTGGGTGTTTGCCTTTTTTGAAATTCATCGGCGACTTTCACTTTGCTTTCTTTTATAATTTTTTTCAATCGCGCGCGAATTTTTATTGCTCATCAATGGACGCGGAATTTCCAAAATTGTAACGACGGACGGTGTCGTAAAGCGCTTTCTAAAGAGGGCTTAGGAGAAGATTTTGCGCAACTTTGATCAATAATAATTGCGTACGAACATGCAAATCGAACACCTACGACACCAGTCAACAGTCGCAAAAAATCTGCCTGAAACGGCAGCAAATGCAATAATACGTTTCTTTTGTTTCACACCTACAGATCGAAAGAGCAAAAAGTTTATATAGTTATCAAAGTCATGATTTGCATTTTTAACGGTGATGAAACAGAGATTTCGCTTGATATTCAGTTATTTATTTTGCATTTTTACATTTTTTGTTTTACGTCGTTCTTTTATTACAATTAATTACACAAATGAAAATAAAAAAAATAACATCAATTTTTTTGTTCAATCAAACATGCTTATTTCGGGTCAATGTCGCAAAATGTACAGGCTGCGCCAGAACTCGCGCCCCAAAGTAAAATAAAGTAAGATAAGATAACACCTTATTTATTTATGTTGGAAAAACAATTCTTCAACTTTTTTTGCTACAGGCTGTTAGAAGAGGAAACAAGGAAGCTGTATCCTAAATTGTAACTTTATTTGTGACTTTTATTGGCAAAATTTTTGTACCTTTATAAAAAAAAAACAACAGAACTGGCGCCCCAGTGAAAAATACCATGTAAGGCTCGATACTAGGAACATGAAAAAATGTTAAAAAAATTCTATCTATAAAAATTTCGAAATTATGAAACTTTAAATTTTGCACTTTGACTCTATTTATTTTCAAGTTTTTTTGCTACAGACTATTAGAAGAGGAAACAAAGAAGCTGTATTCTAAATTGTAACTCTGTTTGTTTAATGTTATTTGTGTCTTTAATTGGCAAAATTTTTGAACCTTTACTAGATAATTATAAAAAAAACATTTACAAGATCATCAGTATCATTAAATAAACATACAAAAATAAACATAAAAAAGTCAAATGTCAAAAAATAAATGACAAAATTTTTTAAATATTTGTTCCATGTTCCTGGTATCTTGTGTTACTCTAATTTTTTTTCTGGGGCGCGAGTTCTGACACACCCTGTATGTTGTCAATAAGTATACACGTTGGCAAAGACACTGCAAGCGATAACTCCAGTATTATTAAATGTTATTAAAATGTATATCAAATGATACTTAAATAAATAACTACAAACACAAATTTGAATAAATAAAATCTTATAATTTAAGGTTGAATGTTCGTGTCAATACTTTTTTCTCAAAATAATATTTTTTCAATCAATTGTTAGAATATTTCTCTAATACGACTAAAGTTGCTTCCAAAAATGGCAATGACATTGACTTCACAAGAGCAAAAAAGTTTTTTTAAGGAATTAAAGATTTTTAAAGTCAATCTCGCATCAATTACCAACTATGTACTTCTTAAATCATATTAGTCATTTTAGTCAAAGAAGCTTATTTTTTGGAGACTCAACTTTGGCTTTGATGATTTTTCCCATTATTAAAAATTACACTAGAGACTGTTGTCGTTGTATCTATTGAATGATGTGTTGCTGAAAACTTAAAATTAACTCTATTCAAACTTTTCAATTTTTTCGATTTAAATTGGAGAAAAATAGAAATCTAGGATCATCAAGGGTAAAATGAATCAATAAGTACTAACATAACACGAACAATTAATTTAAATTGTAAATATAGTCTCAAACAACTTGCAAAGTGTATTGACTTATTTAATGAATATGTTATGTTTTTAGCCTTCTAATAAAGCCTCTGACACACAAAATTTCTATCCACATTTACATAAAATTAACCTGCCATCCAAGTCCATTTTTAAATATTATATATTTCTGTAAAGCAGATTGAAACACATATTTATATTTTTTTATTACATTTTTTTTATTACTTGTTTTTTATTTTTGCTTCTCTTGAGGTGAAAGATTTACAAAGTTGAATATATTTTTTTAAATAACTACTTTTATATCACTTGTAACGTTTAAGATCATTTCCACTGTAATTTTATTGATTTATTTTTTCATAGTGACATGTATAACATACCTACCTAAGTATAACACAAATTGTTTATTTTATTTAATAAAAGTTTGTCCATTTGTTGAAAATTMGCCAACTTTCGCTGCAACAATTTCCGATTGAAAATATTTCTTTCGTAAGCAAGCACAGTCATCAAATTGCCATTTAGTGAAATTGCCATTTGCCCCATCCCAATTCGTGGAACACCTCAACTTTCGTTAACCTTCCATACTCGCCCTTGTTCATAAATAGGATGAACGCTGTAAATAGGAAATTGGTTCTGCACCATCGAAGGATTTCTTCTAATAATGACTTGCGACAAAAAATCGAACAATTAGACCCGATGACAACCTTAAATTGATCGATTAAACCAAGTGAATGATTTTCTTAATTCTCAATGCCGAAGTCTCAATCATTTATCATTTTTTTAGGTCTTCGTTTCCTTGCTGTTAACAACGAAAAGCCACACTTACTGCACCAGCTCGTACGGGAGGGAAACGTGCAGCTTCCTACCCGCAGCCCCAGGAAAAACACCGCCGTGCGCTCTGCCGGGGCTCACATACTGCGAACATCCTGAACACTACCCTGGGTAAAAACCTTTTTATATAATAATTATTTTTGACTTGTTTTTCTAGCGAGAGGATTCAATATTTGATACAAAAATGGCGGTTTGACCACTCGACTATTCTCATCGATGAGTCCAAAGAAGACTTCACTTCGTACTTTTACCCCCCGCCTAAACCAAAATATGGCCCCCCTAACACCCTACCCACTTACTACCCCGAACCGATCCATATACCTAAACCCAACTACGTTTATGAACAAAGCTCTAGAGCGGGAAATACTTATATTCCGCCCCCTTACAACTCCACTCAAACTTTTACAGGATATCCCCAAGGCCAGTATGTGAAATACAAATACTCAAATAATATACCACCAAGTGTTCCAAGGGACGTTTACGGTCCCCCTAGTTACTTATCAACCCTTGCCCTACCCCAAATCAACCCCTATGCGAACAAAGTCTGGAACAGAAAAGACGAAAAGTACGGGAAAGCAATTTTAATTCGAAAAAAACGTTCGAGTCATTTAAGAAAATTGAAATCTCTGGTTTTGCCATCGAATAGTACTGCCCATGACCGCAAGAAGCGCCAAAATGCCCTCACAGGGCAAACCTTATGCACTTCAAGATCTCAGTATATCATGCCTAGGGCAGCTTTGAACAACAAGGGAAACTGGATGTATGTGGTAAACATGCCCGAGTTGGACAACAGATATAGTCAACTTGTCAAAAGTGAAACTTGTGCGTGAGTAACGACTCGGCTTTGCCTCGGCCGTAGAAAATCTCTTTTTTGCAGGTCGCAGACTTGCAGTGGACTTTGTAGCCTTCCTGTAGGATACACGTCCAGATGCGAGCAGAAATATGTTCAAAAAAGATTAATAGCATTGGAGGGGGCTGGGAATGAACTCTACACCGATGTGTTCTGGTTTCCTAGTTGTTGTGTGTGTACTATTTCAAACGGCTGATTTTTTATATCTTGTACATGTAGAAAATTAGTTTTTTAAATTATAGTTAAAGAAATGTTTTGTGTTTTTTTAACCTTCTATTATTGGTTGCATAATGAAGAAACATTGACAATAATTTTGCATTACAATTATCTATAATGGGGCAATGCTGATTAACACGTCTTTCATTATTTGTTGAGAAATCATCCAAGATAAGGTATGTAGGTTGCGTTTTTTGCCGATTGTCTTGTTCATTGCTGGAGGTGTCTCAATATGAAAATTATTGTTTATCTAATTTTTACTAGGGCTGGGCGATACCTATATTTAAACTCCATTTTTTTAAAAAGGAAATATTTTAAGAGATTATTTGGAATGTACTATTGGACGCGTAATCAGCCTAGTTCATACGATTTAAGTAATTTTGAAAATTGATGAATTTTTTGACTTGTGTTATTTTAACGAGAGTTTTGAATTTTTTGTGTAATACATAGTTAATAAAAAGAAAAAATGCAGGAACATTCATCAAACATCATCTAGTCATTCAAAAACCAGTAATGTATCAGCAACTTTTTAGCGTATGACAACTATCTTTTTTTATATGATAAAATCGCTCAATAGAGAAAATAGTAAGTATAAAAAATGCGTGTTACAACCTCTCTTTATGGTACTCGTGCATTTATAAAATTCGCCACTGTGTGGCAAACTACTCGTATCACAATGAGAGTGTTAGTAACACTTGTTTTTTAATATACTATTGCATTTCAATAATACTAAACACAAAAATATACTAAATATTTAATACACAAGACGATAAAGAAATTATTTATCTACGAATGAAAATGTTAAGTTTACGAGTGACGAAGGAACGAGTGGACTTCTTTCACGATACTTTGTTATCGTCCTGTATAATATTTCCTTTTATTTTGTACTCACCTATCAGAATTTCTTGAATATAAACAGTAGATAAAAATTACTTTCTTTCACTAGACGATGATAAAGACTACTTTATCGGCTGATATTAGTTAATAAAATATAAACCGTAGACTTTATTTCATTAGACGATAAAAGACTACTTTATCGACTGAAATTAGTTGATAAAAGCACTCTTTAAGATTGAGTACAAAATAAAAGTTAGCAACTGATTTATGAACTGATTTATGGTTATAGACCCCATTTTACTTGTACGCGTTTTATAAGTTGCATACGCTTATATAAAAATACTGTGTTTTTATTTTAATTTGTGAAATATATTTTAAAATACGTATTTTGCACATGGTTAAAATGTCAATTTAAGTCCAAAAAAGCTAAAGCGTGAATGTAATTTTTGATTGCTTCGTTTTGTTTTTAATTAAGTAAAGATGCACATGCACTATTTTGGAAAGATTTTTTTTTTATTAAACACTAAACCGGTAAAATGTGATTTTAATGTTTTTGGTGTATGTGTTTTAGAAAATTCAAGCTATTACTTTATACATGGTTATGTAAGTATCAAATATTAGATTCTTGTAGCCAGAAGCAAAAAAAATGGTCACCATTAATGTCTTTGATGAGATTAAAAAAAAAACTGTATTTAACAATTATTTTGTGATATTATGGGTGCATCTTCTAACAAAAGTTATTTTATTGTTATGATAGGCAACCAGTAATACAACTGTGCCTTGCATAAATTATTATCAAGAATAAAATAATTTATAATTTATTTATTTTATTACTTAATGCGTTATAAAACCAAACAATGCGTCTGGTAAATAAAACACACTTGTATTTTATTTATTTATTTACAAAACATTATCATAAATTACCTAACATAACAAGAGAGAGTATTTGAAAAATCAGGTCCCCGAACTAGAGTTTATAATCTATTATTGTCGTTATTTACATTATTTGAATTATAAACTGTGATTCCCAGGACCTTATCACTCACAATCTAATTTTAGTTCAATAAATAATCCTAGCTACGGCAGTGATTGGAGAAATCCTCATCACCGAGTAAAAATTTGTCACAAGCACGTGTTTAGTATGTTAAATCGTTCATGTTGGCGTATGTAATTATTTAATAAGGCCTTGGATCGTAAGGCGTTGCATCGAAACCTACATATCGGTTATTTTTCCGGTGTTGGAAGCCCGTCCCAGGCCCGGCGTTGTAATAAATGACCCTGCGGATGCCAAATGGGTCGATGTACCCAAAACTACCAGATTTCTTATCCCCCAGGTTCTGCTCCTCGTGGTAGGCCCTGGGTATGTAGTATCGGAACCCATCATTGGTCACCGAAACACCATCATAGTACTCGTACTGTGGGTCGTACCCATTTCCCAAATTGTTCCCTGTGTAGGTCTGTCCCCGGTTATCAATAGGGTACGTGGGACCGTTTTCAAAAGTCAAAAGTGGGTCTTTTTTGTGGTGGTCGTACTGTGGGGCACTCGAATAGTACCAAGGATTGATACTGAAAGGTGCCGGAGTACTGGATGGTGGAAGATACGCAGGGGTGGGCTTCGGGGTCGAAGAAATCGAGTTTTGGTTTATTTCCACGTATGGGGTCACACTAACCGTAGGTGGGGCCACGGTGGTACCCTTGACTAATGTACCAGCAGACGCTGGTACTTTCTTCGCCGACTTGATCGCCTGTGCAATGGGTGTGTCTCTCCCAACGTACAAATTTTTCGTTTTGAGGATTCTGTAACCGGCGTTGTCGGCGATGTAATCGCGTTGCCGGAGGAACCCATCGGCGTCGATCCAGGCGTAGGTACCAACGACGGTACCATCGTCGAGTCGTTTTTCTTTTCGGTATTGACCGCTATTCGTTTGGTAGCGGAAGTATCGTTCGGGGCCTTCGTCGGTTTGGATATGGTACTGGGCACTTGCTGGGTTGTTCCAGTCACTGGTCGATTCGATCGGAGCAATGGCAAGTATCGCCTGAAAGGAAGGAAAGTGATTATGCAAGGAGTGGTTAATTTTAATGAATGAAATTTGACCGGAAAACAGTTTTTTTGTGTGAATTGTGACGAGATTAAATAATATCACTGTTGAGTAACTGGTGTAAGTTACCTTCGGTTTTGCTTGGTATTCATGGGACACCACTAGTTGGGTCAAGAGCAACCCATATTTGCATCTTAATCAAATCGACGCAAATAAATCAATAAAAAATGGGTTCGTTTTGTTTTGCTTGGTACGAGATAGCCCATGACCTTAACTCTTGAATAGTTGATTAAATAAAGTAGACAACATTGAATTTTTGACACAAATATAACTCAATTAATATAAAATCGATTTTTATTTGGGCCAAGTTGACGCATTGACCTTTTAAAGAACTAAATGTGCGTCGAATTGCGATGATGTTAAATTGCTGAATTGTCATCATCATATAATTTAAAAGATGATGGAAAAGCATGAAAGTGGTGATAAAAAAATCAAAACAATGAACAATAGTTGCAGTTAACATTTACATACTCACAAGGAAAGTATTTTTAACTGAGGAAAAGATTATGACTGGAAAAATTATAATTAAATGGTATGAATGAAAGTTGCTGATAATTCGGAGTCAAGGCTGGATTTATCACGATTTGGATCTAAAATAGATCCAACGATTAGGTCCGGGTCTTTCAATATGATAAATGCGGAAAGAAAGGTTTAATAGTTTTTGATAACTTGTTTTGATAATTTTTCAGGTCAGTGTTTTTTTTTCTCACAATAGGTTTTGCTGAAGTGCAGAAGAATGGTTTGATATTTTTCTTAAAGTCAATATTTTATTTAATTGGAATTAAAAAGCTTTACGGAAGTAAAGTAACAGTGTCTAAATTATAGTTTGTTGCATAATTACTTAATTAGGAATATAAAATGTGCTCATGACAAAATTTTATCACAAATCTTGAATTATTACCTTTTTCTGCGTGATACACATTTGTGGGATATTTTGGAATTTTCAAAATTGAGCTTTAGAAAAGTTGTAAACATTTTATTTATTTTTTTGATAGTAATTTGTTTAAAATTGGGCCACACAGTGGAGGATTTTAGGGCAGTTTTTAAAAAAATGGCTTTTTTAAAAATAATTTAATGTTCGTTTGCAGAAACCTGTTAATAATATTGACCACATTTATAGTTGCATAATAATTTTGTAGAAATGCCAATTGCTGAAATAAAAAAATTAGACCACCTCGTTGGGTGCAATTAATTCCCGCAGTTGCATTCAATCTCCTTCTGGCGTCTAATCACCTCTTCCACTAACCTCATTACGTCACATTCCATGGGTCAAAGCAATGGAAAAGTGTGAACAGTCATAACTTTAATCGAAAATTTTCATTTTCTTATCCCCGAGATAGCACCATTTTCGCGTCGAATACGTGCGACCTCGTACCACCATTTAGGGCCCAAATTCTCGACGCGTGTGATCCGAATGCGAAAAAACGACGAAATTCAACAATAGTGGAGACATATCCACGTAATGGTATTACACATATATTGCGTAGGTCGCCCATGGAGCCGATCCATTTATGGTATGGTCGATTGTGCAGGCTATCGGAAAAGTTGAGAAAAAAATTCGAAAGATGTGGAGCGAATTATTGTACTGTGGCGAATCTGAATTGCATCAGAGTGGCGATTTTTAAATGTTACTAGTTTGAAATGTCAACGGGTGTTGGATTCAGGGTGACCACGATATGGGTCTGGGTTTCTGCATTGCTGGAGGGTGAAGACAAACCGGATACGACATTGTATGTACCACGTGGGTTTGCAATGGGGCTATTATTGGTAGTTTTATTAGGTAACGTTGAGTCATTGCGCATTTATGATAAATGTTTGTTGAATTATAAATTGTTTGCATATTTTTAGAAATTCTAATTGGAGTATGAATTACGTAAATCGAGATAATTTATAGTGCGTGCCCTAAAGGTACACTTTCGCTACTTGCACATTTCACTGCTTTTTATTTTCGAACAGATTGTGTTTCAGAAATGTATATTAGATCGTTTACATGGTAATTATAAATTTCCCATCAAAGTGACCTGTGACTTTAATAAGTTTTCTTCAAAAAGTCTCTACATTATTCGGGATTGCCAACTTGATTTTATTTTAAATTTTTTTAAACACACGATACGAAACTTTATTTTGTTTCTGAATGTTACCAACTTATTTTCAAAATTACGGGCTACTTATTTAAAATTTTAATCAAACGTCTGGTATTTACAACATTTGTAAAATAATTTTAATTGAAATTAAATTGCTTTGTACAGTTCAGCCTTGTCATTTCGCTTTCTGTCCAAAAATTTCTTACGCTATCGTTAAAAAATTTTCGTTTTCAAGGTTCCATCTGGTCCAAACTCGAAGAAATAGCGAAAGTTCATCAAATGAATGCCAGTTACGTATTCATTAATTTATTCATTTTCACGGTTTTTAGACAATCAGTATTTCCAACAATAGCTCTGTTATGAAACTTATACAAAATTCATCCAAACAGATTTACATTTCTTCGAAAAATGTTTTAGGCGTGTCCCTTTTACCTCACGATTTGACTCCGTCATTGCAACTTTCAGATTTGTAATTAAATCTAACGCAATTATTCTTTTTCGGAACAAAATCTTGTTGGGAAATCGGCAAAAATAAGGCAATTTTGCGACTTTCGAAACTATAACGAGGCAGTTTCAGACGTGTCTTCTGCCCTACACATATGGCCACATACTTTTACCCATGAAAAGCGATTTGCAGAGAAAGTCAGATTATGGACCGGATTAGCTTTGATAATAATCGCAATTTTCGGTCCTAATCGTGGGATTTCGCGTGGGATTAATCCGCTTCTAATATGGCAAAATCCCGATAGTGCGTTCAGTGCCCTGCCCTGAGAACCACCGACATAAAAGGTGTCGATAATAATTAAAACAGGTTTCAAAGAACGAAAATTAAAGACACGACAGGACATCTTTACGGGGATAATAAACCGAAAGAACTGAAGAATTGCTTATTCATGAAAGGAACGACACAAATTGTGGGCGAAAAGTAGATTAAACACCTACAATGTTTCTACTATTTGAAGGACGATATTTTTTCCTAAAGTTGTGTGTTTTTGTTTCAGGATGTGGCAAAACCCACACAAATTAAACTGTAACGAGTTTGCACAAAATCGATTCATAATTTAACAATAAATTGTTACAAAATCAATATTGTGCCTCGAGCTTAATTTGTTTAAACTAACCCAGTTTTGGCTGTAATTATTTGGAGGTTGTTTTCCTTGCAGGAAACTGCTTTTATTGAAAACTTGATCACAAAACAAAAAAACACAAATTAACAAATTGCGAAATTTTTAATCAGTTTATTTGTTTCATTTTACAAATATCCAAGTGCGTTTTTAATTAATTTTCGTTAGAACTTTAAACCAAAACAACAAATTTTTTACCAACAAATTAAAAACTGTTGAATAATAAATATTATTAACAAATTATGTATAGGATAAGTTCTAAGAATATAGTCTTTTCTACTTATAATAAACTGTTGCATTGATTCATTGTAGAACTTATAAATATAAGTTAATGAAATTAAAAAAATTAGGTATCTTTGTGCATTTGCAGTTGAATAATTTAACGATAATTTATTTAACAAATTAATTAACAGTGTCGAAAAAATTTGCTAACATCGAGTACCGATGTGTAGGGACTTAAAGTTTTAAATGTGTGACGAATTTTACTAAAATAATTTTAAAATAAGTTAAGTAAGTACTCATGAAGTTTAAAAAAACATTTTTGAAGCACAAAAAATGATTATTGTTTGGTTAATATCTAAATATTTTGTAAACTGTCTTCTTCAGGAAAAAAAAATGTAGATTTGTAATCTTTAGATAATTTTACGAAAGGCAAAATTATAATCAACATTTAATTTCAATATGATAGAAATTATAAAAATATTTAAAATAGTTATTTATTATATAAGAAGATAAACAATAAAAATTACTTTATCTACTGAAATTAGCTAATAAACATTGAGGTAATAAACGTTGAGCTCTTTAACATTGAGTACAAATTAAAATATTTTATTTGGCTTTGGAAAATACATATTACTTAAAATAAAATTAATAACATATAGATTTTTTTTGGTTTTGAAAAAATAGCCGAAATAATTTTCAGATATCGAGTAGTAGGTATTCAAAATTTGACGAATATTAAAAAAAAGCTAATTATCCCCTATTGTTTATATTATTTATATTAATTTTTAACATACTTATTCAACAGTAGTTTTGTATCATACACTAACTAATTGAATAAGAGAAATAAACAATGTTTTTTTTAATTTTCATATTCTCTACTAAGCTTTTGTTGGAAAGTTGGAAAGACGCATTTTCGTTCGTCAAAACAATGATAATTAATAATACGATGATAGATATAAAAAGTTTTTAAAAATAATGAAAACAGCAAATTTTATTTGTTTCATTAAAGTATTAAAAAAATAGGCGAGTTTTCGTCACAGATGTTATGTTATTTCAAATCCCTTTGTATAAGAAAAAAAAAAGATTTAAAAAAATAAACAAAAGATGTTATTGTAACAATGTTTTTCTATTTTATTTAATTGTCACTCTAAAATGTTAATGGATTACAAAAATATTTATTTTATTTTTATTTCAACAAAACAAAATGATACATTATTCGTTAAAATAGCCTATGTATATTTTCCATCAGATTCTAAATTTTATAAAATAAAAATATCTTGCAAAGATTGTATATGAAGCAGTGTAAATACTTGTATTTGCCATTACTTAGCCCAACGCCACCTTCACCTCCACATTTTTTTTTTAAATTTTCACAATGTTTAGTATTTTTTACGAACCATCAAAACAGCACCATAATGCATCATGTTTCCGTTCACCCAGCATTCGTGCTGCACTGCCACAGTTGCACTAACTATCGCACTGACCAGCGCGCGAATAATCCGGGGCTCCGGAGTTAGAGATGTGGGCGTGCCTCGTCACAAGTCAGAGGTCATGCGGAGGCAAGGTTGTGCGTGTATTACACTTTTTTCAAGCACTGGGTATTGTTCCAAGTGACATGGATTCCTAATAGTACTCGCAAAGGTCGAACAATTATTCCAACAAATTCGCAGTTTGATAATTATCGCTAATTGTTTACATCGCATGCAAATGCACGCCCAGTGTTTAGCCTCGATGTTAACGAAAATGTTTGCGGATTGTTGGTTTGGTCAAAATATCCTCCGGAAATTTGAATCATAAGTGATTTTTGGAAGATTATGAATACAGAGAAAAACCACGTGACCGCAGGAAATCGACTGACTAATTGAAATGACGTATTTAAATTCTCATTATGCAATAATTTAAAAGAACACATTGTTTGCTTAGGTTTTAACGGAACAATAGTGAAAACTGTTAACTCTAATACAATAATTAAAAGTGAAGTAAAAGTTACTTTAGGACTTATTTGGGTAGTACAATCGATGCTTGGACTGGTTTCTAAGTGAGTTTTACTTCGAACTAAAAGTCAATAAAAAATAAATTAAATTGTGACGACATTTTTTATAGACAAGAAGCAAGGAAAACGACAAAACAACTTTTTATGCTTTTTCTGTTTACATTAAATCTACTGAAGCAGATCGCGTGTCGTCTTGGAAAACCGCATTATTTAACTTAAATTTTGTCTAGTTTTGATAGTACAATTGTAATTTTTTTTATTAATATTTATCTTTAAATGAAAAAAAAAAATACTATTAAAAATTGGTCAAAAATGATTACAGTATATTAAATTTCTAAAACTATTTAAATTGTAAGAAAAAAAGTGTAAGCTAAACTTTATTGTTTTCCTTTAAACCAAAATAATATACGACCAAATCTCAAAAATTATATCATAAAAAACAGACATAGGTTTGCTGTTTTTGGTCAATAATTCTGTAATTAGAGTAGGAAATTGAAAAAAAATTGACGATTTAATTATTCTCTAAAGCTGGCTAAAATTTGTTTATTGCCCAAAACATATTTTAACTTTAGAAAAGAGAAGTATAAGAATAATAAATTGAAATAAAAGTATATATTTTATTTTTGAAATTTTTACACAATTTTTTTGTAAAATTAGTAAGTTTGATGTGGGGCATTCTGCTGATTGCATCAGTAAACACAGATTTAAAATTTTTAGTTGATTGTTAAATAAAACTAAAATTCAAATTAATCTTCTTTAAGATTACACAGAAAATGTGTATGTTAACTAAAATTGATTTTGATTTTTATTATTTTGATTTGTACTTTAGGTTATAGTTTCTGTATTTTGTAAAAAATAATTTAGCAATGATACGAAAATTAATTAATTATTACCTAATTAAAATAGATTTTCTATTTAGTTGACCACATAAAGATCTCTATTCTATGTACTCCTAAGTATAATGAGAACCTATGTAACCAATTAGACATTTAAAAATTAACTCCTTTATAAATTATTTAGCTTGTGACAAAAAAAAAATAAAAAAAATAAATAAATAAAACATTATCAAACTTTTCTTCAAAATATTTTGTCTTAAAAGACAATTATGGAGGCTGAGGGATTATTCAGAAATACATACCACATTAAAAAATTCTTTATACCTACCTGCAAATACAATTCAAAAAGTTTGAAGGAAGGAATTTTCAAACGTAATAAAATGTAGAGACTTTCAAAATACCGGGCTGCAAAAGACAGTTACGTAGAATAGAAAACTATACAGTATCTGCTCCATTATATAGCAAGTAAATAATTGATTTTACTTGTTAATTTAGATCTAATTTAGATCTAGTGACGAGTTTAGAGCATTTTGATTTTCATCAGATTGTTCAGAAAAGTTTTAATAGGGAACAACAAATTACACAAATTGTCGCTGTCAGAAATCAGAAAAAAATTGAATCGATTAAATTTTTATTTGTATAATTTAAACCAAGCTAATTACTGTAATTCTTTGATAATTCTATGTGGGAAAAATTGATTTCAATGTTAAACAACAAAATACTATGTAGAACTCTTTGCAAATTAATTTTATGAAGTGGCCACAAACAAATGAGTTTTTATTACACATAAAGTTTCATAATTAGCGAATAATAAAACGTTTTTTCTTATAATAATTACTCTAATGACGACCTTAATTGAAATTTAAAAGATTCGTGGAAATACAAAAATGTTTTGTACTTAAAATGTGGTCAATCACGGATGTCTAACACTTTCGTTTAATCGTACATAAAAATGCAACTCATTTCTGACCTGACATAATTAATTGAAAACATTACCATTACGAGGTGACAAAGTTCCTAAAAGGTATAATTTTTCAACTTTCAAGCGGGCCACTCTCAATAATTATAATTTGAGTGCTTTTACCCGTGGGATAATTTTCGAATTAACGGGTGCACAAGCCCACTGAATGGTAATATTTGCGGGAAGATACGCCTTGGCTAAAGTGGGTGTTTTACAGTTGTAAAACTGTATCACGCAACCACAAATTTTTGAAAAATTAGTGCTGTTTAAGTGAAAGTTTTTTAAGCCATAAAAGTGCAATAAATAATAAAGGAAAGTCTGTTTCAGCACATGGGAAAATGACGAGATTTTGTAACTGTGTGCGTGCGTAATTAACCTTGAATTGGGCAGAATTTTTCAGGAACAATGCATCCGTAGGTTTACTTATGAGGATGATGAATGTCTCCAACAATAGAACTGTTATGAAATTGATCTTGAAATTTGGGATTCTGGTCGAGTGGTAGGTGCGGTCGGTAGTTATAAAAATTTTGCACTCTGTTTATGGTAGCTTGACCCTGTGGGAAGAGATTTATCGGTCCGAACTGAAAATTGTCTCAAAAAATACATATCAGACTTTGCGATAAAAATAAATATACGGCGCAATGGGTTGGGTATTGACGTTCAAGGTGAGAAAAATGATCGATTCCTCTTATTAATTTTCTCGGTAATTTGCGTTGTGTTATGATTTTTAATTGGAAAAACTTGTTCGAAGTATCAAAACACAGCTGACCTCCGTTAATTTTTTTGGAAAATAAGTGCTACATCCCACAATGATCGGTTTTGGGCAGTAAACAGTTAATTTGGCTGAAAATGGCGAAAATAGCTGTGAGTGGGATTTTGGTGGACTGAGTCATGATTAAAAAATGTATGTATTTACAAACTGTATTTTTACAAAAAAAATCTTGAAATTGTATTTTCATTATTCATTTATCAACAATACGAGAAGAACAATTGTTGATTAAAGTTTTAAAATATCGACGCCATCTAGATGAGAAAATACAGATTACCATTAGTTCCCGACATTACAGTTTACAGTGAAGCCGACTAAATCATGAAAAGCTTAGGTGATGTTATGGTCATTTTATTTTATTTTTATTTATTATTATTTATTAATTTTTGAAATGTCATTTGAAATGCACTTTTTTGAATTTGACTGTAGTAAGTATTAATAGTTATTTATTCGACGAGTGTGAGTGTAAATCGGACGGTTTATTTGACCGAGTGGATTTTTAAACCACGAGTGTAACGAGTGGTTTACCATCCACGAGGTGGAATAAAGCGTCCGATTTACACTCAAACGAGTTGAATACAACATTTTATTCTTCGAATTAGACTCAACAAGGCTTAAACGTGCTTTAAATCTGTTAAAAATAATTTGACCTTTTGTATTGAGAAATGCCAAACAATTGTCAAAACTTTCTTACACGGGAGAAAAACCATAAATTTTGACAGAGTCGAAGAATAAAAAAAAATTAACGCAGTTAGTTGCAAATATGCCAAAATTTATTGTCTATCGGGCGATAGCACAAAATCTATTTGTTCTACAATGTTTTAGTGTGAGAATTTTGATTCATTTTAGCAAGTTTTTAGAACCTAAGTTATTTGATTTTAATATTTTGTATTGACTTGTTTTTTACTTTTCTGGTAGGCAACCCAAATTACACAATGTAAACATTAGATCACAGACCACCAATGAGAATTCTCAATGAGAATTCTCATTGGTGGTCTGTGCATTAGATTATTACCCACACATTCTATTTTTTTAAACCAAATGAATTATCAAAATTTTAGAAAATAGTTAGATTCGTTTTCAGATTCTTTACAGCTCTTTAGTACACTACTTTTTTTGTCATTTAATCATACTTACACTTCTTATAATTACCGAAATTTCAATGGTGGTCAATTAAATTTGCCAACAATAAATATCAAAACAAATTTTGTTCTCTAACAAATTTTTGCTGCAATAATTTTCTAGTATGAGATGTATGTATTATGTTTTTACTGAAAAAGATTGAAAACGATTGTGTAACAAATTGGGTATTTAGGAATTTTTGTAAGCACATTTTTCAATTTTTATTAATTTGCCTGTTTGAGATCAAAAGTCCATTTTTTTTGTTAAGAAATTAATTTATTTAAATAATTAACAATACAGTTTAACTAATCGGATACCAAACAAACTCAAAGTTCTTTAATCCGAAAGTTTTCTCCGTTCCTTCTTTCGGCACCTCATCGGAATTCAAATCCAATCTAACAAACTTCACTTTCGGTCTAAATCCATTCTCATCAGCGACGTACGTGACAATTCTGCTAATTCCATCTCTTCCGGTAACAAAATAACCACCGATCTTAGCACCATTTTTCAAACCTTTCTCGTAATGCCCGTGGAAACCAACAGTATAATTAAATTTATACAACAAATCGGTAATATCTTTCTCTGTAACTCCGGCGGGTAAACCATCAACCATCCCCGGAAACTTATCACGGACTGGAATGTCCGGATTTCCGGGCACGTGTATAGCACCGTCGGAAACTGTCACTTGGGAAAGTGGTTTCCGCGGCTTCCGATCGATTTCATTAAATCCGGGGGAAACTAACCCAGGGTTGGGGTAATTCGAGCCTGGATTTGGGGAATTTGAACCAGGGTTAGGGTAACTTGAGCCCGGATTGGGTGCATTTAATCCAGAGTTAGGGTAACTTGAACCACGGTTTGGGGAATTTGAACCAGAGTTAGGGTAACTTGAGCCCGGATTGG
This sequence comes from Tribolium madens, assembly GCF_015345945.1. NCBI lineage: Eukaryota > Metazoa > Arthropoda > Insecta > Coleoptera > Tenebrionidae > Tribolium > Tribolium madens. The sequence continues at coordinate 5,516,188 of NW_025401068.1, forward strand.
GTGAATTTAGTCCAGAGTTAGGGTAGCTTGAACCCTGGTTTGGAGAGTTTAAACCTGGGTTGGGGGAGTTTGTGCCCGGATTGGGTGAATTTAATTCAGGCTTGGGCTCGTTCACAGTTTGAATAGGTTTCTGGAACGCGGATGTTTGGAACGGGAAAAGCTCCCCAGGTCTAGGTTTAGGCGTCGTGACATAACCGCAGCCACCACATGCCGGCTTGATTGTAGGTTGCGTTGTGAAAACGTAGGTTGTTCTAGGCCGGGAGGTGGTCTGAATAGGTTGTGGTTGGTTCTGGACCGGGGTTCCGGGTTGTGGTTGTGGGTTCTGGTTTCCCAGGGCTGGACTGCCTTCTATTTTGGCACCCGGAGGTAGCGGTGACCCATCCAGAGCTAAAACCATTATGTCAATTTTAATTTTTTGAGATTTACAATTGCTTACGGGCACTAATCCGAACATTTCTCATACTCAAAATCCTGAAATTGCCATTTTCGTCAGTGGCGTACACAGTTACGTGATAAATACCGTCGGCAGTGATAAAGCCAAATTCGCCTTGAATGATTCCATTAACATCTACAAAAATAATAAATATGATTTATTATAGTTATTTTTTTTTCTTCTTTCCGCACCTTTTTTTTCATGTCGGTGCTGCTGGCCGTCGATGGTAAACCCGAATTCGTAAGGCCTACTTTCATCATCGGTTTTTTGACACGAGACGACCCAAAAGGTCACAATTATAAAGTTAAAAACCTGAAACAGGAAAACTTATCGAATTTGAGAAAGGTGAAGGACAGATTGACTCCTCGGACGGTTTTAATCGAAAAATTCAAATTAGATTTAATTAAAAATGATTTATGGAACCAAAACATTGCTTTTTGGAAAAAGAAAATTTCTTGTCGGCAAGATAAATCGGTTGTTTATAATTAGAATGGATTGATTATTTGTAATAATGGTGCCCTTGAATGAAACGGATAGAAAGGCGCTATATGAAGCGATTTATTATCACATGGTAATGAAGGGATGATTTAATAGAAGTTTTGTCATAATTGACCCAATTTACTACAAAAAAAACAATAAAAACATGAATAATTAATTTATTAATAGACAATAATCACGAAACAGGTGTTTATGGTTTTCACTATGATCGTAAAATTTAATTCATTGTCACATTCTCACTTTTACTCATCGTTTCAAGTACATTAAACATTCAGAAAAACTGTTTAAACTGACAAGAATAGGTATATTATTTCTATTTTCATTATCTTAATCACGTATTTATTTGATAAATATCAAAAACATCACGTTTGTTCTTCAATTTCGCAAGTTTAAAAAAATATTTGATGAAGGCTAGACACAGAAAACCGATTTAGGTTAGCGAAATCTTAAACAAACACATAAACCTGAGTCTATTTCAAAGTGGCATCTTAATAAAACCAAGTAATTTTACTTTGCTGATATTATGAAACTGTTCACTTATTTACTATCACAATAGGGGAGAAGAGGATTTATCGACAATATTTTTTATTATTGTTTTTTGTCAATATGAAAATAAATTCTTTAATGTCCTGTTTGAATGTACATATACAATGATATTTAGAATAATTGTCCTTTTGTATGATGTCATCGAAGGTTAAGTATTGGTATATAATAATTAGAAATACAAACATTTTTTAACAAGTTTCATCACTTTGTTGCTTAGATAAAAAATTAAATTAGCACATGACATACTTTTGGGCATTATTCATTATTTGAGAAGAGAAAAATATTTTATAAATCGATAAAATTTCAAATTAAGTTACAATTTTTCTTATTTTAGTTGATCATTACTTAACATACAAAGTAATTGTCTGTAGCCAATAATTAAGTAATTAAATTTCGCTCCATTAGCCGTGTAAGGCAATCCAATTAAAGCTCATCTTACCTTAATAACTAGCTTCATCTCGTATCACCACTGCAACTTTAATTAAAATTTTTACAACTCGTAGTAATCTCAGTAATTCATAACAGACGCTAAAACCATTATACTACCTTGCCGCATCCTTCTAATATCTTTTACCAATCTCCCCGCCACTCGAGGGATCATCTCAAAGGCGTTAATAATAGCTTTTATGTAAATTTCAACGCACACAGAAACTCTCATTAATTTCGAAGGGTACCAGTCAATTTCCTCCAATTTCTCGTAAATTATAACCTTACGGTTAGTTCAAACCCACCCACATTTCGGCCCTGACATGACTTTATTCACAATCATCAATTATTTTTTCTGCAGAAGACTCTTCAAGATTCTTCCGGAACTACTCGATTTGAATTTTACGCAGAAACAGAAGCTTGTAAATGATCGTATGTGACAATAATCAAGGTTTTTTAAATATTTATGATCGATAAAAAGATAAATAAGTTGGTTTTAGGAGAGCCTCGAGTGATTTGGGTAATTTCGGGGATTGCTAAATTATTATGTAAATGCGGTTTTGGTACAGAACGGTGGCCTTTTAAATTAAACTCTGAGTACATTAGCAAGTATTGTTTGCTGACACGCACCTGTCGGATTGCAATTTTTCAATCACAAAATGAAAGTAAAAGTGGTGGAAGTATAGGCAACACATAAAACGCCTTCTTCCGGTTAAACCACTATTGTATGTAAACCAAGTTTCAAACACTTTTGTCCACGTTCTAATGTAAATTTAATGACCTTAACGAATTATTTTCATCGTCTTATCGTCTTAAATAAATTCTTACCTTTATTATTTATTTATAATAAAATATTTGCTTTAAATGACCATTTTAATTTTTGTCTCTAAAAGAGTCATTTTTAGGAAAAGCAAGTCGAAATTAATATTTGCAGTTTGTGTATATTTAAACACGAAACAAGTTTTGTTAAATATTAAAAAAATGGTGGATGCGCCGGGAGTCTTTATCTAAACCCGAACAAATTTATTCCAAAACAAAAACATGGTGTATGCAACCAATTATGTACTCCTAAATAGAATTTGCATATAGTTAACAGCCACGTTTACTGTTTTATGGTAATGCCAGTATTTTTTTTCAAAGAATTGAATTGTTTTACCTAATGATTGGGTATAATAAACAAAGTGGGTCATAGGCCCCAATGTCTGGGTAAATAAAGCAAAATTAATAGCAGGAACCTTTGGAGAAAGTTGTGTAGCGTTTTTGTGGCCGTTTCGTGGCACGATTGGGCGTTTCCAGCCGTCACGATTTGCCGCAAAAGTGTCATAAATTACCAAATACTTTTTCTAGCCCTCGTTGGCCCCTTCTTGCCAAAGACAATATTGAGTTATGCAAGAAAATGTTAATTTTACACTTGGCTAATGTAATATAACAGTAAAGTTCATGTATATCACCGAACCCGAAGATAAGCGAGGACGCGAAGATGAAAGTTGCTTCAAGGTTACATCCTATTTACCTTGGAACATCTTCACTTTCGTTTTCATGAAAATTTCACGAAAATATAGAAAATGTTGTGGGAAAATCACGCGTGACATTTAAGTCGACAACTTTTCGGATAATTATTACAATTAGAGATAATTTTCGAAATGAGTTCATTCATTAGTGATTTTGCTGCTGCAAATCGGTAAATACCAACAGCTTTGCTCCTATTATCCATGTCTTCAATTAAGGCAAAAAGCGCGGTTCACGACCTATAAAGGTCGTCTGCTGCGGATTCAAATTTTTTTAATTAGATTATTGCAAAGCTTGAGAAATTTTCCAGTTTTATTGAATTAATTAAACATTAAATACCTCCCGCTGATACAGAGAAATACCGAGTACTTTGATCTGCGTGTTTTTAATACATTAATAACAATTTTTTAGCTTGAAAGAAATTAATCTAAAAAATGCAAAGGACATGGTCATTGAGTACGAGTTCATTCATAAAATTCGCACCAGATTTCGTCATAAATGGGTTGAGTGAATGAATCTAGGTCAACAAGATCATCTTATTTATAGTAAAATTATTTATATTGTCAACAACACATCTTTGAAATTTTTGTAACTCAAAATTTTAATTTGACGTAAAATTAATTTTTGTTTATATTTTAAATTAAAAAAATCGTGAAACTAATCGTGTTAATTGCTTGTTTAAATATTCGTTTTACCATTGATATAAAAGAAGTTAGTATATTTTAGTATTTTTGAAGTGGACAAGATAATTTTGTAATTCTTTAAAAATAAATGTAATTATTAAAAATTAGTTTTAAATTAACTTGGATTTATTTTGCTACTTTTTGCAAAATTGCGTAATCATTTGGACATAAGTAAGGCAAAGTATGAGTAATTATCTACTTCTAGTACTTTCTCTAAATAAAAAAAGTTATTAGTGTATGTTTAAATGTTATTTGAAATAATTAATTATAGAATTGCATCGTTTTTGAACTTCGAAAATGTCAAGACTTAACGACTACTCTTTAAGTCGTTTCATTTAATTTTTATGAACATGACATTGAACAGAGTAATTCCTTCTTTTACCAAACACCATCATCAACAGAAACATCAAATGGAGTGGAACCAAGATCAAGGTGACGTCCTCTTGAGTCAAAATTCAAAAAAATTGCAAATGTATTCTAAAAGTGGGCTGATTTTGTGCAATCACTAATTGTGAGTGATTTATTTGTTTATGTTTCATCCGAAGACTTCTTCAAAACTATTACGAGGTCAGTGATAAAAGTGCTCATCCAGTAAAACACTACTGAAGAATACCAACAACTTCAAATATCAAATTTTTATTATTTATTATTTTTTACAAAAATAATGGCATTTGCAATATTACACTAAACAGGCAGGTTTTAGCTAGTCTGGGTGTGGGGCTGGTATCCGTTTTCATCAGCGACGAACGACACTGTGTGCGTTTTGCCATCAGGGCCCTTGTAGGTGTACTCGCCATGAACCACCACTGCTTCATGATCACTTCCGGCGTTTTTCAATTCCCCGGATTCGGAGCGCGAAATCGGATCACTGGTCTCAAAACTAATCAAAATTAAAACAGGATTGAAAAAATCGAAAACTTACTTGAATTTGTATCCATCGACGCCGATGTTCTCATTTTCGAATCGCAGGATTTGGGCTTCGCCCCCTTGCTGGGGAGCGGCGGAGGCGAGAGCCGCCAAGGCACACAAAGCAATTACGACTTTCATGGTTGCAAGACTTAATTCGGGATTTGGTCTCGAGTGTATTTATAGGCCAATAGTCAAAATCCCCACTTTTTGGAGCCTTCACATTTTACCTTTAGAACTTGTTAATTTTGTTTTTGAAGATTCACTTTTTTGTGCAATTGCGGTAGGTTCTTCCGGTTCTGCTAGGTGTCAATAAAATAATAAAATATAAAATACAACAAAGTTTCTTAATTTAGATGAATGAATAAATCTTCCATATGATCTGAAACGTAGACAATAGCATTTTAATAAATCTATATTAGTAAAAAATTTAGCAAAAAAAGGCGAAAACTGTAATTGGTAAACATAAACAGAATCTAGAAATGAAAGGTTATTTATGGCAAAATGTCAAATAAAAATGTCTTTAAATATTAATTATAATTTGCCATAAAATATTCATTTAATTATTCAGTTTCCAAATTTAGACAATGATTCAAATATTTTTTAAAACACACTGTTTCAATTTTCAACATGTTTAAAAAAATTCTTAATGGAAACAAATAAAGGGAAACTATAGTGTTACTCAATAAAAATTTGCAACTGCCTATCTATTCTGTCTTCTGAAGAAAGAAGAAGATGCTATTTTTAAATTCCCTTGTTATGTCAAAAATTCCTTAGATTTTTTATTAAGTACATATCATATTTTGTTTCTCCACTTCTTAAAGCAATCCAAATTTAAAATTCATATTTCAATGGAAAAAGATTTTGTATGTATCTGCAGCTCTCGCAAAAATTTAAAACATTCCACATGTTTTGTTTTTTAACTACATTTTTATTGTTTACTTTAGCCCTTTTTGCATTGTTTTATTGATTGTTTTTTCGCCGATAGATCAAAGTTTTACTTGTTCTAAAATATCGAAATCACGAAAGATTTTAGAAAAGAAATGTTTTTCTGAAATTTTATGTTGCTCTTAATCTCCGTGATATTAATATAAAAATAACGAAAAAACTATAATTATTTTATTATTTGTATTAATTGTAAAAAGATCTAGTTACGTTTACATTGTAAATTTTGCAATTTTGAATGTTTGGTACATGTTGAAATATTTTTTCTTCTTGATTATAATTTATTCCTAATGGCAAAAAATTGTTTTTCAATTTGTTTACTCTCCCCGCAATTACATAGCCAGAGGATAGCCAATTAAATGTAAATTTTATCGCCATTATATAGCGTTTTTTTTTTCATGACGCACGTGTGTAAATTCTATGAAAAACAACGAAAATTCAAATGTTTTTAAAACTTTTATGTATTGATAGATTATTAGCTGTGTCATTAACCTCTCTCTGGTAAGATTTGATGTGTAATTGTTTGGATTATCGATTTTTTGCCTCAAACAATATTGCAACACAATGACATTTATATGCACATGCAACACCGCTCCGGGCATTTTGCTCGTTTAGCCCATCACTGGTAGCATCTTCATGTGGGTTAAGTGTCAATAAAACAGCCAAAGTATAGGTCAGTTATGTATTTAAGACTTTTTACAAGATGTTGAACAACTCAACACAATTCCAAATCCGTTTTGAGCTTTTACTTTCTGGCAGTCTTGGCACTGGGTCTGTATCCATTTTCGTCAGCTACGAAGCTGACAGAATGGGTCTTCCCATCAGGACCCACATAGCTGTATTCTCCCTTAACTATGATTGCTTCGTTTTCGCTTCCAGCGTTGGTCAATTCGCCTGTTTCTTGTCTGGTTATGGGGTCGCTAGTTTCGTAGCTAGACAAAACACAAAATGATGAGAGGAAAATTGTTGAAAAATAATGAGAAAAACCTGAATTTGTATCCGTCGATCCCAATGTTTTCGTTTTCGAACCGCAGGATTTGGGCGTCACGGCCCTGCTGGGGGGCGGCGCTGGCGGCGGCGACCAGGATGACAATCACACCGATAACTTTCATGGTTTGTACTAATATGGGCACAGTGGCTGTGATTTATATAGTTTATATAAAAAGCTGCGAAAAAGCCCCACTATTAGAGGAGTAGAGGCATCCTTCACATTTCACCTTTTGTTAATTTCTAAAGATTCGTTGCGTTTTTGTGCAACAGCGAAATTAGTGGCGAATGCGCGTTATGTCATGGGATGGATGGTATTAATGAGGCGACTGATAACCGGAGGTTTTTTGACGAGTAAATAGCAAGAGTTGAGATGGCTGTTGTTGTCGAATTTAATTGATGGGCTTGCGAAAGCCAGGAGTTGAATCGAGTGATTAATTGGTGGCTGTTTGGAATTAATCATAATTAAAAAGTGGTACAAAAACGAATTAATACAAATGGGATAATGTCAAGTGCACAGTAAGCATGAAACGAATTTGGAGTCTAAATCCAATTTTTGACCATTTTGAACTGTCAAAAAATAGATTTCCAGATTCCTTTTGTAATTTTTTACCAGGAACACCACAAAATATTAACCATAATTAAAGTTTTTAGAATTGCAATAGTATACAATTTTATCAAAATTTCTCCAACTTCTGATCACATATACTAAGTTAAAAATTTTGATAGATCCCAAAAACTTGAACAATTTAATAAAAAAATCTTTAAAGATGTAATTCTAAAATTAATTCTTAAATTCTGGATTTTCTCCATCTTTACAAAATTTTTGTTTTAATCTGATGACACCAAAAATGAGTTCATACACAAAAACAAATATATCTCATAGTTTGATATCGTTTGATTAAAATTTTAACAGTTTGGCAGCAAAAATTGCGACGTACAGACGTTAAATCTAGACCACTCGTTGAATTTAAAAATTACAAATTTTGTACATTTTTCAAAAAATATCGATCTTACAAACACTTTTAAGCAAGACGTAAAATATTACTTCTGCAAAATTTTTGTTAGAAAATATCCAATACAAGAAAGTAAAGGCACTTGCTTAGGGCTTGTTAATTCAGTGGAAAATGTATTTGACTAGAAAGATGGAAAAACCTTATCGGTTCGAGTTCTTAAATTCTTCTATTTTTAACAGTACTTAAAAAAAAGCAAAAAACATGTTAATGTTAATAAATGTAGCAAAAAATAAATAAGTAACTTAAATATGTACTTTTAAAACGCAAAGACAGTAATTAATTAAAAAAAAACGCAAACTTAAAAATYAAAAACGTAAATCGTCATTTGATTGAAAAGTAAGTTAATCAAAAAAGATTTTAGAAGAGCGTAAAATACACATCGTACTAAGAATATAAGAACTTTAGAACAAGTATTGTAAACGAACCATTACAGTAACGCAAATAAAAAACTCAAACTAAATAGGGAAAATATAAGAACGTTAAATAAAATAAATAAAACACTCAAAGACGTAAACACGTAAGAATATAATAAAAATTAGAATTTAAGAAATAACTTTTCCTTTATGTCGTTTAGAGAAAAAACGACAGAGCTAAACGGCGTATTAAAAGTTCGGCAAACAAAAATTATTTAGATTCTGTGTAAATATAATTTTTCTGTGTCGTTTTACCTATAGTTTTGCTCGAGAAAAAATGACAAATTAGGATTTTTTAAACAATCCGACATAAGATCATATCGAGCGCTCAAAAAGTTCTTTTCATACAAATAGTTTTAATAACTTTGCCGGATTTTGCCCGGAAACAACTTAAAATCAGTTTACCATGAAATGAAACAAGTAAAGTATGTTGTCGAAAATGAAACTTTATTTCTTGTGTTACAAATTACATTTATATCTATTAATCTACGAAGTTGCTGTACTAAAATATACAAATTAAAATCAGAGTCGAAAAGTCCTAATCCGGTCCAGGTCCATTTCCATAGTTCCCAATCAACATAGTTTCAAATCATTTTAATCCATTTTGGAATGTTGATGAAAGCTCGACCTGAAATATTACAATAAAGTTGGTTAGTCGAAAAAATGTAGTATGTACACTAACCGCTTTCATCGTTGACAACTTGCCACTTAACTGTAGCATCAAAGACAAAGCATTTATATCTTCAAATATCCTTCTTCAGAAAACTCCCCCCACCTTTAATCACATTTTTTCTCTACCGAGTGACCAGTTAACCTTTGTAAATCCATCACATCGGGTCCTCTTGCCCAAGGTGAAAGGTTACAAAAATCCACCCTGCAAAAGGCCAAGGCCAGAGTGGCCGTGTGACGTAAGCCCCAAGTAGGTTGTCCGCAATAAAACAATACAAGATAAATAACCAATAGTATATTTATAAAATTCTTTATAAATATAGTTGAATGTCAACAGTACTTATAAATAGTTGCTGTACAAATTCCTAAACTATCGTTGGTGGGAAGTCGGACCTAGTTTTGCGGGATGTGGGCCCCCTGGGGCTGGAAACCGTTCTCGTCGGCGATGTAGGTGACAGTGTAGGTGACTCCATCGGGCCCCACGTAGCTAAACTGTCCCCTCACCACCAAAGTCTCATCCTCGCGGCCCTCGTTCTTGATTTCCCCCTGCTCGTCGGACGACAGCCCGTTGCTGGTCTCGTAACTAAATAATAATAATGGTAATGATGGTAACAATAATAATGGTAATAACCTGTATCTGTATCCGCCAACTCCGATGTTGTCGATGTCGGCGCGTACGACTTGGGCGTCGGCGTCGCGGCCCTGCGGGGCGGCCAAAGCCACGGCCAGGATGACGGCAAAAATGGCGATCTGCAAAGACTTATTGTTAGCACAGTATTACAACACAAGGGCACAAACTGACCACTTTCATCTCGATGACTTAATTGGGGATGGACGTTGCATTAGTGTGTTTATATAGATCTAGCCGAAAATCCCCTCTTCGGGTGTCATCCTTCACATTATTTTACCATCCCAGAATTTTAAACGGCCAGTTCACCTTTACGGACTAGTTTGGAGATTTTTATGCAACGATTTTCGGGCGGATGTCTCTATTTGCGGTAGAATTCTCATGGCTTGCCAGGAATTCAAAACTGAATAATTAGCAAATTGTCTGGCGGAGAAGCGCGGTTTATTGTTGGATTAACCTTTGGAGGTTTATGTAATTCGCGGAGAAATTGATTCGAATTGGGAAAAATTTGCAAATAGGAATTGAGACGTTAAGTTCACCTTGAATTGCGATTAATTAAATTAGTCAAACACTTCATCTGCGTGTGAAATTCATTTATTTCCTATTTGCAGATAATTATGTTGAATTACTTGCGTCACACCGACAAATTCATTTGAGATGAGGTTTACTTTCATCTTGCGGATTACGTTTTTGACGTAACAAATCAGATGATATCATATTGTCATTTCTGAATTGTTAATTAATTATTAATAACCTAATAATAATCGAATTTAAAGCTTCTTAAGAAAGTCGGGAGATGGGTTTGTGACTCCTACTGTTTGAATATTCATGGAAGCTTGTGTAATACGAGTAAAGGTAAATCAACTTCAACTGGTAACATTTTTATAATGTTATTAGCTCATAGTTCTCGTGTCGTAGCTTCGTGTGATGCATAATTGAGTCTATACACTGTGATCAAAAAATTATTAAATTGGGAAATACGGCCGGACTGGGGTAATCAGCTGTGATAGTCCCTAATTCTAATTTTTATATACATGGTGATTTATATCACATAGCTAAAAACTGAAACTGAGTTTCAAAATTTTAAAACCTGAAAATGAAATAATTGGTTTCAAGCGTTTTCTCTTTATTTTTATTCAAACCAGTAAACAAATTAAGAAAATTAGGAAATTAAATAAACATGATTGTAAGAAATAAAGCTTTGGATCTAAATAAAATTCAAAATTCCAGTCTACCAATATGCTAGCAGTGAGAAAAAAAACAATTTTTTAGAAACACTTTACAAAACTCGAATTTTTGCATACATGGGAGTAGATACTTAAGGAAAAAAAATCCACTAGAATTAAAGAAAAATTTACGTTAATTTAAAAAAGTTATTGGTTAATCTTTTTCGGTAAAATAATTTCTTAGCGAAAGAGACAAAATCATTGACTTTATTAAAAGTTGAAGTTTAAAGTACAAGTTTTTTTTTGTTCTTTTGTAACAACTTAACACTCAGTATGATTATTAAATAACACTATCCTTGGAACAAGTTGACAACTCCACAAGAAATGCCGATTTAAAAAAAAAACTAAATTTTCTCATCACTATCATCTTTAACTTTTATACTCCATTACATATTTTAGTAGTATGTAAAATCAATTATTATTATTGATGAAAAACAAATTAGTGTTGAGAGGAGTTTCGATTTATTGTTTTAGTAGTCTTTTCGGTAAAGAAGTATCCAAAAAGCTAAAAGCTTTAATTAAGTTGTTTTTTTGCATGATTAATAAGTAATTAAAACTTTTTGCAATATTTAAACTTTAATAAGTCTAAAAGACCAAATTCAATTAAAAAATGACTTTAAAGTGTGAAGAAGTGAAGGTTAGTGAAGAACATACGAGTATAACACGATTATAGATTATGGTAGTTAATACAAGAAAGAGCATATTAATAAAAAAACTAGTAACTTGAAAAAAAAAGAAATTAAACATTAAATTAAAATTAAAATTTAGTGAAAAAATAATCATGTATTCTTGGTGTTACATATAACTTGCACAGTAGTACCTATTTTAAGTTGTTTCTAGTAAATTTTGAACTCCTAAACTTAATCTGTTATCTTTTTTCCTTGCTTAAATAATAGAAACTAGAATTAATCTGTTTTTGTGTAATAGTGAAGTATAATTAGTATATGAAAAAGAAAAAGTATCCTTTCTGTCAGTTTTATTATCAGCAATAATTTATTCATAATTTTGGGTGGAACAAACGAAGACTGTTTTTATAAAATATTTTACTTTTATTTTTGTTAATTTTTAATTTTTGAAAATTATTGTTATTGGTTGTAAATGTGACGGATGTTACATAAAATCGGCGAGAAAGTCCTATTAAATCGGTCGTTTTTCCCAGTTTGGTGTATGGGAAATTAAAAAATTAATAAAAAAATTTTAGGCGCCAGTTATGTAAAACAGTTCTATTACCTTATTATTAACTTTTCAAGTTCCTATCTCCCAACAATTACCATCATTATCCATCGCCAGGACACGATGTTCAAGAAATGTTAGATGATCATTGCAGGTTATATTTTTTCCAAACTTGCACAATACACAACGATTCAGAAAATTTATCTTGATAGATCTAATAATAGAGACATAGTGATGTATCACCCGTGTTGAAATAATTCAAAACAGGCCACAAAGTGCAAACAAATGTCATGTCGTGAATCACACGGTTTAAGAATTTTGAAAAACCTTGTCAAGGAGACTCAAATAAAAAAAAAGTTTTGTAATTGTTACATAATTGGGATTCTAGTGAAATTATCAGTGCGATATGGTAAAATAGGAATGTAACTTTCCCTTACTAATGTCATCGCATAAAATTATAAAAGCTTGCACAATTCCTAGGTGTAATAAAACTCGTCGTTATTAAAATATCGTTTATTTACATTTTTGACACATAAATAGAAAAGCGGCCAATTTTCACTTTTATAAAAACTTCCAAGTGGCCGGCTAATAACTAGTCTATGGGGCTTTTGGGAGATGCGCCCCTTGGGGCTGGAATCCGTTTTCGTCAGCGATGTAGGTCACCGTGTAGGTCACTCCGTCCAACCCCACAAAGGAGAACTGCCCCCTGACGACGATTGCCTCATTTTCGGTGCCAGCGTTTTGCAATTGGCCCTGTTCTTGGGCTGAGGTGCCATCGCTGGTCTCGTATCTGGACGGAAGTGTCAAAATTTCCAATATCAAAGACCGGAAATACTTACAAATAGTTGTATCCGTCGATGCCGATGTTGTCGCTCTCGTACTTTGTAATGACGGCGTCTTTGGAGTCGCGCTGGGGGGCGGCGAACGCACACGCTGCCAAAAGTAAGACGAGGAACAATTTCATGATGAGTTAGTGACCACAATAGAGAACGAGATGAAGGTTTGCGCTTTTATATGAGAGTATCCCTGTACTGCCCAGACGCTATTTACCATCGCCTGCGTGTCTTCGCTGACATTTACCACCACCTTTACCATCATTATTTTGGCATTGTGATCTCAAAGTTCAATTCGACAAAGAGGTGAAGATTGACCCAGAGTGCCGGCGGCCAGAGATGGGTCGGTTTACCGATTTCGGAAGAATTCGAGAAGTGATGGGAGATCGCAGTTTGGGTGATCTTTTCACCTATTGAGATTTATGAGAAGGAAAAACACAACGTTGCAACTGAGATCACGAATCAGGGGCCAAGCAAACCGAAAAATATAATTTCTCAAAAATTATTATTACATTTTGTCATGAACTTTGCCGAAAAGCAAAACACAATCGTTGTCTTGCCTATTACAGATTTTTGGACAAACTTAGTAAAGAATAATCTCAACTTTCCCACGATCTGTACGAGAAACAAATATTGTTTTCTCGTAATTTATTAAGCAATTTTTTTTAAGACTAGGTTTCCATATTTCGACAAGTTGCGTACTTTTATTTGTTCCTTATATTCGAACTCGTAACAACTGACAGAAAACAAATTAATAAATTTTTATATTTGTATTTTATATCTACCATTTAATTAAACTCATGGAATATGGATTTATTGGTTTCAGAAATTAGAAAAATCGAATAATAAAATAAAAATTTAATATTTTAACTAAATTCTTTCTTTAATAACGAATAGATAAAGAAAGGTTTAGTTTATTATAGTTATTTTCCTACGACCGACCCTAAAAGAAATTAAGTTTTTCCACCATAATTTCAATTTCAACAGATTTATACCTTCCTATTTATAGCAAAACTGGGATATCAAAAGAAATTAGTTTTAAAGTTTTTCGTGCTAGTAGATTGTAGAAAAAATGATATGTATTACACTGGAAGAAAGTGTCCTTTTCGTCCCTGGGTGGTAACTTCTACCTGTGGGAAGAAAAGATAGACTTTCCTCCCTTGTAATACAAATTAAATTCACAGTTTTCACTATTTTATTTTAATTTGAATATTGTTTTCTATTAAAATATTTTAAACAGGTACTTTATTACAACCAAAAACCCAATAATCCAAACCTAAAAAAAAGGTTTTACCCAAAATTGTTGGGGTTTCAAATCAGAATATTTTGCAAGTAAATCTAAACTGTTCCATGTAAGGTGTTAAAAGAAGTCACATTTTTCCGATTGAAGAATCATATTTTAAACGAAAAAAATTCATTGGAATTACATCTCTTCTTACTTTGTCTTAAATAATTTACAAAGCAAGAAAACCGCTGCTAAAATTGTATTTGCTTTTTTGTACAAATTTTAAATATTTAAAATTAATTAGTAAAACACGAATTTCGAAAGGAAAATTCTTTACACAAGGATATGTTTGTGAAAAAAACTCCAACTATACTTTTTTTAATGGAAATATATTTTTTTGTATACGCTCCCAAAAACAGCTGTTTTAGAGACTCATTTGAGTCCCTAAAATGAGTCTTTTCCGGACTCAATAAAATAGTACGCAAAACGGTTATTTTAGGTACTCAATCCCCAAAAACAGTTTTTGCGGACTAAAAAATAAAATTACTATGGTAACGAAATTTTTTTAATTAGTGTTTTGGGAACTTTATCAAAAAGTACGTACGCAAAAGGTAGGGGACGGTCGTAATTAATGACGAGGCGACGTACTTGATACATAAATAGCTATTATTTGACTTTTCAAATAAAACCAAAACTTTGAAATTTGAGCTTTTTGAGTAAAATGAAAAGCCTTGTTTCTTGTAAAATATTTAATGTCTTGCATTGCCATAACCAGTCGTTTTAAATCTTCCTCCGAGACACGCTCCAACCCGGATGGAAGACCTTCGATGGTCAAATTCAAGAAGTCGACCTCGCCTCTTTTTCTTTTTTCCCAATCGGCTTCTATATTTAAACTGGATCGAAATTCCTGCATACAAAACCATGAATACATTCCTTACTCTCGCATTACTTTTTCACGTCATTGCGTGTCTTCCACCCCAAATCATCCACCAAACGCAACATCTCACCAATGGATACAGTTTCGAGTAAGTTTACTATTTCATTATTCACACTTAAAAGGAAATAAAAATCATAAAAATGTTAATCGATTCATCAGTCAAGGTCGAATTGAAGATGAGTCGATTTCGAAATACTCGTGTTGAAAAAAAGGTGCGGTGTTTTTTAGGTACGAGGCAGAGGATGGGTCAAAGCGGCGGGAAATTGGCACTTTTACGTACCGCGAAAATGACACTCAACCCGTGTTATTTGTGAAGGGGATGTACTCGTATTTTCTGGATGGAAGGGAGTTTATTGTGCACTATGAAGCGGGACAAAAGGGGACAAGAACTAGAGGAGACATCGTCCCGAAAAAAAYTAATTATGAGCAAAATAAAAATAAACTTAATTAATTAGTTAAATATCGGTACATAAATGTATCAAACTTTGGTGTTAATAAACATTTATTATTTTGTCTTGCAGTTTTATTGCTTCATTTTCACAAACGCCAAGTGGGTGAGTAACTCCGCGCACACAGTTGTTTATCTAGTTGCCTACCATAAAATTATTTAAAAATTTTGGGTATAAAACTTTGTAATTATTTATCAAAGCATCAAATCATTTGTAAATCCTCTAATATATATATATATATATCTTTTAATTTAGGCAAACGAACACCAGTGGCGGCTTGTCAAGGGAGAAAGTGAAATAGTGAAGAAATTGTATTTTCAAAAATGTCTCATTCGACTCCTTGGTTTACAAATCCGCAAATCGTCACTGAAAACCACACTAAACTTTGTAAAAACATTCTGAACAAATTGCATATATTTAAAAAGTCTACTTAGCAAATAAACACTTTTTTTTTTGCATCAACAAAACGAAATTTTATTATACCGAAAAAAATACTTGCATAATCAAACAATTTTTGCAGTTTTAATTGTTGATCTTTTCCTTCCTGTTCTCATTCAACGACCACGCAAGTGTTGACATTTTCAAATGTTAAATTACCATTCCGTCTTAATTAACAAAACTGCCATAAAAGTGATGTCTTTATTTTTTCTCAATTTACTCTTACACTAATCAAGTGAAGAAACTGTCGACTATTGGAATATAATAAAGAATCAATTTTATTTGATGCGAAACGTTACCAAATACTGGCATTCGAAGGATGAATAAATATATCACTGGAAATTTAGTACACAAAAAATTTGCATAAAATCTGACTCCACCTTTCGACAATTTTATGATAATTGGAGAGATTTTTGAAATCTTAATTCCGGACAGTGGGGTTAACAAATATATAAAAAGTTTCAATCAGTTCCATCAGTCAGTCCATCCAAAATGTATCAAAAATCAGTAAGTTGCATAAAAATTCAAACATCCCTAAACCCAAATTTAGTTACTTTTCAGTGCCCTCATTGCAATCGTAGCAACCCTGGACGACCCTCGAGCGGCCAAAATAGTCGACTACCAATCAGAACGCACCTCAGCCGGTCATTACTTCTTCCGGTAAAAAACCTACCCCTAAAAAAATAAAAATATTTTTTTGTAGTTTTGAAAGCAGTGATGGCATAATCCGGGAAGAGGAGGGCACCCTGCTCGACGAGAACGACCCGGAGTCTCCGGTTGTCGTCAAAGGCTCATACACCTACACCGACTCGACCGGAAAACTCTACACGGTGCGATATATCGCCGATG
Organism: Tribolium madens; assembly: GCF_015345945.1. Classification (NCBI taxonomy): domain Eukaryota; kingdom Metazoa; phylum Arthropoda; class Insecta; order Coleoptera; family Tenebrionidae; genus Tribolium; species Tribolium madens. The sequence goes on from NW_025401068.1 coordinate 5,532,977, forward strand.
AAAATGGCTTCCACCCGGAATTACCCACTCCGGTTAACAGCCCAGTCCTGATATCCGGTCCTCGTCCCCAACTCCAGTTCATCCCGTCGACACCGCGGCCCCGGATTCGCCCCGAAGTCACAACCCCCACCCGGATTCAAATTCCTCTCGAGTCCACGACACCGAAGACCTACAACGACCTCGACAATAAACTGCAAGAGTCGATAGTGGGGCTGCTTTCAAACGGACGAGGATTCGCTGTGAACTAGCTTTGATTTGTTGACTGATTTTGTTATTGTTTAGAGAGTTTATTTTGTAATAAAATGAGATTTGATTTGATGGGTTTTGTAATTAGAAAACAATTAAAATATCAATGGATGAGTGACGGGTGTGTGGGCGGCATTTGAATGCGTTATTGATGGGTTCCTGGGGCACATGGGGCACATACATGCAACTGCAATTTTTTTATAAATCTGGTTTTTGTGTGACATGACTTTAAGGAAAAGCAAATTAGACTCTACTGATTTCAATAATTTATTAATTCAACATTTGTTTGCATTTATAGAAAGTAGGAGACACGAATAATAAATAAATTTGCAAAGTTTGGACGTGTAAAAGTGTGCGAAATGGATTTTGTGGGATTTTTTAAATAAACAACAGCTATTAAAATTGTTGTACTTCACCTTTTAATCTGCAAGAATGTGGAAAAATTTATTTACTAATGGTTTTATAGAGGATAAACATTGACGACTATAAATTGGTGTATTATTTCGCAATGTGTTGAAGACGCGCTTTACAAAGGTATTTTTAAGCAAAGGTCAGGAAATGTTTAAATCACATCAATAGCTTCTTTTTAATTTCTTTCGTTGTGAAACGTCAATTAAGTAATACCTAATATTTATCAGATTTATATAACCTGAACCTATATATGGGAACAATAAATAAGAATTTTTATATAATAGGATCCCTAAGTGAGAGTGTCATTGACAATTTTTCTCAAAAATAGAAATCATAAGTTATAAGTGGTTTAGAAATTGAGTTTGTATCGTAAGTGAAGGTAAAATTTTTCAGTGCAACGGTATGAGCGCACTGGGTTTGTTCGTTCGTCTACATATCTAGCAAAATTAATATTTTTATTACAAAATTATAATAATAATTATTATTATAAAACATTCCATAATAGACATAGTATGTATCGTACTTTTCGAACAAAACTACGAAAAACCGATTTTCAAAAATATTTTTTTAATTCAAATTTAATTTTTAAAATTAAATGTTATACTTACTATAAGAAGGTTTTATAAAATTTTATAAATTTTCAAATTCATCTTTCACATGCAAGAAAATCTAATAATTGCAAAAAAGTAACAAGAAAAGAAAATTTTATTCCGAGAGTTCTGTTCATTTCACAGACCAAAAGCGAGGAAAAAGGGGAAAACTCAGTGAAAGAAAATAAAAAAATTTCTTCCTGTGTTTTACATATAATTTTTTCTAACACTAAAAACAACTTCAGATTCAGAAACTTCAGAAAATTTACTCCCTAGAAAATGTCTATGTCTTTAGAAAAAAAAGTCATATTTATTGCTTATAAATTCTTACAGGTATTTTTTTTTAGTTTTCCGCTACATTTAGGTAAGTCATCCTGCAGATGAAAATTACACATTGGAACTATCTTAAATGCCCGGGGGACCACGAACATTCAGAAAGGAACTGTAGAATACAACGTCGAAAAAATTTTAGATTACAGTGCTGTATTTACCTACACTTTTTATGACTACTACCCGGTCCTACGAGGTGAGCGAGACGCAAGAGGGCAACAAGAAGGTGCCGTGCTGTTTTATGGTTTCTCGCTTATATCCCAAAAAAAAATAGTTATGCACTAAAACAATTTCCTACAAACCAGTCTGTTTTTTTTTTGTATCTTAAATAGTTTGAGAGATAACGATTAACAAATATTGCAATACTTAAAAAACTCAAGTCACTTTGGATTAGGATACCTACCTTAATCTCATGTTTAGTACAGCAAAAGTAATAACGAAATGTTGGTTATAGAATGCAAATGTCCTGTAGGCACCTGCAGCTTGTAGAAAACAGTCCATTCGTACCTACCTTGCATGAAACTGAGGTTATGTTTAACTTTTTGCATGAAAATGTTCAGAATCGAAGAAAATTTTCACTTCCATTTCTTCGTCGACAATTTATCTTGTACTTGTAAGCACGAAGGATGGGTAAAACACTAACATTCCTATTTCTATTTTAAGGTTAATTAGGGTTTTATTTCCTAATCAAGCCTTAGGTACAGCAGGTACACCGAAATGTAAGGTGCAAATTCGTTGTCACAATATAGCTATACCACTTACTGATAAGCGATACCTACTCATCATAATCATAATAATATCACAAAAGTGCATAAAGGGCACATACATAACAATTTCATTAAAAATTGTAATTCTTTTAATTAATGAACGCAAACCGAATTACCAATTTCGAAACATTTTGAATGAAACTAAAGCCTAATGTGATTGGTTTCTCCATGGTTACTCACATATAATGATGGCCGACCTTAAACGGACCAATCACATCGTGGCATTAATTTTTGAATGAAGCCAAAAATCTAAAGTGATTGGTTTTTTACATTAAAATGATGGCCGACCTTAAACTGCCCAATCACAATGCTTACAAATTTTACAACTATCTTTACGTTATTTCCTTATTTTTTTTAGTCCAATTATAACAAATAGAGTGCAAAAAGATAATAAAAATCCAAAAACATCGCCTTGTGGAAAATTTTATAAGCTTTAATTTTGTACATAACCATTTTTTTCGTAACACGTACCGTTGTGAGGATATAAAGAGAAAAAACATAATATGGCACCTTGTTGGTGTCTTCCTGGGTCCCGCTCACTGCGGAGGACCGGGGATTTTTAGTATGTTTACCTTCTAACTCCCAACTAACATAAACGAAGTCAAAAATTCTGTTCTCGAGACCGTACATTCTACAACTTGCTCGATGACTGAACTGGATATTTACAATCACAATATTTAGTTGAAATATTGTACAAAAATCGCTTAAGTACCTACTTAAAAAACAATTTATATAAAATAATAGACTGTTTTATACTATTTTAAAAAAGGGATGTATACATACACGATAGAAATTGTTGATCATTTGCAAGTCATTATAACATTTCTGACTTTTATTTTATTAAAAAAATTCTGACTGACTTTTCTTTCGATTTCTTTTGAAACCATTTCTACGATTGCGATGTTTAGATACAATCATAATATTTGATAAAAATACAAAATTTTAACCATATAATAATTTTTTAGGTAAGAAAGACGATTTCTAAAAATAATGTCCCTACCTACATAATAAAAAAAGCAATTCAAAAACTGTAAAAATTTATAATTCAAACATTGTAGAAACGAATTTAGATGACGAAATTTAGTTTTTTGTTGGTTTTAGAAAAAAAAAATACCTTACTTAATATTTTTATTTGTACAACGTTTCTAAACATTCCCTGGTAATTTCTAGATCGTAAAAGTCGTAGTGAAAATGAACATTATGTCTAATAAAGTCAAAGGTTGCAAAAAATTTAGACAAACACGATCAAATCAGAGAAAAAATGAGTCTAATCGCAAGAAAAGTCCTGTTCCTTATTCGAGAACTGAACTAGATTTCCTTTGATGACGATCAAAAAAAGCATTGTTAGATATTACAGAGGGGGGCGACGTGGGGATGTCTTCAGAGAGCATCACTATCGCTATATAAAGAACGTCATTACTAAGGTAATTTAATCCATAATTTCTTCTCATCATCATCATCATGAAGACGGTGAGTAGTCAACACAGTGTGCCACTAAACACATTTATTTCATTAACCCTCACAAAACTAACAAGCCCACCCAAAAATCCCCCATTACATAACAGTGAGGCAACTTTTACGTAACAAATTTCACCAGCTCATCATGTGTGCCATCCTTGGCATTGCGACAGCTCGGCCCCAAAACCCCCAAGACGCCTACATCACCCGTTACGACTTCGACAACGCGGGCCTGGGGGGCTACTCCTTCGGGTGTGTACCACTTAAATATCTGCACTGTTGTCAAATCTGAAATTTTCATGTTTCAGCGTAGAGACCAGCGACGGCTTCCGGCACGACCAAACGGGGGAAGTGGTCAACCCGGGGGCTGAAAACGAGTCGATTGTCATGAGGGGGTCCTACTCATATGTGGGCCCCGATGGGGTCACCTACACCGTCGTCTATATCGCCGACGAAAACGGTTTCCAGCCCGAGGGCGAGCACATACCTCCTTCGGCTGGAGTGAAAAAACTGGGCATTCCGGCGGCGGCGCAAGCGTCGCTAATCGGTGGCGGCTTGGGGTGATTAGACTGAGAATAAATGATTTTGTACATAAAGAGTTGTTTTATTTGTTTTTCCGCGTTCCACTGGTGTCAATTATCGCGCTAAATATCATCAAATGTGATGTTTATTAATTCTAATTGTTCAATCAGGATGTGTGTGAGGTTGTATAACGAGTGACCTATGGCCCAGCTTTCGATTTTCAATCGGACGTTATTGGAGTCGTGTTTTATATTTTTTTATTTGAACTATTTCCTTCTTAAACCACGAAAGATCGGGTTATCTAAGTATCTGTGCCTTTTAAAATTGTGTAATCGAAATCTGATGAGACTATGGAAAAACCGTGTTTGGGTTTAAGAAAAAAACTAATTACTGACCTTTACCTAATTCCACTTAATCATATCAGATTAATTCAAGGACGGAGGATTGTTTAGAAAATTGTTTATTTAACTCTAATCTTTTCATTATAATCAGATAAATATAAAACAATTCTATTATTAATTTATTATTAATATAAAAAGTGTCACATGCCAGGACATGTCAGATTTCACTTAAGAGAGATACTTTTTTCGAATATTTGAAAATTTCCACTGAAAATTATGATTGTCTCTTTTTTTTTTCTTAATATAATAACAGGAATGAGGACACTAATGCAATAATTAGTCAATTCCAAATGCTTGTTAAGTTATTAAGAAAACTAATATTGCGTATGTTTTTATATATTTAATTAGGAGACGATTTAAATTGATTTTTTGGAGAAAAAAATCGAATTTTTGCTAACTAGGCCATGATTAGAAAGTGAAAATTGGCAAAATATGGTGGCTTCGGTAAAATGAGTTTTTGTTTTTTTAATTGTATTTAAATTATCAATAATTATTAGTTTAAATTCACTCAGTAGAGTTCGTTTCTCGATTGCTTACCTATTTACTCACTTATTACTCTTGCAATATGAAGTTATTATGATTATGACCGACAAATATATCTACCTATACACTGAGTAACAATTAAAGACAAATAACTGTTAATTAAAACCTCTTTTCAAAAAATCATAAAAAACTACTGATTAATAAAAAAAATACCAAAAATAGGAATTTGCGAAAAAAGTTGTTCAACTTGTAAATGTTTACCGTGAATGTATCATACGTAATACAGGATGTCTTAAAATGCGTGAAACATCATTAGGACACCTTATTATTACACACGGTGATTCAAAATAGTCAGACATTTTACTTATTATTTTAAAAATTTTATTTTTTTTAATTTTACATGCTTGTTTCACGTCTCTTATGATGATTAATTAATAATACACAAATTACCTTTCATAATTAATAAAAAATTAATATCACTGTTGAATCTTTGAAGATCTGTATCTTCGAGAGAATGGGAAACTTACTATTTATCAGCACAGTAAATAATGAAAACAGAGTGGGTTTGCCGATGATATAATAAATTAATTCAGTTTTTAATCTTAAATAGGAAAAGTGCACAAATGCAGAGAAAAGCGTGGCAAAAATACTGATCCAAATCTCAATAGAAATGTTTCTTACGTGATCATATTTGTGTGAAACATGAAGTAACAAATAACTGTGATGTGAAAACAATAAAATCATCTGTTGGACGATTCGAAAACTAATCCAAATATATTGCAACATTGTGATGTAATTCCAGTGAAGAAGCTGCATTTATCTTCAAAGAAAATGTTAAACAGCCAAATGTGAGAATGAGTGAGTGGTATATTATGTAAAGTGCACTTGTAAAAATCATATAATAGGTACTCATTCATCATCAAATTTTTTGTTTGTCAACTGCGTGTATCATTTATAGAATGTCTCGAGTAATAAATCTCATATTTAGACCCCACCAGCGAATTTCCAATTCATGTTTTTCAACTTTTATTCGAATTACGCGGTTTTACATTTCATATTTCGAACCAATGGAAATGGGAATTCGTAGTGATTCGAACGAACGCACAAATGACAAAAGTGAAAAGTCTAACCTCAATTTTTGGAAAACAAATAGAATGATTTTGGCACGTTATTCACGCAAATTATTTAATCCAGTCAACCTGAATAAATTCTACTCATCATATTCTGTAACCAGTGTTTGTAATTTATCACAATTTTAATCACATAACCTATTTCAAGGTCCCCGAAACAACCAGTTTTCCTCGGCGAATTTTCTCAGGAATTCAGCCAACCGGTCAAATTCATTTAGGTAATTACCTTGGCGCTATAGCACAATGGGTTAAACTCCAACAAGATAACGAGGATATGATTTTGAGTATTGTGGACTTGCATTCAATTACTTTGCCTCAAGACCCCAAAATCTTATCTAATAATATTCTCGAAATGACAGCAACTTTACTAGCTTGTGGGATAGATCCCTCTAAGGTTATTTTATTTCAACAATCGATGGTACCTGCCCATACCCATCTCTGTTGGTGCCTAGGATGCATTTGCACAATGCCTAGGTATAAAGGAGTATTTAATTTTTGTGTCTCAATTAATTCAACCAATTCTAGGCTTGCACATTTACCAGCTTATAAAGAAAAGTCAGCAAATTTGAAAGACATCTCCTTAGGCCTTTTTGTTTATCCAGTCTTACAAGCGGCCGATATTTTAGCTTACAAGTGAGGCAATTTGAAAATTAAACATAATTTTTGATAGATTTTTAGGGCAACCCATGTCCCTGTCGGCGAAGACCAAGCCCAACATATCCAACTCACCCAAGACTTGGCAAGAATGTTTAACAAGAGATACGGGGAAACATTCCCCATCCCCCACTGTATTTTCACAGGGGGTGACTATTCAAGACTGCGAAGTCTCAGAGACCCCAATAAAAAAATGTCAAAGTCAGATCCCGATCCTAAGAGCAGAATTTGCCTAATTGACCCTCCTGACGAGATTTTGAAGAAAATAAAAAAATCGGTGACCGATTTTACCTCAGAGGTGACCTACGACCCTGAAAATAGGCCAGGGGTGTCAAACTTAATCAGCATTCACTCATTCGTCACCGGGAAAACTATATCACAGATTTGTGATGAAGTCAAAAATTTTAATACTGGACAGTAATAAAGTCAAGTTTTATAAATAATTGTGTAAAAAATTGTTTGCAGATACAAGCTTCAAGTTGCTGATGCGGTGATAAGTCATGTAGGACCTATACAGAAAAAAATTAGTGATTTGTTGAATAATCAAGACTTTTTGGTACAAGTGCTAAAAGGTGGCGCAGAAAAGGCTGGGGAAATATCAGAGAAAACGCTTCAGGAAGTTAAGGATAAGTTGGGGTTGCAATTTAAACGCGAAACTGTACATAAACAAATATTAAATTTATAAAAAAAATACAACCGCCGCTTTTCTGTGATGATTAATTACATCGTTACGGTTATGTAGATAGAACGGAATTATAAAAAATGAACAATAAAACCATACACTAGGAAGTAATCGTAAGACTAAATTTTCAACATCTGTTATTTTTAGTATACTATTATTAAATTTTTTGATCACCTAAAAACTGATCAAAAACGCCTGATTTGACAAGCTTAATCTGACCATTTAGGATAAAGTCAGCAACTTTTTTATTAAAAACAAACTCGGGTAACTCCTCGAGGTCATCAAACATTACAACGATGTTACTTGTACTCAATTCGTTATAATTAAACTCTTTATAGTTATCCTCTCTCAAAATTTCTATCGGTTTTTCCGAATCGGGTGAGAATTTTTCTATCGTATCAATCGCTTTACTTTGCAACAATTCGACTAAATCATCCTTGTCAATATTTTCGTCTTTAACAACAACTGGCCTTTGAGACTCATCAAACCTATTTAACACAACTGAACAACTCCTCATATTTGTCAAATCAACCGTCTCTACTTTCTTCCTCCCTCGACCCCCGGTCTCACTTTTCGGTGGTCGCCCCCTTTTCGCCGGCATTGGAGGCGCAACCTCCATCTCCTCATCACTCTGTCTTTCCACTTTGGGTTCGATCAATTCGTGGACTTCCTCCTCGATTTCGTCTTTAGGCACCACCATATCAAAGTTGTTTTTCTTACTCTTTTTCTTCTTGGAGGGCTGTTTACCCCCGGTAATTTCCTCATAGTCTTCACTGTCGTCGCTAAAGTCACTCCCTTCCGAATCAGTTTCCTTATTTTGGCGCCGTTTCTTATTTCCGGGGCCGTTCAAAGCCCCCTTTCGCTTGATGAACTTCTTGTTGCCTTCAGGGTGGTTGGCGATTAAGGCGCTTAGTTGGGATATACTTAACAAATCCTGTTTTTTCGACGAGTCGTCCTTGCCGCCCCCTTTCTTGTTGAAAATGTCCCGAAGGGCCATGTATTGTTGCAAATGCCAGTCTAGCTGTGTCTCAAAATCTTTGATTATGAGGCGAGTGTTTTCAAGACATCTTCTGGTGCTGTCCACTTCGGCTTGACTGAAGTATGCGATTTCCTCGCAATCGCTGTCTTCGTGTACGCCGTTAGTGAGAAATTCTTTGGGTATTACGGGGTGAAGCTCTTCCTCAAGTTCTGTCTTTATTTCCGGGACGTCGGGCAAACCGTTGACCGAACTTTCGGCCATTTTGACTAAAAATCACGATTTTTTGAAAAACTACCTGCGAAAAAAGGATCAAAAACGTAAAGCTTTGACAGGTAATGGGCACCAAAAAAAAACACATAACATCACTCAAACAAACTCATAATGACAATGTTTAGATTCTAAAAAATTAAAATAAAAGCTTTTAAAGTGATTTGTGCATTTTTCTTACCTTAAATCCCGCCTTTACACACAGTTTCAATCTTGATTGACATCAACACAACGCCAATTCCAATTTTTGACAAGTGACAGTTTTTAGGGTGATTTGAAATACCAACACACATTTTTATAACTGAGATAAATTCAAAAAAAGGTTCCGAAATTTTTATTATTGTTTATTGATTTATTAAATCCAATTCCATTAAAAATAATAATACAAATTCACACAATTTTAGAAAAATCAGTTTTTATTTGATTCAAAATGTTACATTGTTCTTGGGAATGTTATCGCAGGGGGTGATAACGCATCAAGAGCCCTTTGTTTGATTTTCGTTGAGAATTTCTTCCCCAAAATCGTTGCGTGGGAATCCCGCATGGTCCTTGAGAATAATTCTTTAGTCTTTGCGGTCCTCTTTGTAGCGTTATAGGTGTATTTCGACGCGTGCTACCCTCATAGTCACCCCTCGTGGTCCACTGACTGTAGCCCTAATCTCATCATAACTTACTGACATATGGTGGTCATGGTGGTAGCAATCCATATTATGCAATGGTTTATTGCCATATCTCGACTTACCATCGAAAATTTCAAGTGATACAATACGAAAAATTTACATAATTAGGGAAAAAATTCTCGACTAGTTTATAGAGGCCACTCGATTCGAAATGTGATAAAAGCGGGGCTTTTGTACGAATTTTGGTGCGTTTTTTTGTAACGATTTATTTCTGTTGTGACGAGACGCGTTGGTGTCACACACGTCCTGTTGTATTTTTGCACCCGACGGAAGGTTTAATAAGGAAATAGGTTATTACAATTTAATTGACATGGGAGTGATCTCCATGGGATCATTTTCAAAGCATATTTTGGGATGTGATAAATAAATAAAAAAAATTTAGTAAATTTTTAATTAAAAAAATAAATCACAAACAAGTCGATAAATTACTTGTAATAAATATGTATGTTCACTCCAAAACATAATGAATCAATAATATAAATATAATCTTTTTGTTGCCATATGTGAAAATTTCCTTTCTTTCTTAATTACCCTCATACCTATGTGTAGGTATTTTATGTGAGAAAAATGTTGGAGTAACATAAAATAGGTAGGTATTTATAGAACAACAATAACAATAAAAAATAATATAAAACACTTACTTAAATAAAAATTACATTAAATTATTTGTTATAACTGACTACTTCTACTAAAATTTATGTTTTATATTTTCATACTCGTTATGGAACAATTTTGTTTAAAGGTAATATTTAAAAAGTTTAGTTCCTTAATTTATGTTTACTTACATAATTATTTTAAATTGATAAAATTTTAATCATGTAACAATGTTCAAAATTTCCAAAAAAACGCATTGATGTGTATCTATTTGTATGGTCATTTAGTTTAAATTGTGTTGCCTTGGTTTTGCTTTTATTTAAATTTTCCTTTTCTCAAAACTTTTTTTTTAACTAAAAAATATTAAACTACAGGGTGTCGTTGAAAGATTTTGGAAGGTAGTTTTCTAGGTCAAAATAAGAAAATGTATGTTTGGAATGCTCACAGTAATTCGATAACTAATAGAAGTTTGCATCTACCAATAATTTTTTAACGTTGAATCTATTGGTGATATTTGAAAAGCTAACTACAAAACGTCAACTTCTTCATTATTTTTAGTACGAAAAAAATCAAAAATATTTAGTAGTTGTGAAATAAAGTATAGTATTCTACAGTAATAGAAACATATAATGACTGTTATTCTCTCAGGTGATATCATGCTGTTGTGTTTTTTTGAATATCTTAGGTATTAGTTGCATGTGAAAAATAACTTTTGTAAATACTTTTATATTCAAAAATTATCAGAATAATTCATTTCTAATTAAAAAGACACAGCTTATCATAACGATTTCACACGATTGTTTAATGTTTTCCAGTTTTGTAAAATAATGGCCTCTTTTTTATTTAAAATGTTTGGCAAAAATAAACTTTGTTGTTTTATGCAATAGTTATCTTTATCTATTTTAAAGCTGTTATTTTATTTTTATGGTGTGCAAATTACCTATTCTTCACACTATCTATTGTTATCTCAGCAAACAGGAAAATATATTGCGGCGTATTATTGAGATTTTTGTATTTCTTTTCTATTACATTTGTTCCAATTTTTAAATTAATTATTTTCTATTTTAATAATTAATTAATTTAAATTTTTAAATCAACTCCAAAAGTTTAACAGTTCAGAGTAATTTAAAAAATCAAAAACTTTCTTGACAAACGCATAATTTTTTATACAACACTCGCATTTACATTCACGAAGTCAATCTTTTGTGAAATCACGATGAAGCAATCAAAACCACAGTAGACTATAAAACGAATATTGCATGAAAAAATCACAATATTTCAGTCTAAGAATCTCTTTGTTACAAAAATCGATTATAATGATCACAAAAATTGCCAAAATAAATGTCTAATATTTTTTTTTGTCTTGCGCTACAAAATAATTGATTTATAAAAAATTCTTTCAATTTTATTAGTTCAAAGTGATGTTCTCGACTTTAGTTTTTCAAAAAATTTTATCAAGTTTTATTTTCACATTTATTTATTTTTAATTTTTACATGCATGTTTCAACGTCTCTTACTAATAAAAAACAGAATTACCTTCTTTAACTCTTTCAGGTACACACTTTAATGTATTTAAAATACCGAAGAGGTACAGCTATTTACTGGATTTTAAAAATAATCATTTTTCAAGTTGTTTTAAGAAATAGGTATTAAAATAGCACTAACGACAGTTTTTCATCGGTCTATGGCCAATTATTTTAGATTTCAGATTTTTTTACTTTCTCCGGTAATCTCATTAACTTCATGAACCCCTCATAAAATCTCGTACATTTTTAATAATTTCAAAGCATTCTTAATATGAAGTAGTCATTGTCTCTTACTTATTTAGTGACATAATAAGCATATAAAAATAAATTAAGAAAATAAAATAGTATTATAATGAACAAAGAAAAATAACAAAAAATAATAAAAACAAAAGCAAACTAAATAATACGTACAATAGCTAACAAAAGTTATTATTTTTTGTAATAATAAACTTGAAATTAGTTTTTCTGTTTGCCTTAACAAAGAGACACTCTACAAGTTACACACTGCCAGTTACTTCGAGACTCTTGTTGCTTGGTGCTATACAGGATACGCCAGAACTCGCGCCCCAGAGAAAAATACCATATAAGGTAAGATACCAGGAACACGGAAAAAATGTTAAAAAAAATTTATCTATAAAAATTTCGAAGTTATGAGGGTTTAAAGTTTGCACTTTGACTCTATTTATTTCTGTTGCAAAAATAATTTTACAAGTTTTTTTGCTATAGACTATTAAAAGAGGAAACAAGGAAGCTGTGTCTTAAATTATAACTCTGTTCAATGTTATTTGTCGCTTTCATTGGCAAAATTTTTGTACCTTTACCAAATAATTGTAAAAAAACATATACAAGATCATCAGTATTATTAAATAGACATAAAAGAATGTCAAATGTCAAAAAATAAATGTCAAAAATTTTTGACAGATAGAATTTTTTAACCATTTTTTTCATGTTCCTGGTATCTTACCTTACTTGAAAATTTTCTCTGGGGCGCGAGTTATGGCGCATAATGCAAGTATCAACGAAATAGAAAAAAATTCAGTGCCACCATTTATGACTTTTTCAATTGAGTACAGTGACAGACAGTGAATTTTGTCCAACCATTTTCCATGACAGACTAAAAGTGTAAATTAGTATTTACGTTTTTCTAACCTTGTTTGAGAACTTTGATGAACATTTATCATGTTGACAAAATGCCTGTATTATTAAAAATATTACCATTAATAAGCAAAACTGCTCAAAAATTTAAATTAATGTGAGTTAAAAAGGTGGGTTAAATTTTAACCCAGCGTACCGATTCGGCCAAAAATGTGGTGGGTTAAATTTTAACCCACCGTCCCTGAAAGAGTTTTAATTAAGACAAAATTAGTATCCAGAATTGAATTTTTGAAGATCTATTAAAAAAAGTCAATTTAAGTAATTGTTCGTATCTTTAAAAGCAATTAAAAAGTTTAGAAAACCACCAAAAAAAAATCACCCCTTATAGTTGCATGTAAGAACCACAAATGATTTTTTAGAGAAATTTTGAAAATAGAAAATTGTAAAATAACGGCTGAGTTTTTCGGGCCAAACTAAAATTTTTTCGCGACTGTACAATCCAATTCGATCAAGTGTGGGCATTTCCTCTTCACATCATTCATATTTTTTGTTTGAACTATCCCAATGCTTGCGTGTCCCGCATGTATGACACTGTCGGTACATGTGACCCCTACGCCACCACCAATTGAGCGAGTTAAAGTAAATTAAATCTAATGGATCCTTAATTGAGTACAATTGACGAGATGATACAGCCTCGCAACAAGTGTCTGCAACACAAGATTCCATCGAAAATATCACACATATTTTTCCTTAATTATTTCCACTACATTTAATTTAAACAAAACAATCAGCGAAACCAAAATCCACTTCTAACACTCGTCGTTTCACACTTGATGCACAATCGTTGATGATGGGATGCGGCGGAACTTGTTAAATTGGTTTTTGATGATGTTTGATGCACTTGTTTGTGCACTGGTTCAGGTTTTGTATCACTGCACAGTACTGTAGGGGCACCCTTGGACCAAGACAACCCTCTCGAATAAGAGTCTCCATTGGACTGGTGAACATTTACTGTGTGAAATGTTTTAATAGCAACAATTGGACAATATTGAGCTGGATTGCATTAAGGAATCTGGGCTGTTAAACTAATATACTAATAGCTGCACTAATAGCTATTGTCGCTAATAGGCAAAAATTGGGTAAATTGATAAATTCACTTATGGGTGATTGAGGCAAATGCGTGCGCTTAACGCTTAAGGCTGACACTCTTAAAATGTACAACGAAAATTTATGTTTTTTACTTCTACATGTAAACATTAAACTTCTACATGTCAAAAATTACAAAAACTCAATCATTTTTTCAAAATTATCACTTACTAAATTGTTGAATTCTATTTATGAAAAAATCTAGACTTTCTTAATTTAGCCACAACACTTAAAATAACGTATGATAACACAGATACCAAAATTACAAGTTAGCATAAAATAACTTTGAGAATTTTCATTTGGTGTTTTTAATTCGGAATTTCTATCCTAGGATTTTAAATTTATTTACAAATATTCTAGTTAAAAAAAATTATAACTTTTATTTGCAAATGCAGATTTTCGGAATCTTCAATAATGTAGGTATGTATGTATAGAAGTCGCTCAAAATGCCGCACCAACTCGATAATTTTTTGCTAAATAAATATTTTTTTAACAATTAAAAAACTGCTAGATGTTAAAAGTAGATACAAAAACAATTATCTGTCATTGCTATACGAAACACTTTCTTAAAATAAAATATGAAAACTTGAGAAAATAATGTAAATAAGAAAACTAAGAATTCTACAAATTGTTAGAAAAAAAGTTACTCAACTTGGAGAGTGTATACTGTGAATGTATCATACATAATATAGGAAATCTCAAARTTCGCGAAATAGCTTTACAATTATAGGTACACGGTGATTCAAAAGAGTTGGACCACCCGTTGTTATGTAGTGAAACCATTAATAAAGATAATTTAGGTACTTTAGTACGATGAAAAACGATTTACGTGCTGTTAAGGGCCATAACGACCGGGGCAGGATTAAGACCTTTTTTCGTTGAGTCTCAAACAAATTTCTTGATTGTTATGACCAACTTAATAACCCTGAATACGTAAATAACTAATACACGCATGTTTTAAGGCCTCTTACTAATAACACACACACAATTATCTTAATTAATAAAAAAATAAAATGAGAGTTGTGTCTTTGAAAAGCTATGGAGGTATCTGTTTAATAACATTTTGAGAAAAGTTTGCACTTTTAAAGCTTTTAAAGTAAATGGTACTAAAAACTATTTAAGATGTTTTCATCACCCTGTCTTAAATTTTTCATTTTTTTTTTATTCTTTATTTACGTTTTACCAAAAGCTATTTCCTATTTATTTTGGAAAGGATAAAAACGTCAAAATCTAGTCAGATATTTCTGACCAATATGATTTGTTTTTAGTGTTTTTTTCCAAGTAAGAGCAACTTTGACTTTGAATAATATGGATTAAACGATATATGTAATAATATTTGAATAAATTTGTAAAACATTATGTTCAGATAAAGAATATCTAATACAAGCAACATGTAAAAAGCAACAATTTGAGTAAAACAGCTTTTAGACATGTTTCAAGATACAAAAATGTGGATTTAAGAAAACAACCAGTTGAGAATGGTTTTCAAAAATATTGTGAACCTATAAACCAAATAAAAAATGTACCAATTAAATTGGTCATATTTTAAAAACGCTGAAAGAAAAATAGGGAAAAACCACGATCTGAAAAATAATAGTGATTTGGAAAAATACTGTGCTTTCAATAAAATTTCTGATCAAACTAGCCTATGATAAATGTTATTCAACAATTCAGTTAGCAACACTAAATAATAATAAGCAGTGACAGAAGATATGAAGATTGAGACGTCTCATAATATCCTCTGTCTCTTTGAACTTAATTTAAAGTCGGAAGCCAGTTTGATTAGAAATTTTATAAAAGCATGGTAGGTATTATTATAGTAGGTGTTATTTTTAGTAAACTTAATAATTATAGATATTTTCGTGTACAACTAATTTTATCTAAAAATAACTAAATGCACTTTTGTTTTTAATACAAAATTAAATTAAAAAGAAATGGATATTTTGT